>NC_053023.1:204133489-204465174 GCF_003073215.2 Triticum urartu
TATTCTTAAATTTTATTAAGTGTAATTTGGTGTCTATTTTTTTACTTAGTATTATTTAGGCTCATTTTTTTCTTTCGTGTTATTCATGCTCATTCTTGTAGTCTATTTTATTAGTGTTATTTACTCACTTTTGTACTCTACTTTTTCATAAATGTTATTTAATTAGGCTAATTTTTACTGTTTTAGTGTTATCAACCTAAAAACTGTAGGAAATGTTAATATTGATCTGGGTACATATTACTTAGAAAACACAATAGTTGAAGGCTAAACAATAATTGATAATTGTTACTCGGTCTAGCTAATTGCCTAAACTAGCTTGAATAAATGTTGCTATGGTACATATTACTAATCAAGAGAACATAAATAGCTGAAGGATAAACATAATGCTAGTTGTTACTTTAGCTAATTATCTAAACTAAGAACACCATCACTGCATTGACTTCCACAAGAAGGAATATTGCTACCGCTTCACTCCAGAGTATGAGTCCAACCGTAACAAGTGCAAATCAAAGCTTCTGCAATTTCCTCATCTTGGCACGCATCTTGCTGTTTTGGGCTTGCATCTCATCATTTTTGACTTGCTGATGTCTCCGTGGACTATGGTAGGAGTCGAGTAACTCGCTTACGTTCTTTATGAGACCGATCCGTATCCATGTGTGACAAGAGACTTCTTTCTGGATGTCTGTAATAATGATGTGAGGAATAAGATTTATATGCATGCAAAATTGCTGACACATAGAGAGAATCTATGCCAGGGCAGATGAAGAAATCTCGTTCTAAATTCCATGGTGTGTAGGAAGTTCTCCTAGCAATAGGGCATAGGCAGGCACAAATGAGCATGTGTGGCCTAGCGGAATTCTAGGGGGCTCCACAGTCGGTGGTGTACGATTTGCTGCTCAATCGGACGGACGCACTACTGCAGCGGGAGATCGCGATCAACTACATAGGCCACAATGGGGAGCTCATGGTCGAGCCAACGGTAGCAGAAGGGGGCTTGGCTAAGGCACTGGAGACCCAATCTTTCTACCCTCTCGGCAGACCTGGGCTCGCGCGCATGGCTCTTGTGGATTCTCTAAGCTCCGATGATTCCGTTAACGGTCACATAGCTCGAAGAGAAAAATTGGGGAGGATTGAAGTAAGAATAAAAGAGTGATCTAGCTAGCTAGTGTGAAGAGGATGGAGGAGAGGAAGAAGAAAAACTAAGAGAGAAACTAGCTAGGGAGAAGTGAAACAAGAGAAAAACAGGAAGGGGAGAAGAAAGTGAAGTGAGAGGATTAATGAGTGAGCATGCCAACATGATTATTGGCGCATCATACCAGTAGCATGTAGAAAAGGCACAGGTTACTCGTGGCATGCCAGTTAGGTGCCACATTAGCGCTAGTGATAGTACGAGTGACGTGCCACATAGCTGACACGCCACTACTAACTTATGTCTGGTCAGGGTTTCACACACTTTGTGGCATGTGAAGATTGAGACACACCACTAGTTACCTATTACTGATAGCGTACGAAATATGCCCGCATCACTAATCAATATTGTGTGTAAACATTTCTACATTGGTACTAGGACAACCAATTCGTAAAAGCCCTCCCTCTCAAACTAGGACAATTCTAATGAAAAAGGCCACCTTGTTGTCGCGGTGCCGCCTCAAGTCCATCAGAAGTGCGGTGTTAAATTGCTTGAGAGGCGAGGACTGCTTGGCAGGGAGAGATATAAGAGGTGTGCAAGCACAAAAGCTATATCTCGGTTAGTGCAATACTGGCTTCTGTCTCGTTGTAGGATTTCCCCGTGCTATCTAGAGTAACAGGTCAACCTGTTTATGTGCGCTCACGGCTCGCTTGCTCGTCCGCTCACTATGTTTTGCTCATTTTCTTTCTTTTTTTTGTTTCTTCACGGTTTTTCTTGTATTTTGTTTCTCCATTATTTTTTCATTGTTTCATTTGTTTTCTTATGTTTTACTAGGTTTTTTCTTCAGTGTATCTTTCTTCATTGTTAATGTTTTTTCGTTTCTATTCTATTTTTCTTCATTTTTTTTCTTAGTAGCCATAAATTTTCTTCGTTTATAGTTTTGTTTTGTTTTGTTTTTCATCATTTTCTCATGGGCTTTTTGGCTTTTTTTTTGTTTTTGAGGCTTTTCGTTCTTCATTACTAAAATTCATATACAAGATTAATATTTTTTTAGTTCATGTTCAACATTTTTTTCTATACACATTTTTAAGATATTCAAATGCTTGATTAATATTTTTCAAATGCAATATTAAGTTTTTTAATACATGATCAACATTTTTCTATAGACAGTTAACATTTTTCAAATGCTTTATTAACATTTTTTCAAATGCAAGATTAAGTATTTTTTTAATACACGGTCAAAATATTTCATGCACATTTAACATTTTTAAAATGCTTGAATAACAATTTTCAAATAAAAGTTTAATATATTTTTAATACAATACAAGTTTAAAATTTTCTAATACACGGTCAACATTTTCTATACACATTTTCAAGTGCTTGATTAACATTTTCTGAATATAAGATTAACATTTTTTAATGCATAGTAAACATTTTTTCTATACACAGCTAACATTTTTCAAATTATTTATTAACATTTTTTCAAATACAAGATTAACTATTTTGTATACATGGTCAACATTTTTTCTATATATATTTAATTTTTTTTCAAATACTTGATTAACACTTTTCAAATACAAGTTTAACATTTTAAAAATTCAATACAAGATAAATGTTTTTGAACATATGGTCAAAAAAATTCTATGCACATTTTTTAAATGCTTGATAAACATTTTTCAAATGCAATATTAACATTTTTTTAATGCGGGTACAACATTTTTTCAAATGCAAGATTAACTATTTTTAAATGCATGGTCAACATTTTTCTATATACATTTAACATTTTTCAAATGCTTGATTAATATTTTTATATACAAGTTTAACATTTTTTGAATACATGGTCAATATTTGGTCTATACACATTTAACATTTTCAAATGCTTGATTAATAAATTTTAAATATGTGCTCAACCTTTTTGAATACATGATCAACATTTTCTCTATATGTATTTAATATTTTTCAAATGCTTGATTGACATTTTTACATGATTTTGATAGACATTTTTTCCTGTATACATTTTTTGGATCATGAAAAACATTTTCTCTATACGCATGTAACATTTTTAAAATGCTTGATTACCATTTTATTCAAATAATTTTATGTAAAATATTTTTTCATATATTTATTTAGAATATTATGGAAGTATAAACAAAAGTAAAAACAGGAAAATAAAACAAAAAATATGAAAAAACAAAGAAAAATAGAAGGCGTTTGGGTCGGCAGGTTTCGATCCGGTGCCGCCGCAGTCGAGAGCAAGTGCAGCTTTACTGGAGGGTAAAGGAGACGAATTCATTATGGCCCGCCTGGGCCATGTACAAGGCTCTGCGTTGGAGTTTTCTTCTGTTTATTTTGTTCGATGTTGTAGGGAAGCCAATCTAGCTGCAGATTGTTTGGCAAAACACTGCTTTAGCATCAGAACTTCAGAGTTTTGGGACTCTTCTCCACCTGACTTTATTCTTCCAAATATTGTAAATGATATGTCTATCATTTGAGGAATAAAGTTACTGATAAAAAGAAGTGTTCCTTCCAAGTGATAAGTAGACGCGCCCGCGTGCCAGGGCTGCAGGTCATAAGCCGATGCCTCCCGCTCCACATTGGCTTGGTGACCCTTCCAACTTTTGCTTGGAAAATTTTAACAATTCCCATGTGAGGTTTCACCAAACCTTAGGTACCCCTCAAAAAAAGAAAAAAAAACTTAGGCACCACTCAGAAAAAGAAAACCAAACCTCAGGCAAATTTTTAAAGAGAATCCTTGGGCATATTTTTCGCAATGTTACAAAGACGAAGTTAATTGGCTCTGCAATTGCAGGACCGAACTCATCGATCTTCAGCCAAAAATAGCAACAAGACTTGAAGTTAACTTTCTATAAAGAAGAAAAAGATGATATTACTATAACGAGGGATATAATGGATTTCTATTTTATTGAAGTTCAAGTTCACCTTTTGGACCACGAACTTCATATGGAGACTCAACATAAGGCATATACAGGATAGTGATCCACAAGTTGAGATGATAGCGTATCTTAAAATGTTGCCGTAACCCGACAAATAGACAACCCCGACAATATAATTATACTGGCGTATTATGCCATTGCTCAGTAAAATTTCTACCACGGGGGTGTCGAGTAGATTATACATATGATGTAGGGTCTTTCCCTAAATCAAAATAGGTTATTTTGGCAAGAATGGCGTACATAATGAATACATCATCAGTCTCGGACTTATCTCGGCTCAAGTTCAGTAATCGAAACTTCGTTGGGTGACATAGGTGATCTACTGGTAGAATGTGAAACTCCTGGATATGGATCTGTGTGCATGCCTGAGTAGTTCATGCCACTCTTTTGGATGCAAAATGCTGGCCTTGATGGAGCTTGGAGAGACACAGTGCTGCTGCTTAGCATGACAGTCACAACCGACATCATCGGTCTATCAGCGGGGTCTTCTTGAACACACAGAAGTCCGATGTGCATGCACTTGAGCATCTGGTCTCCTGGAGAATGGCTAGTCATAGACGAATCCATGATCTCTACAATTGTTCCCATCGTCCAGTGCTCCCACACCTGCATTCGGTAGATGGATTATTACAAATTGCTCTTATTGTTATTACAAATTATAGCTTTTCGTAGAAGCCGAAGTTTTTAACAGTCAAAAACTCAAAGTACTCACCAAACTTAAGAGATCTACAGCTTGCTCGGAGTCATATGCGACACTGTTTCTTTTTCCAGTGACGATTTCTAAAATCAAGACGCCGAAGCTGAACACGTCTGACTTGATAGAGTAATTCCCACGCATAGCATACTCAGGGGCCATGTATCCGCTGAAATAACAACATTACGTTACGGACTCATGCGCTCTGAAATATCTTATAAGAGCAATGTCACCAGCACTTACTAGGTTCCGACGACACGGTTGGTGACATCATGGGATTGGTCACTGCCAAATAGCCTTGCTAAGCCAAAATCTGAAATTTTAGGATTAAATTCAGAGTCTAAAAGAACATTGCTCGCTTTGAGGTCCCGGTGAATTATCTTCAGCTGAGAATCTTCATGAAGGTATTGTAAGCCTCGAGCAATCCCATTGACTATCCTAAATCTCGTCCCCCAACCAAGCTGACTGCTCCTATCAGGATCTATCACACAGGAAAAAAAACATCAGAACAGTACACAATATATTTTACTCCCTCCGTCCCAAAATAAGTGTTTCAACCTTAGTATTGTACTAAGGTTGAGACACTTATTTTGGGACGGAGGAAGTAGGTGTTTGTTTCACTGTTGCAAAATGGTTTGGTGAGTTGCCCTACCAAAAAGAATGGTGTCAAGGCTTTTGTTGGGCATGTATTCATACGCAAGTAACTTTTCTTGTTCCTCCAAGCAAACACCAAGAAGTCTCACTAAATTCTTGTGTTGAAGCTTAGCAACCAAAACAAGCTCATTTTTGAGCTCCTCTATCCCTTGGCGAGAGCTGTGTGAGAGCCTTTTAACTGCTATTTCTTCATTGTCAGGAAGGATTCCCTGTACAAATGGAGATATTTATTTACTAAAAGTGCACTATACCGAATAAAAAGCCTTTGTGAAATGATATGATTAGCACCTTATAAACCACACCAAACCCTCCTTCACCAAGTTTATTCCTTTCATCAAAGTTATCTGTTGCGGCTCGTAGAGTTGATAGATCGAGAATGAGTGAATCGATACTCTGTATGTCCTCTGGATTAGTTGGATCTATGACAAGAGAAAAGATACTTTAATAATGGTGTAAATTAATACACGAATGTAACTATTTTCAAATGCCAAATGGAAAACCTTGGTTTCGATTGTAGAGAAACGTTTTCAAAAACTGATTCCATTTGTGAACAAGAAAGGACTTGCATGCTTTGCAAAAAAAAATAAGGACTTACATGATAGTGATGTCTTCCGCGCCGGTTTGCTCTTCCTCCTCCATAGATAAAGACAAATTACAACAGCAGCCAGTATTGCAGCAACTATCGGCAGTGTAATAGCTAAAATTCTAGCTGTTTTGTTCCCTGCGCTTCCTGTAAACGGCAGGCGCCAGTGTCAGTGAATGGAACAAAAAGTCCTTTTTCTATGAATCGCCGATAGTGATTCATGGAAGAAAAGAAGGGGGGAAAACTGCAGTTACGCTTTTAGTTGCAACTTCTTCTATAAATTCCAACTAGCCAAACCATGTTATTTGCAGTGCGTTGAAAAGCTTGTGGGATGGGAAATGAGAATGGACCGTCTAAAGAGGAAAAACCCATATGCTCATGCACCAGCACCAGAAGATAAACTAGATATTTTGTTCGTCAATATACCTATTTAGGCCTCCTTTGGTTCATAGGATAGAAATATCATAGGAATAGGAAAATCATAGGAAGTGAGGTGGCATGCATCTCACTTCCTATAGGGAAAGAGATGTCACTTGATTCATAGGATAGGATTTTTTTTCCATTGAGTCTAGGCTAAGGGCCTCTTTGATTCGCAGGATTGTAAAAACATGGGAATAGGAAAAACATAGGATTGAAATCTCATGCTCATCTCAATCCTATAGGAGTTTAGGTTGTTTGATTGCATCATAGGAAAACCGAAGGATTCTTTCAAAGAGGTTTGACTGGATGCTAGAAATCCTATGGGAAGTAGTACAAAAAATTCCTTAGGAAAAAATCCTATAGGATTCAATCCTATGAATCAAACAACTAATATAGGAAAAATACCTAAGGATTCTAATCCTCCAAAATTCCTATGCAAATCCTTGAATCAAAGGAACCCTAATGTTTTTTCCCTTTGAAATGTGAAGGATTGATTCCTATCCTATATAGGAATAGGAATCCATTCCTACAAACCAAAGGGCTTCATAGGAATTTTTCCTACAAAAATCCTATCCTCTAGAAATCCTACAAGATTCCTCCAAACCAAACGAGGCCTAACCAAATCATGGAAGAGTCAAGAGTGCTACAAATTCCAACACGCACCCTTTCCAGAAGAGTTTCTATGGCTAGCAATCGGCCAAGCATGCAGGCCCGGCCCGGTCATCACAAGACTTTGAACACGTATAATTCTCCGTTTTGTCCAGTCAATAAACTGATAGCTACGGGACTGCGCAGAAGTCAAGACCAAACAACAGAAATCTCCAAAGTTTTTTCTTCAGAGGAATCTTTCCCTCGTTTACTTACCTTTGTTTACAGAACTCTGAAGATTGGGTTACTTACTTTAGCACAACTGAATAAGACTGTAAAAAGGCACCTGGCTGGTGTTGGCAGTCTATAATTATATGCTAGAATCAAATTAAATAGTAATACTGGAACTGTGGTGTGTAAATCCAAATGGACCCGATCCAGTCCACCTTGAGTTTATACTTTTTCGTGAAGGTAAAACAGTGAGCTTCGATCTGGGAAGAAACTCCGCCACCCTTCCCTCAATTGTGAAATTACTTCAGGCCTAAAGACTGAATCGTGCAAACAAGATGAAGTTATTTCTCCAAGCTCACCTCCTCCGACTGGTGGTGGCCCCACGCTCGCCGGCGCCGGAGCTGGAGCTACCCCCACGGTTGGCGCCGGGAGCTGCAGCATAGAAGGCCCCGTGAAGAAGGAATACTGCTCATACCTGTAGTTGCACCGCAATCCAAGAATCCTACCACCCTGCCTCCCGATTAAGTACTGGGACCTCATCGCGATGATACTTCCGAGGCAGCTCCGGCAATCGCCCGGTGCCATGTCCGGCCTGCACTGCGCCACACCGTAAATCTTGGGGTTCCGCTTGTCGACCGTCTCGAAACCCCCCACCCCGGTCCCGAACCGCCTGGAGTTGTTCGCGGCCGCGTAATCGGCGGTGGCGTTCATGAGGACGCCCACGGCGGCGTCGAACGCCTCCACTGGCGCGGTCACGTTATTGTCGCTCATCAGTATGAGGACGCTGTTGCCGCCGCCGGTGGCGGAGAGGATGTTCTGGTTGGAGAAGCCGACGTAGCAGAGGTCGTAGTAGACGGCGGCGTCCTTACCGTAGGGGCAGAGCTTCTGCGCGTCGTTGAAGCCGTTGGACACGCAGTTGCCGCAGGCGGAGGCGTTGGCGTCGCCGCGGCAGAGCGCGAGCGCGTAGACGATGTCCGGAACGGTGCCGACGCTGTCGGCCGCGAAGAGCGTCCGCGAGGAGGAGGCGTTCTTGGGAAGGGTGGTGGAGAGGGCCCGGATGTTTGCTTGGTAGGGGCTGTTCGTGGTGAAGTTGCCCTTATTGCCGCAGTTCGGCCACTGGGAAGCGGCCAGCGGCGGGAGGAGGAAGGCAAGGAGGAGGGCAGCGGCGGTGGCGAGGTAGGAGGGGATGCGGCCGCGGTGGTGCGAGGCCATGGTCCGGTGTTTGGCCGCTTGGGCGAGCCGACGAGTCGTAGAGCTAGCGGTGGTGGCTCGACAAGTAAAGCGAAGAAGATATAGAAGACTAGTTGAGGGGAGGGGTACTGGAGGTGGGGTCTGGTGTTGACTCCTGTGGGGTTCGTTTGACTTGACTACTGTGCTGGAGAGTGGTTGGGGGTTCTGAAATCGTGGGGCCACCTATAAATGCTCGCGGGCCCGGCCACTCAGCCAGCTATGACTATCGGCCATGCCGACTCAAGAGGGCAGCGGTGGCCCTCGGGCAGAACCGAAACGACCGGCAAGTATTCCACGTGAGTTTACGTGGCCTAGATCGATCCTTCAATTCTGTTTTTCCTGGTTTCACAATCACAAGAGGAAGAAGATCCAACGATTTGCACACGACAACAAGTGTCGAGTTCAGGCACGTTCCCGTCGAACTTGACGGACTTTGTCCTCCCCGTGCGGGTACCGGTGCGTTTGGAACCGCAGAAATCTGGAGGGCGACTCGTCTATCTGCCCAACGGACTATGTTTCGGTGTCTTAAGGCACCTATCTTTGTGTCTATAATATATGGGCCTAATAGATGGCTGGTCCACATGTCAGTGACCCAAAGACAGGTGTCTTTAAGGCACCGAAACTGCGTCCCTGCCCAACATCGAGTCCATCTTCGTCATCGGCGGGTCGCAGCACCGTCCGCCGTTCCATCTCCGTTGGGCATAGTAGCACCATGTCACCGCAAAATCATTAATTGAGGAATACTCTTAGCAAAGATCACTCTTATTTTTTTTAGATTGTAACAAAGTGTTGTGCTGCATGTGCTTCTTGCAACCTGAGAGATTTTATTTTTTTTCGCAGATGTGTTTATTCAAAATGTTTTATCTCCCAAATCGTGCGTCCAAATCTCGCATTATTTTCATTGATGGATTCCTTGTGTCGAGACCTTCAAAACTAAATCTCATGTCGATAGGTTTTAATGAAAAAAATTCACGAGAAAAAACCAAACCGGGAGCACGGTTTTTTTTCTTTTTCGAAAGAGGCACGGCCATGTCTCTCGCAAAATCACAACCGTGCCGCTCGCGGAACAAAAAAAAATAGAAAATGCATTTTTTTCGTTTTCAAGAGGACGTACAGGCATGATAGTGCCTCTCGCAGAAGCAAAACCATGCCTCTGATGGAAGATTAAAAAAACGCGTTTTTTTATTTCCCGAGAGGCACGGTCGTGCCTCTCGTGAAAAAAAATCATAAAACATATATTTTTTGTTTCCGAGAGGCATGGTTGTGCCTCTCTCAAAAGCAAAATGGTCCCTCTTGCGGAAGAAAAAAACACATTTTTTCATAATTTTTTTTACGATGAAAAACCAAAACGTCGAAAAAACCTAAAAAACCGGTAAAAAGCCGAAAACAGGTGCGGAAAAAAAATCGAAATGACGTGTCCAAAGCGTGACATGTGACGGCGGCTGAGAGTGCGCCAAATAATGCTGATCGTTGTGAGGCTTCCGGGGAGCGCTTGTCAACTAGTTAGTCTTCGGTCATCGTTGTTAGGTTGTGGCATTGCACGACATCATGGCATGCCAAAAGCCCATCACAACACCACAAGTAGCCGGTTCCAACAAATGTCACTGCGACTCGTCGTTAGATTGTGGCATTGCACAAAAGCCCATCACAACACCCAAAGTAGCTGGTTCCAACAAATGTCACCGCCGGTTCCAACATCCTAGCACGCAAGATGGCCCATCGCAGCACCGCAGACCGCTGATTCCAGTAAATTTCGTCGACAGTCCCAGCATGACACCCCGGACTTGCAGCAAAAAGCCTTGCACGCCCCAACAAAGCAGACCTCTTCTTCCAGCTTTTCTATGCACTGGCCATTAGATACCGGTTCCAGCACCCCTCGCTGCGTCGCAACACTCGCTAGCAGCGCTCGAGGTCAGAGCTGGAACCGACGAGTGGAGGAGCTGCAACCGGCAAAGGGCAAAGCTAGAACTGATGAGTGTGCGGAGCTGCAATCAGCGGTGGCAGAGCTGCATCTGTTTTGGGCCGGAGGTGCAACCGGCTACAGTAGAGTTGCATCGCCGAGTGGTGGAGCTGGAAGCACGGCCGCCTGCCGGATCCAACCCATGATGCTTGCCCGGGTTTTGCTAGACTTACGGACACAGATTAACGTACGACAACCTACGGACTGACCTGGCAATGGTTCATTGGAATTCAGGAAGGTCCACAGTTGAAATCAGGGAGGAGGGGAGGGAAATTAGTCGGGACTCGGGACACGTAATCCCGTGCGTTCCCTCCGTGCCTTCTTGTCCGTAAGTGTAGGATTTTCGCTTGCCCACACCGGTGATGGCTGTTGCACAGTCAATTAACTGATAGCTACGCGACTGCGCAGTAGTCAAGACCAAACAACAGAAATTTTCAAAGTTTCTTGTTGAGAGCAATCTTTCCCTCATTACTTACTTTTTTAGTTTACCAAGGTTTGTTTTGTCTCAGCTGTCCTACAAACTAATTTATTCCGAGTTCTTTACAGAGCTCTGAAGACTGGATTACTTATTTTAGCACAACTGAATCAGACTGTAAAAAGGCCCCTGGCTGGTGTTGACACTCTATAATTATATGCTAGAATCAAATTAAATAATAGAAATTGATCCTGTCCACCTTGAGTTTGTACTTTTTGGTTTCTTCGCAGATCGAACCTCACCGTTTTACCTTCCCGAAAAAATAAAACCTCACTGTTTTTGTCCCTCAATTTTGAAATTACTTCTGGTCTAAAGACTGAATGGTGCAAATAAGATGAAATTATTTCTCCAAGCTCACCTCCTCCGACTGGCGGTGGCGTCACGTTGGCCGGCGCTGGAGATGGAGGTGCCCCCACGGATGGCGCCGGGAGCTGCAGCATAGACGGCCCGGTGAAGAAGGAATACTGCTCATACCTGTAGTTGCACCGCAATCCAACAACCCTAGCACCCCGCCTCCCTGTTAAGTGCTGAGGGATGTACGTAATGATATCTGCGAGACAGCTCCGGCAATCTGCCGGTGACATATCCGGCCTGCACTGCGCCACACCGTAAATCTTGGGTTTCGCCTTGTCGATCGTCTCGAACCCCTCCTCCCCTGTGCCGAACCTCCTGGAGGAGTCCGCGGCCGCGTAATCCGCGGTGGCGTTCATGAGGACGCTCACGGCGGCTTCGAACACCTTCGCTGGCACGGTCACGTTTTCGCTGTTCACCAGCGTGAAGGCGTTGTTGTCGCCGTCGGTGGCGGAGAGGATGTCTTGGTTGGAGAAGCCAAGGTAGCAGAGGTCGTAGTAGACGGCGGCGACCTTACTGTAGGGGCAGAGCTGCTGCGCGTCCTTGAAGCCGTCGGAGACGCAAGCGCCGCAGGCAGAGGCGTTGGCGTCGCCGCGGCAGAGCGCGAGCGCGTAGACGATGTCCGGAACGGTGCCAAAGCTGTCGGCCGCGAATAGCGTCCGCGACGAGGAGGCGTTCTTGGGAAGGGTGACGGAGAGGGCCCGGATGTTAGCCTGGTAGGTGCTGTTCTGGTCGAAGTTGCCGTTCTTGCCGCAGTTCTGCCACTGGGAAGCGGCCAGCGGCGGGAGGAGGAAGGCAAGGAGGAGGGCAGCGGCGGTGGCGAGGTAGGAGGGGATGCGGCCGCGGTGGTGCGAGGCCATGGCGTTTGGCCGCTTGGGCGAGCCGACGAGCCGACGAGCTAGCGGTGGAAGATGCGTTGGTGGCGAGTGGCGACTCTTCTAAAGCAAGGTGTCGGGTGAAGCAGGGTAGAAGAACGCTAGGTTGAGGGGAGTACTGGAGGTGGGGTCTGGTGTTGACTCTTCTGGGGCTGGTTTGACTTGACTACCGTACTGGAGAGTCGTTGGTGGGTCTGAAAATGTGGGGCCACCTATAAATGCTAGCGGGGCCTAGGCACTCAGCCAGCTTCGGTGGCGGCTATCGGCCGTGTCAACTCGGCGACAGCGGTGGAGGACGCGACATGGCCCAGGGAACAACCGAAACGACCGGGGGAGGTACTCCACGTGAGTTTACGTGGCCTGTATGGAAACTTCAGTTCAGTTTTTCATGGTTTCGTAAGTGGAAAAAGATCTGCCCTACTAGCGATTTCCGCACGACAAAGTGTCGAGTTAAGTCCTGTCGAACTTGACGGACTTTGCCCTCGCCGTGCGGGTGCATACACTGGTGCGTTTGGAATTCTTCTTCCTGGCATATTTTTCTACCAAATTCCTCCGCTTTATCCGGCACAGTTCCTTTGCTCGAGAGGCATGGTTCTTGCTATCTTTTTTTAAATACGACGAACAAGCACACGTATCATGTATTCGTAGAGAGAAAGAGCAAGATGCCGGTCCACTTTTTACAACCGGGGATTACTCTCCATTCCGCATAAAATCCAAGGGGACTACTCGCTACTAGCCTGCCTCCATAGATCCGCTAAGAACTCCCTTAGTTCCCCTTGAAGAGTTGAAGTAATCCTGGAAGTACCACAACATGCAAGAGCGGATTTGGGACACGCACATGCAGGGCCACCGAGTTTTCCTTGAGTACTTTTTTCCCCAAATGATAACGCCCAATCGTCGGGAATCTGACATCTCATCCTGAACGGCTTCGTCGCCGTCAATTTATTCCAGCACGAATCACATAATGAATCGACCACGGCCAGCTCCTCTTAGGCCAACTCCACCGCGCGACCTTAAACGGACGTCCGGATTGACCAGATTTTGTCCCTTTGGAGCGTCGATAGATTCGCACGTATCCGGCTTTGTTAGATGGGTCATGCGTGCGCCCACCGCGCGACCGCACCCCAAATCGCATCCGGGATGGACGTGAATAAAAAAAATATAAAAACTAGAATGAAATAACTAAAAAAAAGTAAATAAACACATTTAAAAAAATATAAAACATATATAGGGGTTGGCCACAAAACGGCCCAGTTTCCACTACCACTTAAAAGGCCCAGTTTCATAATTAATATATAAAAATAAAATAAAAAAACGCACCCGCGCGCTCCTGCCATGCCCGTCGGTGCCGTGGCCGTCACCGTCTTCACTGGCAGCCGGTGTTGTCGTCGTCGCTGACGAGGTCGACGTAGGCCGGTGGCGTCCACAGGTGACGGCCGCCATCTGCAGCTCCGGGAAGGCGATGTCCCCGGCGGCAGAGAGGGCCATGGTCTCCTCCAGGCCATCCCACTGCCGCTCGTCGTGCGTGTTCATGGAGTCGTCCATGACACGCTGCAGGAGACAGGCCTCCTCCTCCGCTGTCATGCGAGGAGGGGGAGGTGGCGACGGAGACGAGGAAGGTGACGGCGTGGCCGTCAGGCCGCGCACCCGCGTACGCCCGCGCGCCTCTGCACATGGCCTCCGCGGCCCCGACACGGTGTCGGCGAAGTAGGACGCGCGCCGCACGTCGTGCTCGTCCTGGATCCATGTGTCCCACAGCGGGGAGTCGGGGGCATACCTGTGGTCGTAGTACAGGTCGTCGGGGAGGAGGAGGCGGCGGCGCGCGATCTCTTGACGGCGTGCACGGCCGCTCGCCGGGATCGGCACACGATCGGCGGACAGGTGCCAGTTGTTGGGGAGGTGGACGTCGCTCCAGGGGAGCGGCGTCCTCGTCTCCCAATAACGGCGGCACACCAAAGCACGGACGTAGTGCCGGTCGCGCTCGCCGGCGGACGTGGGGGTGATGGAGAAAGCCGTCGGCGCGGGGGCCCGGCGTGGTGGTGATGCGGCCTCCTTCTTCCTGGAGCCGGCACGGCGCCCCGACAAGGAGCCGGCCTCGCGGCCGTGCTTCCCCTTACGGTTCCAGAAGCTCATGGCGTCGAGGGTGGCCGGCCGGCGAGCTCGACAAGGGAGGGGGCTAGGGTTTAGCGCGGTCGGGTTTCGAAGAGGCCGCTGGATGGAGTGGAGCAGTGTGGACGACGACCGGTCCACGGGTTCCCCATTTAAGAAGGACGGCGACCTTCCACTGGGCCGATGACAGTTGGGGTCTGCCACCCGTGCGCATTGATGTTGACGAGCAGGAGGTAGGTGGCCGCCCCGCCACGCGGACGAGCGGCGCGTCCGTTCGGTGTCCGCGACGACCCAAACCCGACGCAAAGATGCGCCTGAAATGGGTCGGCCCGAACACAAAACGGACCAGATAGATCCGGGCTGTCGCGCGCTGGGCCGTCTCGTTTATTCGTTTTACCTCAAATGGACGGGACCGGACAGGATGGGGTCGCGCGATGGAGTTGGCCTTATTCATTCATTTCTACCACACACATACACACACACCCCGCACTATCGAGTCACAGGAGTTGCGAGGCGGAGGGGAGCGGTGAGCGCCGTGTACCACGACGGGGGAGGCGGGGGTGGAGAGGAGCAGCGCTTGTCGGTTCCCAGCATGTACGCGGCGGGGGATACCGAGGCTGAGGGGAGCGGCGGAGAGGAGCCGCGTCAAACAGTTGCCATGACGGCTTTGTTTAGTAAATAGTTGCAATGGCAAATTGCTATAATTCATACCCGTTTTTTCGTTCATTTCTCATAAATTTTAGACATCGTTTAATTTATTATACCATGGCAAAATCACTATGACTAGACATATATTTGCTATGGCAAATTGCCATCAATTGACATGGCAATAATCTTCTACCGCTACGCACTTTTGCTTCTGCAAATAGTTGCCATGGCAAGATTTTTTATATGAGTTTCTAGAGAAAAAAAAATCATTTTCTCTTGCAACATGAAGAAAATTACTTTATATGAGACTGAAAGTGTTAGTGATCGACTAGAGGGGGAGGAGTGAATAGGCATTTTTTATGAAAGTCTTCAAAAATATGAAAGTTTTGAAGACAAACGATAGAAATAAACCTATTACCATGCAGCGGAAGGTAGACTATACTAGGCAAACCATAGTCAAGTATTCAATGAAGTGAAAGCACAATGACTAATAGCAGCTAGGCAGTAAAGATCAGGTAGGAAGATATTGTGAAACCAATCAGAACAAGCAGTCACTCAATGAAGACAAAAGATAATGCAATCATACAATGACTTCACAAGGACCAACAATAAGTAAAGAGAAGGAAAGATGAAACCAGTGACTCGTTGAAGACAATGATTTGTTGGACCAGTTCCAATTGCTGTGACAACTGTACGTCTGGTTAGGGAGACTGAGATTCAACTCAGAAGACCTCGTCTTCACCTTATTCCCCTTGAGCTAAGTGTTGGCGAACGTAGTAATTTCAAAAAATTTCCTACGCACACGCAAGATCATGGTGATGCATACCAATGAGAGGGAAGAGTGTTGTCTACGTACCCTTGTAGACCGGAAGCGGAAGCGTTAGCACAACGCGGTTGATGTAGTCGTACGTCTTCCCGGCCCGACCGATCAAGCACCGAAACTACGGCACCTCCGAGTTCTAGCACACGTTCAGCTCGATGACGATCCCCGGACTCCGATCCAGCAAAATGTCGGGGAAGAGTTCCGTCAGCACGACGGCGTGGTGACGATCTTGATGTTCTACCGTCGCAGGGCTTCGCCTAAGAACCGCTACAATATTATCGAGGATTATGGTGGAGGGGGGCACCGCACACGGCTAAGAGAACGATCACGAAGATCAATTTGTGTGTCTATGGGGTGTCCCCTGGCCACATATATAAAGGAGTGGAGGAGGGGAGGGGCCGACCCTCTTTATGGCGCGCCCTAGGGGAGTCCTACTCCCACCGGGAGTAGGATTCCCCTTTTCCTAGTAGAACTAGGAGCCCTTCCAAGTAGTAGGAGTAGGAGGGAAGGAAAGGGAAGGGAAAAGGAGAAGGAAGGAAGGGGGCGCCCCCCTCCCTAGTCCAATTCAAACCAGCCCATGGGGAGGGGTGCGGCCACCCTTTGAGGCCTTTCTCTCCTTTCCCGTATGGCTCATTAAGGTCCAATACGAATTCCCGTAACTCCCCGGTACTCCCGGAAATACCCGAATCACTCGGAACCTTTCTGATGTCCGAATATAGTCGTCCAATATATCGATATTTACGTCTCGACCATTTCGAGACTCCTCGTCATGTCCCCGATCTTATCCGGGACTCCGAACTCCTTCGGTACATCAAAACTCATAAACTCATAATATAACTGTCATCGAAACCTTAAGCGTGCGGACCCTACGGGTTCGAGAACAATGTAGACATGACCGAGACACGTCTCCGGTCAATAACCAATAGCAGAACCTGGATGCTCATATTGGCTCCCACATATTCTACGAAGATCTTTATCGGTCAGACCGCATAACAACATACGTTGTTCCCTTTGTCATCGGTATGTTACTTGCCCGAGATTCGATCGTCGGTATCTCAATACCTAGTTCAATCTTGTTACTGGCAAGTCTCTTTACTCGTTCTGTAATACATCATCCTGCAACTAACTCATTAGTTGCAATGCTTGCAAGGCTTAAGTGATGTGCATTACCGAGAGGGCCCAGAGATACCTCTCCGACAATCAGAGTGACAAATCATAATATCGAAATACGCCAACCCAACAAGTATCTTCGGAGACACCTGTAGAGCACCTTTATAATCACCCAGTTACGTTGTGACGTTTGGTGGCACACAAAGTGTTCCTCCAGTAAACGGGAGTTGCATAATCTCATAGTCATAGGAACATGTATAAGTCATGAAGAAAGCAATAGCAACAAACTGAACGATCAAGTGCTAAGCTAACGGAATGGGTCAAGTCAATCACATCATTCTCCTAATGATGTGATCCCGTTAATCAAATGACAACACATGTCTATGGTTAGGAAACATAACCATCTTTGATCAACGAGCTAGTCAGGTAGAGGCATACTAGTGACATTTTGTTTGTCTATGTATTCACACATGTATTATGTTTCCAGTTTAATACAATTCTAGCATGATTAATAAACATTTACCATGATATAAGGAAATAAATAATAGCTTTATTATTGCCTCTAGGGCATATTTCCTTCAGTCTCCCACTTGCACTAGAGTCAATAATCTAGTTCACATCGCCATGTGACTTAACATCAATAGTTCACATCACCATGTGATTAACACCCATAGTTCACATCGACATGTGACCAACACCCAAAGGGTTTACTAGAGTCAATAATCTAGTTCACGTCGCTATGTGATTAACACCCAAAGAGTACCGAGGTGTGATCATGTTTTGCTTGTGAGAGAAGTTTAGTCAACGGGTCTGCCACATTCAGATCCGTAAGTATTTTGCAAATTTCTATGTCAACAATGCTTTGCATGGAGCTACTCTAGCTAATTGCTCCCACTTTCAATATGTATCCAGATTGAGACTTAGAGTCATCTGGATCAGTGTCAAAACTTGCATCGATGTAACCCTTTACGACGAACATTTTGTCACCTCCATAATCGAGAAACATATCCTTATTTCACTAAGGATAATTTTGACCAATGTCCAGTGATCTACTCCTAGATCACTATTGTACTCCTTTGCCAAACTCAGGGCAGGGTATACAATAGGTCTGGTACACAGCATGGCATACTTTATAGAACCTATGGCTGAGGCATAGGGAATGACTTTCATTCTCTCTCTATTTTCTGCCGTGGTCGGGTTTTGAGTCTTACTCAACTTCACACCTTGTAACATAGGCAAGAACTCCTTTTTGACTGTTCCATTTTGAACTACTTCAAAATCTTGTCAAGGTATGTACTCATTGAAAAAACTTATCAAGCGTATTGATCTATCTCTATATATCTTGATGATCAATATGTAAGCAGCTTCACCGAGGTCTTTCTTTGAAAAACTCCTTTCAAACATTCCTTTATGCTTTACAGAATAATTCTACATTATCTCCGATCAACAATATGTCTTTCACATATACTTATCAGAAATGCTGTAGTGCTCCCACTCACTTTCTTGTAAATACAGGCTTCACCGCAAGTTTGTATAAAACTATATGCTTTGATCAACTTATCAAAGCGTATATTCCAACTCCGAGATGCTTGCACCAGTCCATAGATGGATCGCTGGAGCTTGCATATTTATTAGTACCTTTAGGATTGACAAAACCTTCTGGTTGCATCATATACAACTCTTCTTTAATAAATCCTTTAAGGAATGCAGTTTTGTTTATCCATTTGCCATATTTCATAAAATGCGGCAATTGCTAACATGATTCAGACAGACTTAAGCATAGATACGAGTGAGAAACTCTCATCGTAGTCAACACCTTAAACTTGTTGAAAACATTTTTGCGACAATTCTAGCTTTGCAGATAGTAACACTACTATCAGCGTCCGTCTTCCTCTTGAAGATACATTTAATCTCAATGGCTCACCGATCATTGGGCAAGTCAATCAAAGTTCATACTTTGTTCTCATACATGGATCTCATCTCAGATTTTATGGCCTCAAGCCATTTCGCGGAATCTGGGCTCATCATCGCTTCCTCATAGTTCGTAGTCTCGTCATGGTCAAGTAACATGACCTTCAGAACAGGACTACCGTACCACTCTGGTGCGGATCTCACTCTGGTTTACCTACGAGGTTCGGTAGTAACTTGATCAGAAGTTACATGATCATCATCATTAGCTTCCTCACTAATCGGTGTAGTAGTCACAGGAACAGATTTCCGTGATGAACTACTTTCCAATAAGGGAGCAGGTACAATTACCTCATCAAGTTCTACTTTCCTCGGATCTGTGATAGAAGGTGTACCCAACATTTTCTTTTGGGTATCCTATGAAGACGCACTTCTCCGATTTGGGTTAGAGCTTATCAGGTTGAAACTTTTTCACATAAGCATTGTAACCTCAAACTTTAAGAAACGACAGCTTAGGTTTCTTGCCAAACCATAGTTCATATGGTGTCATCTCAACGGATTTAGATGGTGCCCTATTTAACGTGAATGTAGCTATCTCTAATGCATAACCCCAAAAGATAGTGGTAGATCGGTAAGAGACATCATAGATCGCACCATATCTAATAAAGTACGATTATGACGTTCGGACACACCATTATGCTGTGGTGTTCCAGGTGGCGTGAGTAGTGAAACTATTTCACATTGTTTTTAACTGAAGGCCAAACTCGTAACTCAAATATTTTACTTCTGCGATCATATCGTAGAAACTTATATTTTTGTTACGATGATTCTCCACTTCACTCTGAAATTCTTTAACTTTTCAAATGTTTCAGACTTGTGTTTCATCAAGTAAATATACTCATATCAGCTCAAATCGTCTGTGAAGATCAGAAAATAATGATACCTGCCATGAGCCTCAATATTCATCGGACCACATACATCAGTATGTATGATTTCTAACAAATCTGTTGCTCGCTCCATTGTTCCGGAGAACGGAGTCTTAGTCATTTTGCCCATGAGGCATGGTTCGCAAGCATCAACTGATTCATAATCAAGTGATTCCAAAAGCCCATCAGCATGGATTTTCTTCATGCGCTTTACACCAATATGACCTAAACGGCAGTGCCACAAATAAATTGCACCATCATTATTAACTTTGCATCTTTTGGTTTCAATATTATGAATATGTGTATCACTACGATCGAGATCCAACGAACCATTTTCATTGGGTGTGTAACCATATAAGGTTTTATTTATGTAAACAGAACAACAATTTATTCTCTTACTTAAATGAATAACCGTATTGCAATAAACATGATCAAATCATATTCATGCTCAATGCTAACACCAAATAACACTTATTTAGGTTCAACACTAATCCCAAAAGTATAGGGAGTGTGCGATGATGATCATATCAATCTTGGAACCACTTCCAACACACATCGTCACTTCACCCTTAACTAGTCTCTGTTTATTCTGCAACTCCCGTTTCGAGTTACTACTCTTAGCAACTGAACTAGTATCAAATAGTGAGGGGTTGCTATAAACACTAGTAAAGTATACATCAATAACATGTATATCAAATATACCTATGTTCACTTTGCCATCCTTCTTATCCACCAATTACTTGGGATAGTTCCGCTTCCAGTGACCAGTCCCTTTGCAGTAGAAGCACTCAGTTTCAGGCTTAGGTCTAGACTTGGGTTTTTCACTTGAGCAGCAACTTGCTTGCCGTTCTTCTTGAAGTTCCCCTTTCTTCCCTTTGTCCCTTTACTTGAAACTAGTGGTTTTGTTTACCATCAACACTTGATGCTTTTCTTGATTTCTACCTTCGTTGATTTCAACATCACGAAGAGCTTGGAATCGTTTCCGTTATCCCTTGCATATTATAGTTCATCACGAAGTTCTACTAACTTGGTGATGGTGACTAGAGAATTCTGTCAATCACTATTTTATCTGAAAGATTAACTCCCACTTGATTCAAGCAATTGTAGTACCCAGACAATCCGAGCACATGCTCACTGCTTGAGCTATTCTCCTCCATCTTTTAGCTATAGAACTTGTTTGAGACTTCATATCTCTCAACTCGGGTATTTGCTTGAAATATTAACTTCAACTCCTGGAACATCTCATATGGTCCATGACGTTCAAAACGTCTTTGAAGTCCCGATTCTAAGCCGTTTAAGCATGGTGCACTAAACTATCAAGTAGTCATCATATTGAGTAAGCCAAATGTTCATAACATCTGCATCTGCTCTTGCAATAGGTTTGTCACCTAGCGGTGCATCAAAGACATAATTCTTCTGTGCAGCAATGAGGATAAACCTCAGATCACGGATCCAATCCACATCATTGCTACTAACATTTTTCAACTTAGTTTTCTCTAGGAACATATCAAAAATAAAACAGGGGAGCTAAACGCGAGCTACAACATAGATATGCTAATACTACTAGGACTAAGTTCATGATAAATTAAAGTTCAATTAATCATATTACTTAAGAACTCCCACTTAGATAGACATCCCTCTAATCCTCTAAGTGATCACGTGATCCAAATCAACTAAACCATGTCCGATCATCACGTGAGATGGAGTAGTTTCAATGGTGAACATCACTATGTTGATCATATCTACTATATGATTCACGCTCGACCTTTCGGTCTCCGTGTTCTGAGGCCATATATGTTATATGCTAGGCTCGTCAAGTTTAACCTGAGTATTCCGCGTGTGCAACTGTTTTGCACCCGTTGTATTTGAACGTAGAGCCTATCACACCCGATCATCACGTGGTGTCTCAGCACGAAGAACTTTCGCAACGGTGCATACTCAGGGAGAACACTTATACTTTGATAATTTAGTGAGGGATCATCTTATAATGCTACCGTCAATCAAAGCAAGATAAGATGCATAAAAGATAAACATCACATGCAATCAATATAAGTGATATGATATGGCCATCATCATCTTGTACTTGTGATCTCCATCTCTGAAGTACCGTCATGATCACCATCGTCACCGGTGTGACACCTTGATCTCCATCGTAGCATCGTTGTCGTCTCGCCAATCTTATGCTTCCACGACTATTGCTACCGCTTAGTGATAAAGTAAAGCATTACAGCGCGATTGCATTGCATACAATAAAGCGACAACCATATGGCTCCTGCCAGTTGCCGATAACTCGGTTACAAAACATGATCATCTCATACAATAAAATTTAGCATCATGTCTTGACCATATCACATCACAACATGCCCTGCAAAAACAAGTTAGACGTCCTCTACTTTGTTGTTGCAAGTTTTACGTGGCTGCTACGGGCTTAGCAAGAACCGTTCTTACCTACGCATTAAAACCACAACGATAGTTTGTCAAGTTGGTGCTGTTTTAACCTTCGCAAGGACCGGGCGTAGCCACACTCGGTTCAACTAAAGTTGGAGAAACTGACACCCGCCAGCCACCTGTGTGCAAAGCACGTTGGTAGAACCAGTCTCGCGTAAGCGTACGCGTAATGTCGGTCCGGGCCGCTTCATCCAACAATACCGCCGAACCAAAGTATGACATGCTGGTAAGCAGTATGACTTATATCGCCCACAACTCACTTGTGTTCTACTCGTGCACAACATCAACGCATAAAACCTAGGCTCGGATGCCACTGTTGGGGAATGTACTAATTTCAAAAAAATTCCTACGCACACGCAAGATTATGGTGATGCATAGCAATGAGAGGGGAGAGTGTTGTCTACGTACCCTCGTAGACCGGAAGCGGAAGCGTTAGCACAACGTGGTTGATGTAGTCGTACGTCTTCCCGGCCCGACCGATCAAGCACCGAAACTACGGCACCTCCGAGTTCTAGCACACGTTCAACTCGATGACGATCCCCGGACTCCAATCCAGCAGAATGTCGGGGAAGAGTTCCGTCAGCATGATGGCATGGTGACGATCTTGATGTTCTACCGTCGCAGGGCTTCGCCTAAGCACCGCTACAATATTATCGAGGATTATGGTGGAGGGGGGCACCGCACACGGCTAAGAGAACGATCACGAAGATCAACTTGTGTGTCTATGGGGTGCCCCCTGGCCACGTATATAAAGGAATGGAGGAGGGGAGGGGCCGGCCCTCTCTATGGCGCGCCCTAGGGGAGTCCTACTCCCACCAGGAGTAGGATTCCCCTTTTCCTAGTAGAACTAGGAGCCCTTCCAAGTAGTAGGAGTAGGAGGGAAGGAAAGGGAAGGGAAAAGGAGAAGGAAGGAAGGGGGCGCCCCCCTCCCTAGTCCAATTCGGACCAGCCCATGGGGAGGGGTGCGGCCACCCTTTGAGGCCTTGCTCTCCTTTCCCGTATGGCCCATTAAGGCCCAATACGAATTCCCGTAACTCCCCGGTACTCCCGAAAATACCCGAATCACTCGGAACCTTTCCGATGTCCGAATATAGTCGTCCAATATATCGATCTTTACGTCTCGACCATTTCGAGACTCCTCGTCATGTCCCCGATCTCATCCGGGACTCCGAACTCATTTGGTACATCAAAACTCATAAACTCATAATATAACTGTCATCGAAACCTTAAGCGTGCGGACCCTACGGGTTCGAGAACAATGTAGACATGACCGAGACACGTCTCCGGTCAATAACCAATAGCAAAACCTGGAATGCTCATATTGGCTCCCATATATTCTACGAAGATCTTTATCGGTCAGACCGCATAACAACGTACGTTGTTCCCTTTGTCATCGGTATGTTACTGCCCGAGATTCGATCGTCGGTATCTCAATACCTAGTTCAATCTCGTTACCGGCAAGTCTCTTTACTCGTTTCGTAATACATCATCTCGCAACTAACTCATTAGTTGCAATGCTTGCAAGGCTTATGTGATGTGCATTACCGAGAGGGCCCAGAGATACCTCTCCGACAATCGGAGTGACAAATCCTAATCTCGAAATACGCCAACCCAACACTTACCTTTGGAGACACCTGTAGAGCTCCTTTATAATCACCCAATTACGTTGTGACGTTTGGTAGCACACAAAGTGTTCCTCCGGCAAACAGGAGTTGCATAATCTCATAGTTATAGGAACATGTATAAGTCATGAAGAAAGCAATAGCAACATACTAAACGATCGAGTGCTAAGCTGATGGAATGGGTCATGTCAATCACATCATTCTCCTAATGATGTGATCCCGTTAATCAAATTACAACACATGTCTATGGTTAGGAAACATAACCATCTTCGATCAATGAGCTAGTCAAGTAGAGGCATACTAGTGACGTTTAGTTTGTCTATGTATTCACACAAGTATTATGTTTCCGGTTAATACAATTCTAGCATGAATAATAAACATTTATCATGAAATAAGGAAATAAATAATAACTTTATTATTGCCTCTAGGGCATATTTCCTTCAGTCTCCCACTTGCACTAGAGTCAATAGTCTAGTTCACATCGCCATGTGATCTAACATCAATAGTTCACATCTTTATGTGGTTAACACCCATAGTTCACATCGATATGTGACCAACACCCAAAGGGTTTACTAGAGTCAGTAATCTAGTTCACATCGCTATGTGATTAACACCCAAAGAGTACTACAGTGTGATCATGTTTTGCTTGTGAGACAATTTTAGTCAACGGGTCTGTTATATTCACACCTGTAAGTATTTTGCAAATATCTATGTCAACAATGCTCTGCACGGAGCTACTCTAGCTAATTGCTCCCAGTTTCAATATGTATCTAGATCGATGTCAAAAATTTGTATCGACGTAACCCTTTACGATGAACCTTTTTGTTATGTCCATAATCGAGAAACATATCCTTATTTCACTAAGGATAAATTTGACCGCTGTCTAGTGATCTACTTCCTAGATCACTATTGTATTCCCTCGCTTAACACAGTGTAGGGCATACAACAGATCTGGTACACAGCATGGCATACTTTATAGAATCTAGGGCTGAGGCATAGGGAATGACTTTCATTCTCTTTCTATCTTCTGCCGTGGTCGGGCTTTGAGTCTTACTCAATTTCACACCTTGCAACACAGCTAAGAACTCTTTTTTTGACTGTTCCATTTTGAACTACTTCAAAATCTTGTCAAGGTATGTACTCATTGAAAAAACTTATCAAGCGTCTTGATCTATCTCTATAGATCTTGATGCTCAATATGTAAGCAGCTTCACCGAGGTCTTTCTTTAAAAACTCCTTTCAAACACTCCTTTATGCTTTGCAGAATAATTCTACATTATTTCCGATCAACAATATGTCATTCACATATATTTATCAGAAATGTTGTAGTGCTCCCACTCACTTTCTTATAAATACAGGCTTCACCGCAAGTCTGTATAAAACTATATGCTTTGATCAACTCATCAAAGCGTATATTCCAACTCTCAGATGCTTGCACCAGTCCATAGATGGATCGCTGGAGCTTGCACATTTTGTTAACACCTTTAGGATTGACAAAACCTTCTGGTTGCATCATATACAATAAATCCATTAAGGAATGCAGTTTTGTTTATCCATTTGCCAGATTTCATAAAATGCGGCAATTGCTAACATGATTCGGATAGACTTAAGCATAGATACGAGTGAGAAACTCTCATCGTAGTCAACACCTTGAACTTGTCAAAAACCTTTTGCGACAATTCTAGCTTTGTAGATAGTAACACTACTATCAGCGTCTGTCTTCCTCTTGAAGATCCATTTAATCTCAATGGCTTGCCTAACATCAGGCAAGTCAACCAAAGTCCATACTTTGTTCTCATACATGGATCCTATCTCAGATTTCATGGCCTCAAGCCATTTTGCGGAATCTAGGCTCATCATCGCTTCCTCATAGTTCGTAGGTTTGTCATAGTCAAGTAGAATGACCTCCAGAACAAGATTACCGTACCACTCTGGTGCGGATGTCACTCTGGTTAACCTACGAGATTCGGTAGTAACTTGATCTGAAGTTACATGATCATCATCCTTAGCTTCCTCACTAATTGGTGTAGTAGTCACAGGAACAGATTTCTGTGATGAACTACTTTCCAATAAGGGAGAAGGTACAATTACCTTATCAAGTTCTACTTTCCTCCCACTCACTTCTTCTAAGAGAAACTCCTTCTCTAGAAAGGATCCATTCTTAGCAACGAATGTCTTGCCTTCGGATCTGTGATAGAAGGTGTACCCAACATTTTCTTTTGGGTATCCTATGAAGATGCACTTCTCCGATTTGGGTTTGAGCTTACCAGGTTGAAACTTTTTCACATAAGCATTGCAACCTCAAACTTTAAGAAACGATAGCTTAGGTTTCTTGCCAAACCATAGTTCATATGGTGTCGTCTCAACGGATTTAGATGGTGCCCTATTTAACGTGAATGTAGCTGTCTCTAATGCATAACCCCAAAACGATAGTGGTAAATTGGTAAGAGACATCATAGATCGCACCATATCTAATAAAGTACGGTTACGATGTTCGGACACACCATTACACTGTGGTGTTCCAGGTGGCGTGAGTAGTGAAACTATTTCACATTGTTTTAATTGAAGGCCAAACTCGTAACTCAAATATTTTACTTCTGTGATCATATCGTAGAAACTTTTATTTTTGTTACGATGATTCTCCACTTCACTCTGAAATTCTTTGAACTTTTCAACTGTTTCAGACTTGTGTTTCATTAAGTGGATATACCCATATCTGCTCAAATCATCTGTGAAGGTCAGAAAATAACGATATTTGCCGTGAGCCTTAACACTCATCGGACCGCATACATCAGTATGTATTATTTCCAATAAGTCAGTTGTTCGCTCCATTGTTCCGGAGAACGGCGTTTTAGTCATCTTGCCCATGAGGCATGGTTCGCAAGCATCAAGTGATTCATAATCAAGTAATTCCAAAAACCCATCAGCATGGAGTTTCTTCATGCGCTTTACACCAATATGACCTAAACGGCAGTGCCACAAATAAGTTGCACTACCATTATTAACTTTGCATCTTTTGGTTTCAATATTATGATTATGTGTATCACTACGATCGATATCCAACGAACTATTTTCATTGGGTGTGTAACCATATAAGGTTTTATTCATGTAAACAGAACAACAATTTATTCTCTTACTTAAATGAATAACCGTATTACAATAAACATGATCAAATCATATTCATGCTCAACGCAAACACCAAATAACACTTATTTAGGTTCAACACTAATCCCGAAAGTATAGGGAGTGTGTGATGATGATCATATCAATCTTGGAACCACTTCCAACACACATCGTCGCTTCACCCTTAACTAGTCTCTGTTTATTCTGCAACTCCAGTTTCGAGTTACTAATCTTAGCAACTGAACTAGTATCAAATACTGAGGGTTGCTATAAACACTAGTAAAGCACACATCAATAACATGTATATCAAATATACTTATGTTCACTTTGCCATCCTTCTTATCCGCCAATCACTTGGGGTAGTTCCGCTTCCAGTGACCAGTCCCTTTGCAGTAGAAGCACTTAGGACCAGACTTGGGCTTGTTCACTTGAGCAGCAACTTGCTTGCCGTTCTTCTTGAAGTTCCCTTTTTTTATTAAAAATCCGCGAATGTGCCAAGACACATAAGTCTTCAGTTATGGCTTCAGTGTCAAGATGCATATGTGGGAAAATGCGACCTTGATTGTACAGAATGCATCAGTAATAACTGCGCTGCTGATAGCTCCAGAACCGATCAGAAGATATTCTTGCCTTGGTGTAGGGGTTCTTGGCGCTATCGAAGAAGGTGTTGTGTGCCTTGAAGCCATTGATATTAAAAGATTCGGGTGCAGATGCAGTACCTGGAAACCTGGGCAACCTTGGCATTGGCTTCTGAACCTGAGACCTGTGCTCAACGTGATAGTCAAACTGAGGACCAACAGCAGGCGGAGGAGTCAGAAAAGGCCATTTTATAGTGATAAGTTGGCCATAGTTGAATGCTTGCTCGATAGTGTGTGGCCTTGGTAGTGGAACAGGAGCAGTGGCATCAACAGAGGCGTCAGGCTGCACATCTGTTGCAGGTGCATCATTGGCTTCATTGGCCTCTGGCACAATGTTAGGTGCAGGCTCCACAGTGTTAGTGGTGGCAGCCTCACGATTCTCAACCTCCACTTCAAAAGCTGGAGGGTCGGTCACGTTCTCCTCGAGAACAACATCTTGGTGAGATAGGGGTGTAGCAACTCTTGGGGCTTCTTCTTCATCGACTGATGCAGCCGGAACATCTTCAGCCATTTTGGCTTCGGATTCAGAGACAGTCACAGTAGGAGTGGCATCTGGAAACACCTGACATGCAACAGATTGGTGGTGCACTTCTCCTTCTGAAACGCTCGAAAGAGGGACTTGGGGCCTTGGATGCATCCTGAGCAGTTGGCGTCAGAGGACGACCAAAGCTGATGAGTTCGTTGTGCATAAGCACAGGCGATGATACCAATTGGTGCTCGATCTGAGGAAGGACTTCATCATCTTCAACATTGTCATGGTGACCAATGTCTTCAGCAGCGGTGGGGTCAACTGCTGGAATGTCTTCAGCTTCAGGAGCCTCTGTGGAAGCAGGCTCATGAACTACCATCCGTCGTTCTTGATGCGAAGATTTAGGACGAGCAACCGAGATGGGCTCAACAACAAGGGGCTCTGTGGGAGCAGCCCGATCTTTCTTGGTTTTGCGCTTCTTCTTGGAGGGAGCGACATCAGAAGCGTCAAGATTTTTCCTTTTTCTGGCTTCAACCTCGGCAGTCCTCATCTTCTTCAGTTCTGAAGCGGTTGACCGGACCTTTGGCTTCGAGCCAGTCATGCTGCTTGGAAAGACTATGCATGGCTCTTCCCGCCTTGAAGGTGCAGATTGGTCTGTTGATGGCTTCTTCTTTGCAGCCATTCTTGGGTCGATGCCAGGACGACCAAGAGCCTTGCGCTTCTCAGCCTCATTGTAGGCTTGCACACACTTGTCAGCCAGGCTCTTCATACGCTCACAAGAACCTTTAGCTTCTCCACGCTTCTTGAGAAAGGCTTCCTTGAGCTCGTGCAGCATAATCTTGAAGTTTTTCACATCTTGCACGCTGAGCTTGGCCATGTGCTTCTTGAACTGAGCTTTCTCATAGTCGATCTTTTGCTTCAGTTCAACGATGCGCTGAGCTAGAGATAGCTCAGAAGCAATGGCGCCAGTGAAGGCGACACTGAGGCCAATTGGAAGTTGCAGATCTTCAAAGCTGAGGTTGGGCGTGTCAAACCACTCATCAATGAAGTTATGGATGATTGCCACATCAAAGAGAGGCAAATCATTGAAGATCTCTGCTTCTTCCTTGCTCTTGATCAGTTGCTCAAGAGCGTCATCTGCAAGATCTTCATCGCTGGACAGATCAATGGCGTCATTGCGCAGAATAGCAGCAGCAGTCAGTGCCTGATCAGTATTCTTTCTCATCTCAGTCTTCTTGGAGATACGTGATAGATCTTCAGACTGCACACTGTCTTCAGGAGGTGCAGTACCCAATGGCTTCGCACGTAAGATTTTTGGTGCTGAGGCAGACTTTGAAGCTTTAGGCTTCTTCAGCTTCGGTGGCTTTGGTGGTGCAGGTGCTTCGTCAAATTCAGCATCATCTGCAGGTTGATCCACGACTGCCCCTTGAACCATAATATGAGTGATGAGACCTTCTAGGTTGTAGAAGGGCCCAACCAGATTGGGTTCAGCTTGTCGTGTGCCATCAGCATGTGGCGCAGAGGGGCCTGGGTTGAAGTCTAATCCCAATGACTTCTTGTTTTCCTTGGCAGAGTTTTGTGCAAACTGATAGTTACGCTTGAAGAGATTATCTTCGCGACACCATAACAGAGAGGATGGGTTGGCATTAGCAGGCTGAGGTCCACGAAGCATGCAGGGGTAAAAGTCTTGAGCAATAGCTTCGGACTGTGATTTGGGCTGAAGACCTTTGTATATGATATCTCCCCATGGGCCCTTGATGGCACTCTTCTCAGCATATTCGTCGGTGACGTATCTGTACTTGATGTTGGGGAACGTAGTAATTTCAACAAATTTCCTACGCACACGCAAGATCATGGTGATGCATAGCAACGAGGGGGGAGAGTGTGATCTACGTACCCTTGTAGACCGAGAGCGGAAGCGTTAGCACAACGCGGTTGATGTAGTCGTACGTCTTCACGGCCTGACCGATCAAGCACCGAAACTATGGCACCTCCGAGTTCTAGCACACGTTCAGCTCGATGACGATCCCCGGACTCCGATCCAGCAAAGTGTCGGGGAACTCAGCATGACGGCGTGGTGACGATCTTGATGAACTACTGTCGCAGGGCTTCGCCTAAGCACCGCTACAATATTATCGAGGACTATGGTGGAAGGGGGCACCGCACACGGTTAAGAATATGATCACGTGGATCAACTTGTGTCTTAAGGGGTGCTCCCTGCCTCCGTATATAAAGGATCAAAGGGGGGGTGCGGCCGGGCTAGAGGAGGGCGCGCCAGGAGGAGTCCTACTCCCACCGAGAGTAGGATTCCCCCCTTTCCTAGTTGGAATAGGATTCGGGAGGGGGGAAAGAGGAGAGAGAGAAGGAAGGGGGGCGCCGCCCCCCTCTCCTTGTCCTATTCGGACTAGGGGGGTGGGGGAGGGGCGCGCGGCCCAGTCCTGGCCACCTCTCCTCTCTTCCACTAAAGCCCACCAAGGCCCATATACCTCCCGGGGGGTTCCGGTAACCTCCCGGTACTCCGGTAAAATCCCGATTTCACTCGGAACACTTCCGATATCCAAATATAGGCTTCCAATATATCAATCTTTATGTCTCAACCATTTCGAGACTCCTCGTCGTGTCCGTGATCATATCCGGGACTCCGAACAAACTTCGGTACATCAAAATGCATAAAATCATAATATAATTATCATCGAAACCTTAAGCGTGCGGACCCTACGGGTTCGAGAACAATGTAGACATGACCGAGACACGTCTCTGGTCAATAACCAATAGCGGAACCTGGATGCTCATATTGGCTCCTACATATTCTACGAAGATCTTTTATCGGTCAGACCGCATAACAACATACGTTGTTCCCTTTGTCATCGGTATGTTACTTGCCCGAGATTCGATCGTCGGTATCTCAATACCTAGTTCAATCTCATTACCGGAAAGTCTCTTTACTCGTTCCGTAATACATCATCTCACAACTAACTCATTAGTTGCAATGCTTGCAAGGCTTATGTGATGTGCATTACCGAGAGGGCCCAGAGATACCTCTCCGACAATCGGAGTGACAAATCCTAATCTCGAAATACGCCAACCCAACATGTACCTTTGGAGACACCTGTAGAGCACCTTTATAATCACCTAGTTACGTTGTGACGTTTGGTAGCACACAAAGTGTTCCTCCGGTAAACGGGAGTTGCATAATCTCATAGTCATAGGAACATGTATAAGTCATGAAGAAAGCAATAGCAACATACTAAACGATCGGGTGCTAAGCTAATGGAATGGGTCATGTCAATCAGATCATTCACCTAATGATGTGATCCCGTTAATCAAATAACAACTCTTTGTCCATGGTTAGGAAACATAACCATCTTTGATTAACGAGCTAGTCAAGTAGAGGCATACTAGTGACACTCTGTTTGTCTATGTATTCACACATGTATTATGTTTCCGGTTAATACAATTCTAGCATGAATAATAAACATTTATCATGATATAAGGAAATAAATAATAACTTTATTATTGCCTCTAGGGCATATTTCCTTCAGTCTCCCACTTGCACTAGAGTCAATAATCTAGATTACACAGTAATGATTCTAACACCCATGGAGCCTTGGTGCTGATCATGTTTTGCTCGTGGAAGAGGCTTAGTCAACGGGTCTGCTACATTCAGATCCGTATGTATCTTGCAAATCTCTATGTCCCCCACCTGGACTAGATCCCGGATGGAATTGAAGCGTCTCTTGATGTGCTTGGTTCTCTTGTGAAATCTGGATTCCTTTGCCAAGGTAATTGCACCAGTATTGTCACAAAAGATTTTCATTGGACCCGATGCACTAGGTATGACACCTAGATCGGATATGAACTCCTTCATCCAGACTCCTTCATTTGCTGCTTCCGAAGCAGCTATGTATTCCGCTTCACACGTAGATCCCGCCACGACGCTTTGTTTAGAACTGCACCAACTGACAACTCCACCGTTTAATGTAAACACATATCCGGTTTGCGATTTAGAATCGTCCGGATCAGAGTCAAAGCTTGCATTGATGTAACCATTTACGATTATCTCTTTGTCACCTCCATAAACGAGAAACATATCCTTAGTCCTTCTTAGGTATTTCAGGATGTTCTTGACCGCTGTCCAGTGATCCACTCCTGGATTACTTCGGTACCTCCCTGCTAGACTTATAGCAAGGCACACATCAGGTCTGGTACACAGCATTGCATACATGATAGAGCCTATGGCTGAAGCATAGGGAACATCTTCCATTTTCTCTCTATCTTCTGCAGTGGTCGGGCATTGAGTCTGACTCAACTTCACACCTTGTAACACAGGCAAGAACCCTTTCTTTGCTTGATCCATTTTGAACTTCTTCAAAACTTTGTCAAGGTATGTGCTTTGTGAAAGTCCAATTAAGCGTCTTGATCTATCTCTATAGATCTTAATGCCTAATATGTAAGCAGCTTCACCGAGGTCTTTCATTGAAAAACTCTTATTCAAGTATCCCTTTATGCTATCCAGAAATTCTATATCATTTCCAATTAGTAATATGTCATCCACATATAATATCAGAAATGCTACAGAGCTCCCACTCACTTTCTTGTAAATACAGGCTTCTCCAAAAGTCTGTATAAAACCAAATGTTTTGATCAAACTATCAAAGCGTTTATTCCAACTCCGAGAGGCTTGCACCAGTGCATAAATGGATCGCTGGAGCTTGCACACTTTGTTAGCTCCCTTTGGATCGACAAAACCTTCTGCTTGCATCATATACAACTCTTCTTCCAAAAATCCATTCAGGAATGCAGTTTTGACATCCATCTGCCAAATTTCATAATCATAAAATGCGGCAATTGCTAACATGATTCGGACAGACTTAAGCATCGCTACGGGTGAGAAGGTCTCATCATAGTCAACCCCTTGAACTTGTCGAAAACCTTTTGCGACAAGTCGAGCTTTATAGACAGTAATATTACCGTCAGCGGCAGTCTTCTTCTTGAAGATCCATTTATTCTCAATTGCTTGCCGATCATTAGGCAAGTCAACCAAAGTCCATACTTTGTTCTCATACATGGATCCCATCTCAGATTTCGTGGCTTCAAGCCATTTTGCGGAATTTGGGCTCACCATCGCTTCTTCATAGTTCGTAGGTTCATAATGATCTAGTAGCATGAATTCCAGAACAGGATTACCGTACCACTCTGGCGCGGATCTTACTCTGGTTGATCTACGAGGTTCAGTAGTATCTTGTTCTGAAGTTTCATGATCATTATCATTAGCTTCCTCACTAATTGGTGTAGGTGTCACAGAAACAGGTTTCTGTGATGTACTAATTTCCAATAAGGGAGCAGGTACAGTTACCTCGTCAAGTTCTACTTTCCTCCCACTCACTTCTTTCGAGAGAAACTCCTTCTCCAGAAAGTTTCTGAATTTAGCAACAAAAGTCTTGCCTTCGGATCTGTGATAGAAGGTGTATCCAATAGTTTCCTTTGGATATCCTATGAAGACACATTTCTCTGATTTGGGTTCGAGCTTATCAGGTTGAAGCTTTTTCACATAAGCATCGCAGCCCCAAACTTTCAGAAACGACAACTTTGGTTTCTTGCCAAACCACAGTTCATAAGGTGTCGTCTCAACGGATTTTGATGGTGCCCTATTTAACGTGAATGCGGCCGTCTCTAGAGCGTATCCCCAAAACGATAGCGGTAAATCAGTAAGAGTCATCATAGATCGCACCATATCTAGTAAAGTACGATTACGACGTTCGGACACACCATTACGCTGTGGTGTTCCGGGTGGCGTGAGTTGCGAAACTATTCCACATTGTTTCAAATGTACACCAAACTCGTAACTCAAATATTCTCCTCCACGATCAGATCGTAGAAACTTTATTTTCTTGTTATGATGATTTTCCACTTCACTCTGAAATTCTTTGAACTTTTCAAATGTTTTAGACTTGTGTTTCATTAAGTAGATATACCCATATCTGCTTAAATCATCTGTGAAGGTGAGAAAATAACGATATCCGCCACAAGCCTCAACATTCATCGGACCACATACATCTGTATGTATGATTTCCAACAAATCTGTTGCTCTCTCCATAGTACCGGAGGACGGTGTTTTTGTCATCTTACCCATAAGGCACGGTTCGCAAGTACCAAGTGATTCATAATCAAGTGGTTCCAAAAGTCCATCAGTATGGAGTTTCTTCATGCGCTTTATACCGATATGACCCAAACGGCAGTGCCACAAATAAGTTGCACTATCATTATCAACTCTGCATCTTTTGGCTTCAACACTATGAATATGTGTGTCACTACTATCGAGATTTAATAAGAATAGACCACACTTCAAGGGTGTGTGACCATAAAAGATATTACTCATGTAAATAGAACAACCATTATTCTCTGATTTAAATGAATAACTGTCTCGCATCAAACAAGATCCAGATATAATGTTCATGCTCAACGCTGGCACCAAATAACAATTATTTAGGTCTAATACTAATCCCGATGGTAGATGTAGAGGTAGCGTGCCGACCGCGATCACATCGACTTTGGAACCATTTCCCACACGCATCGTCACCTCGTCCTTAGCCAATCTTCGTTTAATCCGTAGTCCCTGTTTCGAGTTGCAAATATTAGCAACAGAACCAGTATCAAATACCCAGGTGCTACTGCGAGCATTAGTAAGGTACACATCAATAACATGTATATCACATATACCTTTGTTCACCTTGCCATCCTTCTTATCCGCCAAATACTTGGGGCAGTTCCGCTTCCAGTGACCAGTCTGCTTGCAGTAGAAGCACTCAGTTTCAGGCTTAGGTCCAGACTTGGGTTTCTTCTCTTGAGCAGCAACTTGCTTGCTGTTCTTCTTGAAGTTCCCCTTCTTCTTCCCTTTGCCCTTTTTCTTGAATCTAGTGGTCTTGTTGACCATCAACACTTGATGCTCCTTCTTGATTTCTACCTCCGCAGCTTTCAGCATTGCGAAGAGCTCGGGAATAGTATTATTGATCCCTTGCATATTATAGTTCATCACGAAGCTCCTGTAGCTTGGTGGCAGTGATTGGAGAATTCTGTCAATGACGCAATCATCTGGAAGGTTAACTCCCATTTGAATCAAGTGATTATTATACCCAGACATTTTGAGTATATGCTCACTGACAGAACTGTTCTCCTCCATCTTGCAGCTATAGAACTTATTGGAGACTTCATATCTCTCAATCTGGGCATTTGCTTGAAATATTAACTTCAACTCCTGGAACATCTCATATGCTCCATGACGTTCAAAACATCGTTGAAGTCCCGATTCTAAGCCGTAAAGCATGGCACACTGAACTATTGAGTAGTCATCAGCTTTGCTCTGCCAGACGTTCATAACATCTGGTGTTGCTCCAGCAGCAGGCCTGGCACCCAGCGGTGCTTCCAGGACGTAATTCTTCTGTGCAGCAATGAGGATAATCCTCAAGTTACGAACCCAGTCCATGTAATTGCTACCATCATCTTTCAACTTTGCTTTCTCAAGGAATGCATTAAAATTCAACGGAACAACAACACAGGCCATCTATCTACAATCATACATAAACAAGCAAGATACTATCAGGTACTAAGTTCATGATAAATTTAGGTTCAATTAATCATATTACTTAAAGAACTCCCACTTAGATAGACATCCCTCTAATCCTCTAAGTGATTACGTGATCCAAATCAACTAAACCATGTCCGATCATCACGTGAGATGGAGTAGTTTCATTGGTGAACATCACTATGTTGATCATATCTACTATATGATTCACGCTCGACCTTTCGGTCTCCGTGTTCCGAGGCCATATATGTTATATGCTAGGCTCGTCAAGTTTAACCTGAGTATTCCGCGTGTGCAACTGTTTTGCACCCGTTGTATTTGAACGTAGAGCCTATCACACCCGATCATCACGTGGTGTCTCAGCACGAAGAACTTTCGCAACGGTGCATACTCAGGGAGAACACTTCTTGATAATTAGTGAGAGATCATCTTATAATGCTACCGTCAATCAAAGCAAGATAAGATGCATAAAAGATAAACATCACATGCAATCAATATAAGTGATATGATATGGCCATCATCATCTTGTGCTTGTGATCTCCATCTTCGAAGCACCGCCGTGATCACCATCGTCACCGGCGCGACAACTTGATCTCCATCGTAGCATTGTTGTCGTCTCGCCAATCTTATGCTTCCACGACTATCGCTACCGCTTAGTGATAAAGTAAAGCATTACAGCGCGATTGCATTGCATACAATAAAGCGACAACCATATGGCTCCTGCCAGTTGCCGATAACTCGGTTACAAAACATGATCATCTCATAAAATAAAATTTAGCATCATGTCTTGACCATATCACATCACAACATGCCCTGCAAAAACAAGTTAGACGTCCTCTACTTTGTTGTTGCAAGTTTTACGTGGCTGCTACGGGCTTAAGCAAGAACCAATCTTACCTACACATCAAAATCACAACGATAGTTTGTCAAGTTGGTGCTGTTTTAACCTTCGCAAGGACCGGGCGTAGCCACACTCGGTTCAACTAAAGTTGGAGAAACTGTCATCCGCTAGCCACCTATGTGCAAAGCACGTCAGGAGAACCGGTCTCGCGTAAGCGTACGCGTAATGTCGGTCCGGGCCGCTTCGTCCAACAATACTGCCGAACCAAAGTATGACATGCTGGTAAGCAGTATGACTTATATCGCCCACAACTCACTTGTGTTCTACTCGTGCATATAACATCAACACATAAAACCTAGGCTCGGATGCCACTGTTGGGGAACGTAGTAATTTCAAAAAATTTCCTACGCACAAGCAAGATCATGGTGATGCATAGAAACGAGGGGGGAGAGTGTGATCTACGTACCCTTGTAGACCGAGAGCGGAAGCGTTAGCACAACGCGGTTGATGTAGTCGTACGTCTTCACGGCCGGACCGATCAAGCACCGAAACTATGGCACCTCCGAGTTCTAGCACACGTTCAGCTCCATGACGATCCCCGGACTCCGATCCAGCAAAGTGTCAGGGAAGAGTTCCGTCAGCACAACGGCGTGGTGACGATATTGATGAACTACTGTCGCAGGGCTTCGCCTAAGCACCGCTACAAGATTATCGAGGACTATGGTGGAAGGGGGCACCGCACACGGCTAAGAATATTATCACGTGGATCAACTTGTGTCTCAAGGGGTGCTCCCTGCCTCCGTATATAAAGGATCAAAGGGGGGGTGCGGCCGGCCTAGAGGAGGGCGCGCCAGGAGGAGTCCTACTCTCACCGGGAGTAGGATCCCCCCTTTCCTAGTTGGAATAGGATTCGGGAGGGGGGAAAGAGGAGAGATAGAAGGAAGGGGGGCGCCGGCCCCCTCTCCTTGTCCTATTCGGACTAGGGGGGAGGGGCGCGCGGCCCAGCCTTGGCCACCTCTCCTCTCTTCCACTAAAGCCCACTAAGGCCCATATACCTCCCGGGGGGTTCCGGTAACCTCCCGGTACTCCGGTAAAATCCCGATTTCACCCGGAACACTTCCGATATCCAAATATAGGCTTCAAATATATCAATCTTTATGTCTCGACCATTTCGAGACTCCTCGTCGTGTCTGTGATCACATCCGGGACTCCGAACAAACTTCGGTACATCAAAATGCATAAACTCATAATATAACTGTTATCGAAACCTTAAGCGTGCGGACCCTACGGGTTCGAGAACAATGTAGACATGACCGAGACACGTCTCTGGTTAATAACCAATAGCGGAACCTGGATGCTCATATTGGCTCCTACATATTCTACGAAGATCTTTTATTGGTCAGACCGCATAACAACATACGTTGTTCCCTTTGTCATCGGTATGTTACTTGCCCGAGATTCGATCGTCGGTATCTCAATACCTAGTTCAATCTCGTTACCAGCAAGTCTCTTTACTCGTTCCGTAATACATCATCTCACAACTAACTCATTAGTTGCAATGCTTGCAAGGCTTATGTGATGTGCATTACCGAGAGGGCCCAGAGATACCTCTCCGACAATCAGAGTGACAAATCCTAATCTCGAAATACGCCAACCCAACATGTACCTTTGGAGACACCTGTAGAGCACCTTTATAATCGCCCAGTTACGTTGTGACGTTTGGTAGCACACAAAGTGTTCCTCCGGTAAATGGGAGTTGCATAATCTCATAGTCATAGGAACATGTATAAGTCATGAAGAAAGCAATAGCAACATACTAAACGATCGGGTGCTAAGCTAATGGAATGGGTCATGTCAATCAGATCATTCACCTAATGATGTGATCCCGTTAATCAAATAACAACTCTTTGTCCATGGTTAGGAAACGTAACCATCTTTGATTAACGAGCTAGTCAAGTAGAGGCATACTAGTGACACTCTGTTTGTCTATGTATTCACACATGTATTATGTTTTCGGTTAATACAATTCTAGCATGAATAATAAACATTCATCATGATATAAGGAAATAAATAATAACTTTATTATTGCCTCTAGGGCATATTTCCTTCACTTGAACCATTCCTCTGCCCAATGTCTTTGAATCCATTGGATTCGGTTCTTGCGTTCTCCATAGGTTTCTTCTGGATCTGACTTGTATAGCTCATAGAGATCTGATGGCAGGTCCTTAGCAGTGTTTCCACGGCGCTGTCTGCCTCCCTTCCTTGTAGATTTCTCTGTAGCCATGAACTTCAAACTTAATGGCTTCAACACGTTCAAAGGTTTCAAAGGCTTCCGCCTGTGGGTCAAACAGGAACTGGCTTCGGGAGAATTTATATGATGCTGTAAGAATTCTGCAAATGAATGTAGACTATGAGAACCAAGGGATTCTCCCACGGACATGTACCTGTGACAGCATTAAGGTGCGAGGGAAGGGGAAGAGGTCATATGCATTCTCAGAAGATTTTGAAGATAAATCAGTTCAAAAGACATTGACCTCATCGTGCGAAGACATTCACTCATAGATAAAGAGTTGGTTCCAGATTTGTACGAATCCACGAATAAGTACAAGTGAGGAATCTAACTACTTTGTGAAGTATAAGTGAACATACTAGGCATATTATGAGATGCAGTATGAAATAGATCCAACTTGTGTGAACTGAAACTGCTTGTGGTAGAAAGTGATGAATCTATAGGATCAAAGGGGCCGTAAAAAGGAAGTTTTATTTACCACACGAAGAACTGCTAGACGGAGTGGGAGAGGAGGCCGAGCAGTTCGATCGTCCGTGCCCTAACTTGGCGACGGAGGACACCTACGGCGACGGCGGAGAAGACGATGTCCGCGGCCGGCGTGAAGACGGCGTCGGTGAGGTCGCGGCAGCTAAGCGCTTCGTCGCCGGCGTCGTCGAGGGCTAGTGGTGGCGCTAGGGTTTGTGCGTGAGTGTAAGAAAGGATAAAGACTGTGGTGCGGCGTGTATTTATAGGGACAGGGACGGCACAATGTTATTACACAGGTGCCCCTGGCGATTCACATCTGAAGGACACGTGGCCATCATGCAACATATCGGAGGTTGTTCCACGTTCCCACGCATGCCTGGATTGTCGGGTGCTCGTTCCCACTTCTCTGGGTTTCAGGTGAAGGAATTAGCATTGAAAACGGACTTAATGTTTGTCTCTGTATCTTCTGCTGACTATGACGCAGAGAAGACATTCGACAGTTTCAATAGAATGCATATGATTTGGACAGATAGAGTTTGAGATAGAAAGCATAGAGAGATTAGGGTCCGATCACATTCACTTAGTTCAAAAGATTCAACAAGAAGACATAGCTATAAGTGAATGTTGTAGAGGACCGAACACTAGCATATATATATATATATATATATATGAGAAAGACAATCAAATCAACATAGTGAAGATAATCATGAAGACAAGTTGAGATTGAAGCCAAACCAAATGTGAAGACATACCAAACGTAACGCCATGAGTGAAACACTTCAAACAGAAAAGTTTGGTGGTGGTGTTATCCACCGTATAGGAAGTATTAGACCCAGACACGGCGCACAATTATCGTGGCGCTCCGAAGTCAAATTCCACATTAATGTATTCACATTTAGAATGTAAGTCTTCATTGATTGAAGATATACTTTACTTCGTGTGTTGCACATCTAAGTCATCAATATGCATAAGTGTTAGGAAGTGTGCCTGATCACAGGAAATTTGAGGATTCCAAGATATTTAGCTCACACCGTAACTTGCAAAACCTCTTCTCATCCAAGGGCTTGGTGAAGATATCTGCCAATTGCTCTTCAGTATTGACGTGTATGATATCAATATCTTCCTTCACAACATGATCTCTGAGAAAGTGATGACGAATTTCAATGTGCTTTGTCTTCGAGTGCTGAACTGGGTTGTTGGCAATCTTGATGGCGCTTTCGTTGTCGCAGTAGAGTGGCACTTGCTTCAGATGAATGCCATAGTCCTTGAGTGTTTGCTTCATCCATAGAAGCTGAGCGCAGCAAGATCCAGCAGCAATGTATTTAGATTCAGCGGTGGAGAGAGATACACAGTTCTACTTCTTTGAAGACCAACATACAAGTGATCATCCCAGAAAATGACATGTGCCTGATGTAGACTTGCGATCCACCTTGTCACCAGCATAATCAGCATCCGAGAATCCAACCAGATCAAACTCTAAGCCCTTTGGATACCATAATCCTAATGTTGGGGTGTAAGCCAAATATCGAAGAATTCGCTTCACAGCTAAGTGATACGATTCCTTTGGTGCCGCTTGGAATCGAGCACACATGCAAACACTAAGCATAATATCTGGCCTAGATGCACATAGATAAAGTAAAGAACCAATCATGGAGCGGTATACGTTTTGATCGAACTCTTTACCATTGTCGTCGGGACCCAGATGATGTTTGGCTGGCATTGGCGTCGTGTAGCCTTTGCAGTCTTGCATCCCAAATTTCTTCAGGCAATCTTTGAGGTACTTCTCTTAAGATATGAAGATGTCGTTGCATTGCTGACATATTTGAAGACCAAGGAAGAACTTCAGCTCACCCATCATGGACATCTGATATTGCTCTTGCATCATATATCCAAACTCTTCACTGTATTTCTGATTGGTGCAGCCGAAGATAATGTCATCAACATATATTTGGCACACAAACAGTTCACCATCATATGTCTTCTTGAAGAGAGTGGGGTCGAGGGAACCAGGTTTGAAGCCTTTGCTCTTCAGGAAGTCTTTGAGTGTGTCATACCAAGCCCGAGGGGCTTGTTTGAGGCCATACAGTGCCTTGTTGAGCTTGTACACCATGCCAGGATGTTTTGGATCTTCAAAGCCAGACGGTTGTGCAACATACACTTCTTCTTCAATCTTGCCATTGAGAAAAGCGCTCTTCACATCCATTTGATACAGAAGAATGTTATGATGATTTGCATAGGCCAGCAGTACGCGTATGGCTTCAAGTCTAGCCATAGGAGCAAATGTTTCATCGAAGTCAATTCCTTCAACTTGAGTGTACCCTTGAGCAACGAGACGATCTTTGTTTCTGACAACTTGACCATGCTCATCTTGCTTGTTGCAATATATCCATTTGGTGCCTATTATGTTGTGCTTGCGAGGATCAGGACGCTTAACCAGTTCCCATACATTATTCAGCTCAAACTGTTGAAGCTCTTCTTGCATAGCTTGAATCCATTCAGGTTCCATGAAGGCTTCTTCAACTTTCTTGGGTTCAGATATTGAGACGAATGCAAAGTGCCCACAGAAATTTGCTAGCTGTGTTGCCCTCGAACGAGTGAGTGGACCTGGTGCATTGATGCTATCAATTATTCTCTCAATCTGTACTTCATTTGCAACACGAGGATGTACAGGACGAAGATTTTGCTCTTGCTGATCATTGTTATCGTTAGAAGGATTGTCTTCAGGCTGAGCATTGTCTTCAGTTTGATCAGGTGCGGAGATGATAAGTTCCTCTTCAGGCTAAGATTCAGATGGTATGATTTCTCCAGTTCCCATAAGTTTGATTGATTCACTGGATGGAACTTCATCTAGCACGTTTGGCAGGTGCTCTCTTTGTGAGCCGTTAGTCTCATCAAACCGCACATCCACTGTTTCAACCACTTTATAGTGAAAAAGGTTGAAGACTCTGTAGGAGTGCGAATCCTTTCCATATCCAAGCATAAAACCTTCACGTGCTTTTGGTGCAAATTTTGAAGTGTGATGTGGATCCTTGATCCAGCACCTGGCACCAAATACTCTGAAGTAACTGACATTTGGCTTCTTGCCAGTAAGGAGCTCATAGGATGTCTTTTTGAGAAGCTTGTGAAAATACACACGGTTGATGATATGGCATGCAGTATCAATGGCTTCAGGCCAGAATTTTCTTGGAGTCTTGTATTCATCAAGCATCGTCCGAGCCATCTCAATAAGTGTTCTGTTCATGCGTTCGACGACGCCATTCTGCTGTGGCATGTACGGGGATGAGAACTCATGAGTGATGTCCAATGTATCAAAATAAGTGTCGAGGCCGGTGTACTTGAATTCAGTGCCGTTGTCACTTCGGATGTGCTTGATCTTGACACCATAGTTGTTCATGGCTCGATTGGCAAAGCGTCTGAAGACATCCTACACTTCAGTCTTGTAGAGGATTATATGCACCCATGTATATCTTGAATAATCATCAACAATGACGAAACCATAGAGACAAGCAGTAGTAGTAAGGGTTGAGTAGTGAGTAGGGCCAAAGAGGTCCATGTGTAGTAGTTCGAAGGGTTGAGTCGTTGTCATGATTGTCTTCGAGGGATGCTTGGCCCTCGTCATCTTTCCAGCTTCGCAGGCACCGCATAAGTGATCCTTCTTGAACTTGACGCCCTCGATACCTATGACATGCTTCTTCCTTGCAAGGGTGTGCAGGTTCCTCATGCCAGCATGCCCTAGCCTCCGATGCCAGAGCCAGCATTCTGAAGACTTTGCTAGAAGACATACGGAAAGCTGTGGTCCTGCCGAAAAATCTACCACGTACAAATCATCTCTCCGATACCCTTCAAACACTAGAGACTTGTCATATTCCATTAGAACAAGGCAACGATATTTTCCAAACATTACAATCATGTTTAAATCGCAAAGCATTGAGATAGACATTAAGTTGAAACCAAGGGATTCAACAAGCATGACTTTATCCATGTGTTGATCCTTTGAGATTGCAACTCTACCTAGACCCAATACCTTGCTTTTACTAGTGTCAGCAAATGTGATGTGACTTCTGTCAGATGGACGTAAGGTTGAGTCCATGAGAAGACTTCGCTTGCCAGTCATGTGATTAGTACACCCACTATCAATAATCCATTCTGAAGCAGCTGATGTCGTACCCTACAGTGCAGTTAGCGGGATAGGCTTCACGAAGAGAATTGTGAAGCATAAACATTTGACGAGCAAGTGGATTATGAAAGCTTAGATCAAGGTTAGGACTGATAGGGAAAGTAGCAAGCGACTCAGGAACAAAATACATAATAAGACCATTTGGGCATTTGATCTTGCGCCCTACAAGATGTTTAAGGTCCCCAGCAATGGCTTCAGACGATTTTGGTTTTCGGCTGGAGACCTTTCCCTGCAAAAGAGAGTTAAGCTTTCTTAGCCACCCACATATTCAAGGGTGGCTTCGAAGCAATGAGTCTAAGTGCAGCATCTGAGCACTTTGGCTTTGGAGCCCTAGCAAAAAGTCTTGCAGGTGGACAATAGTACTCATAAGGATAAGCAGAATAGTTTTTGGTCTTATGAACATGGCGGTTTGATGAAACGCGTTCATATTCATAGGCCTGAGTAAGGTTTCCCTGCAAAACATTTGCGTTAGTGCGACCCAGGTGAGTCCTCTGTCTGTATGAAGCCTTCGGACCATATGAAGCCTGTGGTCTGGGGTTTGTCTTCTTCACTTATGGTGTCATGACGACATTCACAGGAAGATTCTCCAAACACCTTTTTGGCACCCAGACTTTCTTCATAGGCGGCCCATTCCTGCAGTTACTACCAATATACCTGGCAAACACTTCACCATTCTGATTCTTAAACAGTTTATAGTTTGCATCAAATGATTCATCAATAACAATGGGATTAGCATAAGTGAAGCCAGATAGGGTGGATGGATCCGCTGAAGGTTCCTTTGCAGCAACCCATGTGGTTTTGGGGTACTGCTCAGGTTTCCAGTAAGAGCCATCAGCATTCATTTTCCTTTCGAACCCAACACCCTCTTTCCTAGGGTTTCAGTTCAGGATCTACCTTTTGAGGACATAACATAGTGTCTGATGCCCTTTGAGACTTTTGTACATCCCTGTTTCAAGCAATGTCTTCAACCTAGCATTCTCATCAGCAATAGCAGTGGTATCCTTAGCAGAGGGGTTAGTTACCACATCAACAGTTGAAGATATTGCAATAGTAGCAGCAGTAGAACACCCAGCAACAGAAGTAGCGTTGTCACGCTCGATGCATTTAAGACATGGTGGTTCAAATGCTTTCTGAGCTGAACTGATCTGTTCGGCGCGAAGTGACTCGTTTTCCTTTTGAAGATCTTCATGAGCCGCTCTCAATTTCTCAAGATCTTGCCTCCTTTGAAGATAATCATAGGAAAGCTTTTCATGAGTTGTTGAGAGAGTTTCATGACGACTTTCAAGTTCCTCATACTTAACGTGAAGATTTTTTATGTCTTCAATTAAGGACTGAGATCGAGTCATTTCAGCGTCTAACAGATCATCACTTTTGTCTAACAGTTTTTGAATATATTCCATAGCTTTCTGTTGTTCAGTTGCAATTTTAGCAAGTGTTTTGGTAGCTGGGTTTGGAACCACAATCAGAGTCATCTTCACTAGATGTTTGATAGTGAGTAGTGCGTGTGTTTACCTTGGCACCGCGTGCCATGAAGCAGTAGGTAGGAGCGGAGTAGTCCTTGTCATTTTCATCGGTGTCGGTGATGAAGTCATTGTCTTCAGTGTTGAAGATGGACTTGGCAACGTATGCTGTAGCCAGACTCGCAACGCCAGAATCGGACTCCTCCTCAGACTCCACCTCCGCCTCCTCAGAAGAGGACTCCTCCTTTGAATCCATTTCCTTGCCAACAAACACACGTGCCTTGCCAGATGAGCTCTTCTTGTGTGATGAAGACTTTGAGGAAGACTTGGAAGAAGACTTTGAGTATTTCTTCTTCTTCTTGTCGTCATAGTCATACTCCTTGCTCTTCTTCTTCTTCTTCTTCTTCTTCTTGTTCTCACTGTCTCACTGCGGACACTCAGAGATGTAGTGGCCAGGTTTTTTGCACTTGTGGCATGTTCTCTTCTTGTAGTCATGAGCAGAAGATTCATCATTCCTTGAGCTTGATCATGAAGACTTTCTGAAGCCTTTCTTCTTGGTGAATTTTTGGAACTTCTTCACAAGCATAGCAAGCTCCTTTCCAATGTCTTCAGGATCATCAGAACTGCTGTCAGATTATTCTTCATATGAGGAGACAGCTTTTGCCTTTAAGGCACGAGTTCGCCCATAGTTGGGACCGTAGATGTCTCTTTTCTCAGAAAGCTGAAACTCGTGTGTGTTGAGCCTCTCAAGTATGTCAGACGGATCGAGTGTCTTGAAGTCAGGACGTTCTTGAATCATCAGGGCTAGGGTGTCAAATGAGCTGTCAAGTGATCTCAGGAGTGTCTTGACGACTTCATGCTTGGTGATCTCAGTGGCGCCGAGGGCTTGAAGCTCATTTGTGATGTCAGTGAGTCATGAAAGTGCGTTATATCGACTAGAGGGGGGGGGTGAATAGGCGATTTTTATGAAAGTCTTCAAAACGTGGAAGTTATGAAGACAAACGTTAGAAATAAACCTATTACCCTGCAGCGGAAGGTAGACTACACTAGGCAAGCCATAGTCAAGTATTCAATAGAGTGAAAGCACAATGACTAATAGCAGCAATGTAGTAAGGATCAGGTAGGAAGATATTATGAAGCCAAACAGAACACGCAGTCACTCAGTGAAGATAAAAGATAGTGCAATCATACAATGACTTCACAAGGAGTAACAGTACGTAAAGAGAAGGGAAGGATGAAACCAGTGACTCGTTGAAGACAATGATGTGTTGGATCAGTTCCAGTTGCTGTGACAACTGTACATCTGGTTAGGGCGGCTAGGTATTTAAATCTGAGGACACACAGTCCCGGACACCCAGTCCTGAACACGCAACTCAGGACACCCAGTTCTCACCGTATTCCCCTTGATCTGAGGTCACACAGACCTCGCCCAATCACTATGGTAAGTCTTCAAGGTAGACTCCCAAACCTTCACAGACTTCGTTCACCGACAATCCACAATGTCTCTTGGATGCTCAGAACATGATGCCTAACCGGCTGGAGGATTCACAGTCCTCAAGTGTAATAAGTCTTCAGATCACACAGACAAGAAGACTTAAGTGATGCCTAATTCTCTTTGGCTCTGGGTGGTTAGGGCTTTATCCTCGCAAGGAATTCTCTCTCAAAAGCTTCGAGGTGGGTTGCTCTCAAACGACAAAAGCCGTATACTCACTCTGAGCAGCCAACCGTTTATGGTTGTAGGGGGTGGGCTATTTATAGCCACTAGGCAACCCGACCTGATTTGTCTGAAATGACCCTGGGTCACTAAGGAACTGACACGTGTTCCAACGGTCAGATTTCAAACTCACACGGCAACTTTACTTGGGCTACAAGCAAAGCTGACTTGTCCGACTCTGGACAAGATTCGCTCTCATAGTCTTCACTCGAAGACATAGGTTTTGTTTAAGCATCACTTTAGTCATTCTGACTGGTTCTCTTGGACCCCACTTAACAGTACGGTGGTTCCTATGACTCAACAAAGAAGAAGAAAAAGAACTACGAAAGATCTAAGTCTTCAAGCTCCATAGGCTTCATGCGATGTCTTCTCTTGTCATAGTCTTCAATGTGAATATCTTCATATACCACCTTTGACATCAATGTCTTCATACATTTTTAGGGGTCATCTCTGGTAGGAAAACCGAATCAATGAGGGACTTCTACCTGTGTTATCCTGCAATTCTCACAAACACATTAGTCCCTCAACTAGGTTTGTCGTCAATACTCCAAAACCAACTAGGGGTGGCACTAGATGCACTTACAATCTCCCCCTTTTTGGTGATTGATGACAAACTAGTTGAAGTTTTCAACGGGGAATATAATATGTGAAGTTGTAAAGGATAAGGAATTGTCTTCATAAGTTGCAAGGGCTCCCCCTGAAGATGTGCATATAAGTAGTTTGCTTTTGGAATGCAAATGCACATGGCAGGTTGTGCTTGTGGAGATCCTCTTCAACTTATGATGACAATCCACTATGCATGTGAAGGTATGTGAAGATAACGACATGCATAATGGAAAATGGACGTCTGCAAAATGATCTAAGTGCGGAATTTATCGTCGCACATGCGGAATTTATCATCGCATCACAAAATGGCAAATAGGTAGCAGACGACCATCGAGTTTAAGTGTTACAACTCAAAGAACCAAATGTATCAAAACGAGAGTTGTAAACACGAAGCAAAATATGAAGCACCCGCCCATATGGACCCGCTTGAAGACTATTAAACTCATATGCTTCTCCCCCTTTTGTCAGTAAGGACCAAAAAGGTTTGAAGACATAGAGCCTCTACTCGTTCCCATGAAGAGTAGGTGAAGCAGCAGGGTCGTTGGTGGTGTTCGGCATTGCAGAAGAGCTTGGAGCAGTGTCGAAGCGTGCTGAAGGAGGCGGCGGTGAAGTAGCATCGTCGTCATCCTCGATCACTCTGGCATTTACAGTTGCAGCAGAGGAAGAGGACTCAGAGTCTTCAAGAGATGGAGTTCGTCGCAGCACTGCCCTTCGAGGGGGTGTGGAGTCAAACTTGAAGCGCTCAGAGAAGCCATCCTCTTGAAGATCATCTTCAGAACACATCCGCGTCAGCCCTTTCCATGTGCGGCGAGAGGTTTCATGGGCAACAAAGGCATTCTTGGTGGCAAGATTGCGAATGCGATTAACATCCACCAAGAGGCTTTGCATTTGACGCTTCAGCCAGTCATGATGCCTATCCTGTTTCTGATGAAGAGCCACAAGAAGCTCTCGGCCATTGAGAACACGAGTGCGCTTCTTGGGTCGTGGGGCAGTTGTACTGTCAGTGGCTTCAGTGAGAGCAGGATGCGGTGCACGTGTAGTGCCAGCCAAAGGATACACACGAGTGACTGCTTCAACTCCTTCAATGTTCTGAGAAAAACTTTGATGCTCTGCATTCTGAAGACTTAGAGGTTCCTTGGTAGGCTCAGGATAGATGGCTTCAATAGACATATCCACATCAGGCAGAAAAATCCGATGATTGCGAGCAGATGGCTGATATGAGATAGCGGAGTGAAGTTTGATCAGCCGCATTACCCATGGGGCGTAGAACTTCAAGCCAAACAGATCAGAGCCTGATGCAGCAAGTTGGCGAATGAAGAAGTCCTGTGCATTGAAGCATTTTCCATGAAGAATATAGAAGACCAAAGTCTTCATTGCACCTTCCAGCTTGGCATGTGGAGAGTGCCCTTTGATGGGCCAGAGAGTTCGCCTTATGATGTGATAAATAGTCCTTGGCAGATACTCTAGGTCTTCAACAAAGAACTCTTTGGGATATGCAGCATCTTGGGGTAATGGATTCATCATACTGAGCATCTGACTCATGTTAGGTTCAGGCTTCTGAAAGATGCTCTCCACAGCTTCACTGTGAAGTTGACAGCCAGATTCGTAGAGATCGCCAGGAGTGGGTAGACCAGTGAGCTCAATGATGTCAAAGGCTTGGGCTTCGTGATGAACGTTTCCTATCATCCACTCCAGGACCCAAGTCTTTGGATCTCTATTATACCCGCGGATGTGAATTGTGGCATAGAATTGGAGCAGCAACTCTTCATTCCAATGGTCTTGGTCAGTGATGAACAGAAGCAACCCAACCTCTTTGAAGCAATCCAGAGCTTCTCCCAGACAGGGCAGACCAGCTATTGCTTCAATGTCAAGACGCTTGTGTGGGAAGATGCGACCTTGATTGTAAAGAATGCAGGAGTAATAGCTTCGCTGCGGATAGCTCCAGAACTGATCAGTTGATATTCTTTCCCTTGAGTAGGGGTTCCTGGAGCTATTGAAGAATGTGTTGTCTACTCTGAAGCCATTGATATTGAAGGATCCAGGTGCTGATGCAGGACCTGGGAACCTGGGCAATCTTGGGATTGGCTTCTGTACCTGAGGCCTGTGCTCAACATGATAGTCGAACTGAGGACCGGCAGCAGGCGCGGGAACAGAAGTAGTGGGATCAGTGGCTTCGCTGACTTCTGGTGCTTTTGTTGGGGAGGGCTCCACATTAGCTTCAGCCATGACAGCGTCAGTGGCTTCATTGGTGTTGGTGGTGGCAGCCTCAAGATTTTGAACCTCCACTTGACGAGCTGGAGGGTCGGTCACAACCACGTTCTCCTCGAGAACCGCTTCTTGGTGGGACAGGGGAATAGCAGCTTGTGGGACTTCTTCTTCATCGGCTGATGCAGCCGGAATGTCTTCAGCAGCTTCAGCTTCAGACGCAGAGACTGGAGGCCTTGGTCCTTTGCGAAGCCTGCGCAACGCAGGCGGCGCCTGTGTAGTTGGAGTTGGCTGGGCCTCAAAGTCTTCTTCCTCTTGTGGGCAATCAGCCCATGAAGCATCCTGAGCAATTGGCGTCAGAGGACGACCAATGCTGATGAGTTCGTTGTGCTCGGGCTGAGGAAGGACTGCACCATCTTCTACATGGTCATGGTGACCAATGTCGTCAGCAGCGATGGGATCAGCTGCTGGAAAGTCTTCAGCGTCATGAGCCTCTGTGAAAGCAGGCTCATGGATTGTCAGTTGGCGTTCAGCGTCAGGACGAACCATGGAAATGGGTTCAACAATCAAAGGCTCTGTGGGAGCAGCCCGTTCTTTCTTGGTCTTCCTCTTCTTCTTGGAGGGGGCAGTAGGAGAGGCTTCAGGATGTTTCCTCTTCCTGGCTTCAGCCTCAGCAGTCCTTGTCTTCTTCAGCTCTGAAGCGGTTGACCGGGCTTTTGGCTTCGAGCCAGTCATTCTAGTTGGGAAGACAATGGGATCTGTTTCCTGCCTTGGTGCGAGAGGTTCGTCCACAATGGGCTTCTTCTTCTGCTTAGCAGCCATCCTGGGATCAATGCCCGGACGCCCAAGGGCCTTGCGCTTCTCAGCTTCGTTGTAGCCTTGCACACACTTGTCAGCCAGGCTCTTCATATGCTCCTGAGAACCCTGAGGTTCTGCGCGTTTCTTGAGAAAGGCTTCTTTGAGCTCGTGGAGCATAATCTTGAAGTTTTTCACCTCTTGCACGCTGAGCTTGGCCATATGCTTCTTGAACTGAGCCTTTTCATAGTCAATCTTTTGCTTCAGTTCAATGGTGCGCTAAGCGAGGGCTAGCTCTGAAGCAATGGCGCCATGGAAGGTGACACTGAGTCCAATGGGTAGTTGCAGATCTTCAAAGCTGATGTTTGGCGTGTCAAACCACTCATCAATGAAGTTGTGGATAATTGTTACATCAAAGAGAGGCAGATCATTGAAGATTTCTGCTTCTTCTTTGCTCTTGATGAGTTGCTCAAGAGCGTCATTTGCAAGATCTTCATCACTTGACAGATCAATGGCATCATTGCGCAGAATGGCAGCAGCTGTTAGCTCTTGGCCGGTGTGTGGCAGAGGCATCTTGACCTTCTGGGGCTTGGAGATGCGTGACAAATCTTCAGACTGCACACTGTCTTCAGGAGGTGCAGTTGCCAGTGGCTTCGCCCGTGAGATTTTTGGTGCAGAGGCCGGCTTTGAAGCTTTTGGCTGCTTCAGCTTCTTTGGCTTCGGCGCTGCAGGCGCTTCATCAGATTCAGCGTCATTTGCAGGCTCATTCATGGCTGTCCCTTAAACCAAGATATGGGTGATGAGACCTTCAAGGTTGTAGAAAGGACCGATGACATTGGGTTCTGCATCACGGGTTCCATCGGCACGGGGAGCAGAGGGACCAGGGTTGAAATCTAAAACCAAAGTCTTCTTGTTCTGCTTCGCTGAGTTCTGGGCAAACTGGAAGTTGCGCTTAAACAGATTGTCATCACAACACCATAGCAGAGACGATGGGTCAGCATCCGCAGGCTGTGGTCGACGGACCATGCAGGGATAGAAGCCTTATTCAATGGCTTCATCTCTGGTCCTGGGTTGAAGATTTTTGTAGAGGATGTCTCCCCATGGTCGCTCGATGGCATTCTTTTCAGCATATTCCTTGGTCACAAATCTGTACTTGAACCACTGTTCTGCCCAATAGCGTCGAATCCATTGGATTCGCGTCTTGCGCTGATTGTAATCCTCTTCAGGATCTGTCTTGTACAGCTCTGAGAGGTCATCGAGCAGATCTCTTGATGTTTCTCCTTGACACTTTCTGCCACCCTTCCTTGCTGATTTTTCTGAAGCCATGAACCTTAATCTGAAAGGCTTCAATACGTTCAGAGGCTTCAAAGGTTTTCGCTTGCTGGACAAACAGGAACTGGCTTCGGGAGAATTTATGTGATGCTATAAGAATTCTGCAAATGAATGCAGACTATGAGAACCAAGGGATTCTCCCACGGACATGTACCTGTGACAGCATTAAGGTGCGAGGGAAGGGGAAGAGGTCATATGCATTCTCAGATGATTTTGAAGATAAATCAGTTTAGAAGACATTGACCTCATCGTGCGAAGACATTCACTCATAGATAAGGAGTTGGTTTCAGATTTGTATGAATCCACGGATCAGTACAAGTGAGGAGTCTAACTACTTTGTGAAGCATAAGTGAATATACTAGGCATGTTATGAGATGCAGTATGAAAGAGATCCAACTTGTGTGAATAGAAACTGCTTGTGGTAGAAAGTGATAAAGCTATAGGATCAAAGAGGCCGTAAAAGGAGGTTTTATTTACCACACGAAGAACTGCTAGACGGAGTGGAAGAGGAGGCCGAGCAGTTCGATCGTCCGTGCCCTAACTTGGCGACGGAGGACACCTACGGCGACGGCGGAGAAGGCAATGTCCGCGGTCGGCGTGAAGACGGCGTCGGAGAGGTTGCGGCAGCGAAGCGCTTCGTCGCCGGCGTCATCGAGGGCTAGCGGTGGCACTAGGGTTCGTGCGAGAGTGGAAGAAGAGATAATGACTGCTGTGAGGTGTGTATTTATAGGTACAGGGGCGACACTGCGTTATTACACAGGTGCCCCTAGCATCTGAGGACACGTGGCCATCATGCAACATATTGGGGTTTGTTCCATGTCCCACGCACGCCTGGATTGTCGGGTGGTCGTTCCCACTTCCGCGGGTTTCAGGTGGAGGAATGAGCATTGAAAACAGACTTAATGGTTGTCTCTGTATCTTCTGCTGACAAGGACGCAGAGAAGACATTCGACAGTTTCAATAGAATGCATATGATTTGGAGAGATAGAGTTTAAGATAGAAAGCATAGATAGGTTAGGGTCCGATCACATTCACTTAGTTCAAAAGATTCAACAAGAAGACATAGCTATAAGTGAATGCTGTAGAGGACAGAACACTAGTATATATATATCTATATAATCAACATAGTGAAGATAATCATGAAGATATGTTGAGATTGAAGCCAAACCAAATGTGAAGACATAGCAAATGTAACGCCATGAGTGAAACACTTCAAACAGAACATTTGGTGGTGGTGTTACCCACCGTATAGGAAGTATTAGACCCAGACACGGCGCACAATTATCGTGGCGCTCCGAAGTCAAATTCCACATTAATGTATTCACACTTAGAATGTATGTCTTCATTGATTGAAGATATACTTTACTTCGTGTGTTGCACATCTAAGTCATCAATATGCATAAGTGTTAGGATGTGTGCCTGATCATAGGACATTTGAGGATTCCAGGATATTTAGCTCACACCGTAACTTGCAAAATCTCTTCTCATCCAAGGGCTTGGTGAAGATATCTGCCAATTGCTCTTCAGTGTTGACGTGTATGATATCAATATCTTCCTTCACAATGTGATCTCTGAAAAAGTGATGACGAATTTCAATGTGCTTTGTCTTCGAGTGCTGAACTGGGTTGTTGGCAATCTTGATGGCGCTTTCGTTGTCGTAGTAGAGTGGCACTTGCTTCAGATGAATGCCATAGTCCTTGAGTGTTTGCTTCATCCACAGAAGCTGAGCGCAGCAAGATCCAGCAACAATGTATTCAGATTCAGAAGTGGAGAGAGATACACAGTTCTGCTTCCTTGAATACCAACATACAAGTGATCGTCCCAGAAAGTGACATGTGCCTGATGTAGACTTGCGATCCACTTTGTCACCAGCATAATCAGCATCCGAGAATCCAACCAGATCAAACTCTGAGCCCTTTGGATACCATAATCCTAGAGTTGGGTTGTGAGCCAAATATCGAAGAATTCGCTTCACAGCTAAGTGATGCGACTCCTTTGGTGTCGCATGGAATCGAGCACACATGCAAACACTAAGCATAATATCTGGCCTAGATGCACATAGATAAAGCAAATAACCAATCATGGAGCGGTATACCTTTTGATCGAACTCTTTTCCATTGTCGTCGGGACCCAGATGATGCTTGGCTGGCATTGGCGTCGTGAAGCCTTTGCAGTCTTGCATACCGAACTTCTTCAGACAATCTTTGAGATACTTCTCTTGAGATATGAAGATGCCGTTGCGTTGCTGTCGTATTTGGAGACCGAGGAAGAACTTCAGCTCTCCCATCATGGACATCTGATATTGCTCTTGCATCATATATCCAAACTCTTCACTGTACTTCTGATTGGTGCAGCCGAAGATAATGTCATCCACATATATTTGGCACACAAACAGTTCACCATCATATGTCTTCGTGAAGAGAGTGGGGTCTAGGGAACCAGGTATGAAGCCTTTGCTCTTCAGGAAGTATTTGAGTGTGTCATACCAGGCCCGAGGGGCTTGTTTGAGGCCATACAGTGCCTTGTTGAGCTTGTATACCATGTCAGGATGTTTTGGATCTTCAAAGCCAGGAGGTTGTGCAACATACACTACTTCTTCAATCTTGCCATTGAGAAAGGCGCTCTTCACATCCATTTGATATAGAAGTATGTTGTGATGATTGGCATAGGCCAGCAGTATGCGTATGGCTTCAAGTCTAGCCATAGGAGCAAATGTTTCATCGAAGTCAATGCCTTCCACTTGAGTATATCCTTGAGCAACAAGACGAGCTTTGTTTCTGACAACTTGACCATGCTCATCTTGCTTGTTGCGGTATATCCATTTGGTGCCTATTATGTTGTGCTTCCGAGGATCAGGATGCTTAACCAGTTCCCATACATTATTCAGTTCAAACTGTTGAAGCTCTTCTTGCATAGCTTGAATCCATTCAGGTTCCATGAAGGCTTCTTCAACTTTCTTGGGTTCTGTTATTGAGACGAAAGCGAAGTGCCCACAGAAATTTGCCAGCTGAGTTGCCCTTGATCGAGTGAGCGGACCGGGTGCATTGATGCTGTCAATTATTCTCTCAATCTGCACTTCATTGGCAACACGAGGATGTACAGGGCGAAGGTTTTGCTCTTTCTGATCATTGTCATTGTTCGTGGGAGTGTCTTCAGGCTGAGCATTGTCTTCAGTTTGATCAGGTGTGGAGATGATAAGTTCCTCTTCAGGCTAAGATTCAGATGGTATGATTTCTCCAGTTCCCATAAGTTTGATTGATTCACTGGATGGAACTTCATCTAGCACGTTTGGCAGGTGCTCTCTTTGTGAGCCGTTAGTCTCATCAAACCGCACATCCACTGTTTCAACCACTTTATAATGAAAGAGATTGAAGACTCTGTAGGAGTGCGAATCCTTTCCATATCCAAGCATAAAACCCTCATGTGCTTTTGGTGCAAATTTTGAAGTGTGATATGGATCCTTGATCCAGCACCTGGCACCAAATACTCTGAAGTAACTGACATTTGGCTTCTTGCCAGTAAGGAGCTCATAAGATGTCTTGTTCAGAAGCTTGTGAAGATAAACACGATTGATTGTATGGCATGCAGTATCAATGGCTTCAGGCCAGAATTTTCTTGGAGTCTTGTATTCATCAAGCATCGTTCGGGCCATCTCAATGAGTGTTCTGTTCTTGCGTTCGACGACGCCATTCTGCTGTGGGGTGTATGGGGCTGAGAATTCATGTGTGATGCCCAAGGTATCAAGATATGTATCAAGGCCAATGTTCTTGAATTCAGTGCCATTGCCACTTCTGATGTGCTTTATCTTGGCGCCATAATTGTTCATTGCTCGATTGGCGAAGCGTCTGAAGACATCCTGCACTTCAATCTTGTAGAGGATTATGTGCACCCAAGTATATCTAGAATAATCATCAACAATAACAAAGCCATAGAGGCAAGCAGTAGTAGTAAGAGTTGAGTAATGAGTGGGACCGAAAAGATCCATGTGGAGCAGTTCGAAGGGTCGAGTGGTTGTCATGATTGTCTTCGAGGGATGTTTGGCCCTCGTCATCTTCCCTGCTTCACAGGCACCGCATAAGTGATCTTTCTTGAACTTGACGCCCTCGATGCCTATGACATGCTTCTTATTTGCAAGGGTGTGGAGGTTCCTCATGCTAGCATGCCCTAGCCTCCGATGCCAGAGCCAACATTCTGAAGACTTTGCTAGAAGACATACGGCAAGCTGTGGTCCTGCCGAAAAATCTACCACGTACAAATCATCTTTCCGATACCCTTCAAACACTAGAGACTTGTCAGATTCCATTAGTACAAGGCAGCGATACTTTCCAAATATTACGATCATGTTCAAATCGCAAAGCATTGAGACAGACATTAAGTTGAAGCCAAGGGATTCAACAAGCATGACTTTATCCATGTGTTGATCCTTTGAGATTGCAACTCTACCTAGACCCAATACCTTACTTTTACCAGTGTCAGCAAATGTGATGTGACTCTTGTCGGATGGACGTAAGGTTGAGTCCATAAGAAGGCTTCTTTTGCCAGTCATGTGGTTGGTACACCCATTATCAATAATCCATTCTGAAGACGCTGATGTCGTACCCTACAGTGCAGTTAGGGGGATAGGCTTCAGGAAGAGAGTTGTGAAGCAAAAACATTTGATGAACCAGTGGGTTATGAAAGCTTAGATCCAGATTAGGACTGATAGGGAGAGTAGCAAGCGATTCAGGAACGAAGTACATAGTAAGACCATTCGGGCATTTGATCTTGCGCCCTACAAGATGTTTAAGGTCCCCAGCAATAGCGTCAGACGATTTTGGTTTTCTGCTGGAGACCTTTCCCTGCAAAAGAGAGTTAAGCTTTCTTAGCCACCCACATCTTCAAGGGTGGCTTAGAAGCAATAAGTCTAAGTGCAGCATCTGAGAACTTTGACTTTGGAGCCCTAGAAAAAAGTCTTGCAGGCGGACAATAGTACTCATAAGAATAAGCAGAATAGTTCTTGGTCTTATGAACATGGCGGTTTGATGAACCGCGCTCATATTCATAGGCCTGAGTATGGTTTCCCTGCAAAACATTTGCGTTAGTGCGACTCAGGTGACTCCTCTGTCTGTATGAAGCCTTTGGACCGTATGAAGCCTCTGGTCTGAGGTTTGTCTTCTTCACGTGTGGTGTCATGATGACATTCACAGGAAGATTCTCTAGACACTTTTTCGGAATCCAGATCTTCTTCATAGGCGGTCCATTCCTGCAGTTAGTACCAATGTACCTGGCAAACACTTCACCATTCTGATTCTTAAACAGTTTATAGTTTGCATCAAAGGATTCATCAATGACAATGGGATTTGCACAAGAGAAGCCAGATAGATTGGATAGATCTGCTGAAGATTCCTTTGCAGCAACCCATGTGGTTTTGGGGTACTGCTCAGGTTTCCAGTAAGAGCCATCAGCATTCATTTTCCTGACGAACCCAAGACCCTCTTTCCTCGGGTTTCGGTTCAAGATCTGCTTTTTGAGGACATCGCATAGTGTCGGATGCCCTTTAAGACTTTTGTACATCCCTGTTTCAAGCAATGTCTTCAATCTAGCATTCTCATCAGCAATAGCAGTGGAATCCTCAGCAGAGGGGTTAGTTCCCACATCAACAGCTGAAGATATTGCAACAGTGGCAGCAGTAGAACATTCAGCAACAGTAGTAGCATTATCACGCTCAATGCATTTAATACATGGTGGTTCAAATCCTTCCTGAGCGGAACTGATCTGTTTGGCGTGAAGTGACTCATTTTCCTTTTGAAGATCTTCATGAGCCACTCTCAATTTCTCAAGATCTTGCTTCCTTTGAAGATAATCATAGGAAAGCTTTTCATGAGTTGCTGAGAGCGTTTCATGACAACTTTCAAGTTCCTCATACTTAACGTGAAGATTTTTTATGTCTTCGATTAAGGACTCCGATCGAGTCATTTCAGCGCCTAATAGATCATTGCTTTTGTCTAATAGTTTTTGAATATGTTCCATGGCTTTCTGTTGTTCAGTTGCAATTTTAGCAAGTGTTTTGTAGCTGGGTTTTGAACCACAATCAGAGTCATCGTCACTAGATGTTTGATAGTGAGTAGTGCGTGTGTTTACCTTGGCACCGCGTGCCATGAAGCAGTAGGTAGGAGCGGAGTAGTCCTTGTCATTTGCATCGGTGTCGGTGATGAAGTCATTGTCTTCAGTGTTGAAGATGGACTTGGCAACGTATGCTGTAGCCAGACTTGCGACGCCAGAATCGGACTCCTCCTCAGACTCAACCTCCGCCTCCTCAGAAGCGGACTCCTCCTCTGAATCCATTTCCTTGCCAACAAACGCACGTGCCTTGCCAGATGAGCTCTTCTTGTGTGATGAAGATTTTAAAGAAGACTTGGAAGAAGACTTTGAGTATTTCTTCTTCTTCTTGTCGTCAGAATCATATTCCTTGCTCTTCTTCTTATTTTTGTTCTCATTGTCCCACTGCGGACACTCAGAAATGAAGTGGCCAGGTTTCTTGCACTTGTGACATGTTTTCTTCTTCTAGTCATGAGCAGAAGCTTCGTCATTCCTTGAGCTTGATCGGGAAGACTTTCTGAAGCCTTTCTTCTTGGTGAATTTTTGGAACTTCTTCACAAGCATAGCAAGTTCCCTTCCAATGTCTTCAGGATCATCAGAACTGCTGTCAGATTCTTCTTCAGATGAGGAGACAACTTTTTCCTTCAAGGCACGAGTTCGCCCATAGTTTGGACCGTAGATATCTCTTTTCTCAGAATGCTGAAACTCATGTGTGTTGAGCCTCTCAAGTATGCCAGACGGATCGAGTGTCTTGAAATCAGGACGTTCTTGAATCATCAGGGCTAGGGTGTCAAACGAACTGTCAAGTGATCTCAGTAGTGTCTTGACGACTTCATGCTTGGTGATCTCAGTAGCTCCAAGGGCTTGAAGCTCATTCGTGATGTCAGTGAGTCGATCAAATGTGAGCTGGACATTCTCATTGTCATTTCTCTTGAAGCGGTTGAAGAGGTTGCGAAGGACACTGATTCTCTGATCTCTCTGGGTTGAGACGCCTTCGTTGACCTTGGAGAGCCAGTCCCAGACTAGCTTAGATGTTTCCAAAGCACTCACGCGGCCATACTGTCCTTTGGTCAGATGACCACAGATGATATTCTTGGCAGTAGAGTCCAGTTGAACGAACTTCTTGAGGTCAGCAGCAGTGACACCTTCTCCAGCCTTGGGAATGCCGTTCTTGACGACATACCATAGGTCGACGTCAATGGCTTCAAGATGCATGCGCATCTTATTCTTCCAGTAGGGATATTCAGTTCCATCGAAGATGGGGCACGCAGCGGAGACTTTGATTATCCCTGCAGTCGACATAGCTAAAACTCCAGGTGGTTAAACCAAATCACACAGAACAAGGGAGTACCTTGCTCTGATACCAATTGAAAGTGCGTTATATCGACTAGAGGGGGGGTGAATAGGCGAATTTTATGAAAGTCTTCAAAACTTGGAAGTTATGAAGACAAACGTTAGAAATAAACCTATTACCCTGCAGCGGAAGGTAGACTACACTAGGCAAGCCATAGCCAAGTATTCAATAGAGTGAAAGCACAATGACTAATAGCAGCAATGTAGTAAGGATCAGGTAGGAAGATATTATGAAGCCAAACAGAACACGCAGTCACTCAGTGAAGATAAAAGATAGTGCAATCATACAATGACTTCACAAGGAGTAACAGTACGTAAAGAGAAGGGAAGGATGAAACCAGTGACTCGTTGAAGACAATGATGTGTTGGACCAGTTCCAGTTGCTGTGACAACTATACGTCTGATTAGGGCGGCTAGGTATTTAAACCTGAGGACACACAGTCCCGGACACCCAGTCCTGAACACGCAGCTCAGGACACCCAGTCCTCACCGTATTCCCCTTGAGCTGAGGTCACACAAACCTCGCCCAATCACTATGGTAAGTCTTCAAGGTAGACTCCCAAACCTTCACAGACTTCGTTCACCGACAATCCACAATGTCTCTTGGATGCTCAAAACGCGATGCCTAACCGGCTGGAGGATTCACAGTCCTCAAGTGTAATAAGTATTCAGATCACACAGACAAGAAGACTTAAGTGATGCCTAATTCTCTTTGGCTCTGGATGGTTAGGGCTTTATCCTCGCAAGGAATTCTCTCTCGAAATCTTCGAGGTGGGTTGCTCTCAAACAACAAAAGCCGTATACTCACTCTGAGCAGCCAACCGTTTATGGTTGTAGGGGGTGGGCTATTTATAGCCACTAGGCAACCCGACCTGATTTGTCCGAAATGACCCTGGGTCACTAAGGAACTGACACGTGTTCCAACGGTCAGATTTCAAACTCACACGGCAACTTTACTTGGGCTACAAGCAAAGCTGACTTGTCCGACTCTGGACAAGATTCGCTCTCATAGTCTTCACTCAAAGACATAGGTTTTGTTTAAGCATCACTTCAGTCATTCTGACTGGTTCTCTTGGACCCCACTTAACAGTACGGTGGTTCCTATGACTCAACAAAGAAGAAGAAAAAGAACTACGAAAGATCTAAGTCTTCGAGCTCCATAGGCTTCATGCGATGTCTTCTCTTGTCATAGTCTTCAATGTGAATATCTTCATATACCACCTTTGACATCAATGTCTTCATACATTTTTAGGGGTCATCTCTGGTAGGAAAACCGAATCAATGAGGGACTTCTACCTGTGTTATCTTGCAATTCTCACAAACACATTAGTCCCTCAACTAGGTTTGTCGTCAATACTCCAAAACCAACTAGGGGTGGCACTAGATGCACTTACAAGTCGATCAAACGTGAGCTGGACATTCTCATTTCTCTTGAAGCGGTTGAAGAGGTTGCGAAGGACACTGATTTTCTGATCTCTCTGGGTTGAGACGCCTTCATTGACCTTGAAGAGCCAGTCCCAGACTAGCTTAGATGTTTCCAAAGCACTCACGCGGCCATACTGTCCTTTGGTCAGATGACCACAGATGATGTTCTTGGCAGTGGAGTCCAGTTGAACGAACTTCTTGACATCAGCAGCGGTGACACCTTCACCAGCCTTGGGAACGCCATTCTTGACGACATACCATAGGTCAACATCAATGGCTTCAAGATGCATGCGCATCTTATTCTTCCAGTAGGGATATTCAGTACCATCGAATACGGGGCATGCAGCGGAGACTTTAATTATCCCTGCAGTTGACATAGCTAAAACTCCAGGTGGTTAAACCGAATCACACAGAACAAGGGAGTACCTTGCTCTGGTACCAATTGAAAGTGCTGGTGATCGACTAGAGGGGGGGTGAATAGGCGATTTTTATGAAAGTCTTCAAAACATGGAAGTTTCGAAGACAAACGATAGAAATAAACCTATTACCATGCAGCGAAAGGTAGACTACACTAGGCAAACCATAGTCAAGTATTCAATGAAGTGAAAGCACAATGACTAATAGCAGCTAGGCAGTAAAGATCAGGTAGGAAGATATTGTGAAGCCAATCAGAACAAGCAGTCACTTAGTGAAGACAAAAGATAATGCAATCATACAATGACTTCATAAGGACCAACAGTAAGTAAAGGGAAGGGAAAGATGAAACCAGTGTCTCGTTGAAGACAATGATTTGTTGGACCAGTTCCAGTTGCTGTGACAACTGTACGTCTGGTTAGGGAGGCTGAGATTCAACTCAGAAGACCTCGTCTTCACCTTATTGTTGGAAATATGCCCTAGAGGCAATAATAAATTGATTATTATTATATTTCCTTGTTCATGATAATCGTTTATTGTCCATGCTAGAATTGTATTGATAGGAAACTCAGATACATGTGTGGATACATAGACAACACCATGTCCCTAGTAAGCCTCTAGTTGACTAGCTCGTTGATCAATAGATGGTTACGGTTTCCTGACCATGGACATTGGATGTCGTTGATAACGGGATCACATCATTAGGAGAATGATGTGATGGAAAAGATCCAATCCTAAGCATAGCACTAGATCGTGTAGTTTGTATGCTAAAGCTTTTCTAATGTCAAGTATCATTTGCTTAGACCATGAGATTGTGCAACTCCCGAATACTGTAGGAGTGCTTTGGGTGTGCCAAACGTCACAACGTAACTGGGTGGCTATAAAGGTACACTACGGGTATCTCCGAAAGTGTCTGTTGGGTTGGCACGAATCAAGACTGGGATTTGTCACTCCGTGTGACGGAGAGGTATATCTGGGCCCACTCGGTAGGACATCATCATAATGTGCACAATGTGATCAAGGAGTTGATCACGGGATGATGTGTTACGGAACGAGTAAAGAGACTTGCCGGTAACGAGATTGAACAAGGTATCGGGATACCGATGATCGAATCTCGGGCAAGTGTCGTACCGATAGACAAAGGGAATTGTATACGGGATTGATTGAGTCCTTGATATCGTGGTTCATCCGATGAGATCATCGTGGAACATGTGGGAGCCAACATGGGTATCCAGATCCCGCTGTTGGTTATTGACCGGAGAGTCATCTCGGTCATGTCTGCATGTCTCCCGAACCCGTAGGGTCTACACACTTAAGGTTCGGTGACGTTAGGGTTATAGAGATATTAGTATGCGGTAACCCGAAAGTTGTTCGGAGTCCCGGATGAGATCCCGGACGTCACGAGGAGTTCCGGAATGGTCCGGAGGTAAAGAATTATATATAGGAAGTGCTATTTCGGCTATCGGGACAAGTTTCGGGGTCACCGGTATTGTACCGGGACCACCGGAAGGGTCCCGGGGGTCCACTGGGTGGGGCCACCTGCCCCGGGGGCCACATGGGCTGTAGGGGGTGCGCCTTGGCCTACATGGGCCAAGGGCACCAGCCCCTAGAGGCCCATGCGCCAAAGGGACAAGAGGAGGGGAGAGTCCTAAAGGGGGAAGGCACCTCCGAGGTGCCTTGGGGAGGATGGACTCCTCCCCCCTTGGCCGCACCCTTCCTTGGAGGAAGGGGCAAGGCTGCGCCTCCCCCCTCTCCCTTGGCCCTATATATAGTGGGGGGAAGGGACGGCAACCATACCTAAGCCCTGGCGCCTCCCTCTCCCTCCCATGACACATCTCCCTCCTCCCGCAGCGCTTGGCGAAGCCCTGTTGGAATCCCGCTACTTCCACCACCACGCCGTCGTGTTGTTGGATCTCCATCAATCTCTCCTCCCCCTTGCTGGATCAAGAAGGAGGAGACGTCGCTGCTCCGTACGTGTGTTGAACGCGGAGGTGCCGTCCGTTCGGCGCTAGGATCATCGGTGATTTGGATCACGACGAGTACGACTCCATCAACCCCGTCCTCTTGAACGCTTCCGCGCGCGATCTAAAAGGGTATGTAGATCCACTCCTCCCTCGTTGCTAGATGACTCCATAGATTGATCTTGGTGATACGTAGAAAATTTTGAATTATTGCTACGTTCCCCAACACTTATTCCCCTTGAGCTAAGGACACCCAGTCCTCGCCCAATCACTCTGGTAAGTCTTCAAGGTAGACTTCCAAACCTTCACAGACTTCGTTCACCGGCGATCCACAATGACTCTTGGATGCTCAGAACGCGACGCATAACCGGCTGAAGGATTCACATTCCTCAAGTGTAATAAGTCTTCAGATCACACAGACAGGAAGACTTAAGTGATGCTTAACACTCTTTGGCTCTGGGTGTTTAGGGCTTTATCCTCGCAAGGAATTCTCTCTCAAAGGCTTCGAGGTGGGTTGCTCTCAAACGACAAAAGCCGTACTCTAACTCTGAGCAGCCAACCGTTTATGGTTGTAGGGGGTGGGCTATTTATAGCCACTGGGCAACCCGACCTGGTTTGTTCGAAATGACCCTTGGTCACTAAGGAACTGACACGTGTTCCAACGGTCAGATTTCAAACACACACAGCAAATTTACTTGGACTACAAGCAAAGATGACTTATCCAACTCTGGACAAGATTTGCTCTCATAGTCTTCACTCAAAGACATAGGATTTTGTTTAAGCATCACTTCAGTCATTCTGACTGGTTCTCTTGGACCCCACTTAACAGTACGGTGGTTCCTATGACTCAACAAAGAAAAACACAGAACGACGAAACTGCTAAGTCTTCGCGCTCCATAGTCTTCACGCGATGTCTTCTCTTATCATAGTCTTCAATGTGAATGTCTTCACATACCACCTCTGACTTCAATGTCCTCATACATTTTTAGGGGTCATCTCTGGTAGGAAAACCGAATCAATGAGGGACTTCTACATGTGTTATCCTGCAATTCTCACAAACACATTAGTCCCTCAACTAGGTTTGTCGTCAATACTCCAAAACCAACTAGGGATGGCACTAGATGCACTTACAGAGACCATGGAGATTTAAGTTCATGGAGCATGGCATTTGTAGTTTATGTACCATTGCAAATTATCTCTCTCTTGCAACAATGGCAAAAAAATACTTTCTAATGGAACATGGCAACTTAAATTCATGAGGCATGGCAGATGTAGTTTATGGGGCATGGCAAATTCTACTCTTTTCATAGCTACCATCTTTCGTTTTAGGAATAGTTGCCATGGCAATTATAATCCAAATACAACGACAATTTCAATTTGCATATGCCATGGCAATTTTTGTTCATTTTTTTAAGATGCCCCCAACAAGTTCTAGTTCATAGAACATATCATGGCAAAGTGGGTCTCATACATTGTAGCATAATTTGAAACATTCTTTAGAATAGTCACATGGCAATTTTATGAAAGTTTTATCTTTACATGTCAAACTTATTTTGTAGCATGGAAAATTTATTTCATTTCCCATGACAATTTTACTTCATTTTCAATGGCAAATGTTCTCTCTGCTTCCGCAATGGCAATTTTTTTTTCATTTTTCTTGCCATTTCAAAATTACTTTTATTTTTCCATGGAAAATTTTACAATATTCTCCAGGAAATTTTTTACTTTCACATACATGGCAATTTTACTTTGTAGCATCACAAATTTACTTCATTTTCCATGGCAAATGTTTACTCTACTTTTGCCATGGCAAATTTCTACATATTTTTGCCATGGCAATTTTACTTCTAATGAGATGGTAAATTTTGCTTTATTTTTGCATGAAATATTTTTACAATATTCTCTACGGTAAATTTTAATTTCACATACATGGGAAATTTACTTTGTAGCATGGAAAATTTACTTCGTTTTCCATGGAATTTTTTTTACTCCACATTTTTACCATTGCAAAAAAATTCTCTTTCTTTTCCATCAAATTTTTTAGTTTTAATGACACATTATTTTTTACTTATTTTTCCATGGCAAATTTAACTATATTCTCCACAGCAAATTTACTTTCACATACATGGCAAATTTACATTTTATCACTCTTGAAAAAATTACTTTCAATTTTTTCCTACTTTATATAACTCAAGGAAATTTTACTTTCTAATTTTTTCATGGAAAATTCATCCTTTTATTTGCCATGACAAATGTGTTGGAAATATGCTCTAGAGCCAATAATATTGTACTATTATATTTCCATATTCATAGTTAAGTGTTTATATTTCATGCTATAACCGCTATGACCATGCATGGAATATGTGATTCAGTAAAAAACTCATATGCACATGTGGAATGATAAATGGTTAAATAAAAGGTTCCTAGTCTCGCCTCTAGGACTAGCTCAAGTGTTGTTGGCAGTCACGTTTTCCGGATCTTAGGATATCGTTAAGTATAACGATGATCCTAAAACAACATTAAGATTATGACATTAGAAGAATGATCATATTCAATAGATCCAATCTTGTTTGTTATGAATTGAGTTAACATCGTCTGCATTCAATTGTAATAACACAGAGTGTTAACGTGTGGTATTGCTCCTTAGACCATGAGAGTATCGCGATCACTTCTTACCATACGTAGGCTTTGTGGTTGCTCAAACTTCACCTACAACAAGGTGACCATAATGACAACTTACGGGTCCATCGGAAAGTTTGACAAGTGGCAGGATAGCTCGAGAGTGGGATTTGCTCCTTCGACGATGGAGAGATGTTCTTAGGTCCCTTTTGGTGTAACGGCATCGATCATCGCCTGGACAGACACATGTGTCTTCGTCACGGGGATGCCAGAACACAATAACGAGAAAGAAAAACAAAACTGGTAACGAGGATTTTGGTATAGTGAGCATAGTGATGACTCAAGAGGATACCGATGCATCCCAGGTTTTATGAAGTATCGCGAAGCAAAGGGACAATCACATGATAACCTAAGGTTCATTCGAATACCATCCGTGTACTTATAGGGACCGATATGGACATTCACGGTCCCGCTGTCGGTCATTGAATGGACGTTTTCGTTCATGTCTATGAGTTACCGAACTTGTGGGGTCACAAGTTTAAGACAATCACAATTTGCTGAGTGTTTGTAGAGCGAGAGTCATGAGAATGTATTTTTGGAATTATTTCATGAACATTCAAAATAGTTTTGAGAGGATCCGGAAGCGTTCTGTCACTACTAGGGAAAAGCTTATAGACAGACGCTTACTAGTAGCGAGGGTTTATAACCCTCGCTACTGCTACTTACTAGTAGCGCGGATTTTTAACCCTCGCTACTACTAAGTTGATACTAGTAGCGCGGGTTTTTAACCCTCGCTACTACTAAGCGGTCTCTACCGTGCCCTCCCGGGACATGCCATAGTAGTACCGAGGGGTACAAACCCGTGCTACTACTAAATTGATAGTAGTAACGCGGTTTTACACCCCTCGCTACTACAAAATACGAGGTAGGTGAAATCCCCGTATCCTCAGCCGAATCCCTCCTCTCTCTCCCTCACTTCCCCCCTCTCTCACTTTCCTCGTCTCTTCCTCATGCTCCAGCGGTGGCCGCCGCTGGTACACTCTGCTTTCTTCGCCCCCTCCCTCTCCGAGATCCCTTCGGTGGGCGGTCGCCGGAGCTCCTCGCCGCCGCCAAGATGCGGATGCGCGACGACGACATCCTCCTCCTCGCCGCCTTCACCGTCTTCTTCTTACTCCAGGTCAGCCCTCCTCCCCCCTCTCCGATTCGATCCGGAATGCTAGTTGACCCATCCCCCTCCTCCTCTGGCAGCACGAGGGCGACTTCTCGTTCCGGAAGACGTGGACCGCCTCCTGCCGCCGCTCGTCGCCGACCTCAACGGCGACGGCTGCCGCGAGGTGTTGCTCCCCATGCACGATGCCAAGATGCAGGTCCTCCAGCTCCTGGCCCATGCCGGGCTGGCCTCCGCGGGGGCCCTCGACGGCTTCCACGAGGCACGCGTCATGGACGAGATCTCCCTGCTCCCGGCCAACGTGCGCGCGTCATGGGGTCGAGATTTTTTTTGGTTTTTCAAATTAATAGTAGTAGCGCGGGTCACAGACACGCGCTACTACTAACACACGTACTAGTAGCGCGGGATGCACCTCGCTACTACTACTAGTTAGCTGTAGCGCCGTAGTAGTAGCGCAGGCACCCGCGCTACTACTAGCTTTTAACCCGCGCTACTACTAGGCTTTTTCCTAGTAGTGCGTGGTCATCGGAAGTGTTTTGATGAATATCAGGTAATATCGGGTATTAGCTATATATTATATATAGCTGGAAAATATTTCCGAAGATGCTAATATATATATAATGGTCTAGAGATATTAGAATATTTTATATTTAATTTAAATATCAATCAATGTGCCTTAAAAGGCCAAGAGGTGGAAGGAGTTATGGACCACATAGGCCCATAAGGAAGTGGCCGCCCCCCTTTCCTTGTGGGGGGCGAAATTGGACTCCTCCCCCATGGCTGGCGCCCCAAGGGGGGACTTTTCCCCCTTGGTGGTTGCCCTCTCCTCCTCATCCAACCTATATATACTAGGGGTTTTGCTCTACTGTATATACAAGTTTTGGAGCCTCCTCTACTTCTTCTAGTTCTAGTTCTAGTTGGTCCTAGTTGACTAATTAGAGCATGGCTAATCATCTTGTCTTCATAATTAGAAGCCTAGTGTGGTTCTAATCTCCTCCCTCTACCTCTTTGGCGACGATTAGCTCTGGACGGTGAAGCGCAGCCGGATCGTGAAGGCTGCATGCTTGCAACCAAGTAGAGAGGTCGTGCTTTCGGTCTTCGGTTCGAGGGATCGTTCGTGGACGGTTTGAGGGACTCCAAGTACAGTCTATACCGACACGTTTTCTTCTTCCGCCGCAACTCGATGACGGTAACGATCGTGATCCCAACCCGGTAGGCATCTTCATATGGATCTTGAGTGATCGTAGGTGCAATTTTTTGTTCTACTATGTTTCCTAACTAAATGCACTATGAATCTGCCATGCATTTTACTTTTACTATGATTCTGCCATAGTAAATTTACTTTTACTATGAATCTGCCATGGCAATTTATTTTTTGTTTTTATGATGGAAATTACCATTACTTTTTCCTATTGTGTCATTGCAAAAAGAAAAAAACTTTTTAACCCATGGCAATTTTCTTCTTTTTAAAGATGATGGCATTTTCCTGTAGCACAACACAAACTAGGCTTTATTTGTCAAAGCAAAAAAAAAACAGAATGTGGGCTTTTCTTTTGTTGGGCTTTATTTTTCCTTTTTCGCTTTTTATAGGAAGAAGGCATGTAGGTGGAGATGGGAGCGCGTTCGGGCTTTGGGGGTTCTCCCATCAAGCGATAACGTTCTTTGGGGTCGATCCCTCGTACCGAACGATTCGTTCGGTCAGAGGTTCCCCATAGCAAACATCAAGGCGTTATTGTGTCCTTTTTTTGGCTTTCAATTTTCAAAATTTATATATTTTGAATGAATAGTTCAAATTAAGTCATGTTTTCATATTCGTGTTTCTCATGACGAGGGCTTTCAAATAAGTTCTATTTGAATATGTTTTGACAAATTTTGGAAATAAATGTCAAGTTTCAACTCTTGAAACTTAGTACGAGCGATCGATAAAATCATGATTTTTTGTGCCTACAAACGACAAAAAATGTCTTAGAAATTTATCTATGAAACTTGGTAAGAGCGAGCAAGAAAATCGCAATTTTTTGATAAGAAGTCGTAAGTTTCGACGACTAAAACTTGAAACTTATCGTGCCCACGTGTAGGATTCAACTACTTCACGAATCGTGAGGCAATCAAGCGGCCGGGCAGGGCTTGGCATGTACGTGCCCTTGCGAATTTCCGCACAACTTGCTCTCCTCCAAACCCTATGAATAAGGCGCGCTATCGAAGGGGAGGCCTTGTTGAACACAACATCACTCCTATGCTTCCAAATTTCCTAGATCACACGGACCAACAAAGAGTGAAAATCCTTTCGGGTGTTTGTCTGTAGCGCAAGCGAGGTGCTCCAAGGTAACAGTTCATCCGTGGCCAGCGGAACCCATTTCTATGTCCCCCAAGCTGCGATCACGGTATACCATACCTGTATGACAAACACACATGCTGCAAGAAGGTGGTCTATAGTCTCCTGATGTTGATCACACAACGAGCACGTTGCCTCGTGTGGCAATCACCTTCGTGCCAATTTGTCCGAACGAACATCGATTCCGTAGGGTGAACCAAGCATAGAACTTGCATCGGATCGGGGCCCTGGAATCCCGAATGACCAATGCGGCCGCATCCGGTTGACGGCCAACGAATTTGCTCGCGTAGGCCGACTTGCCCCGACGCCTCCCACGCCCATCTCACCGCATCTTCCATACCATTGCGCAGCTCCATCATTGTCAGAATCTCCCAGAGAGCCAAGTACTCCTCCAACTCAGCCGCGCCAGTCAGTACAAGACACATTGAAGAAAATCCTACAAGACTCTAAGAAGATGATGCATCTGCCTTGTTGTCACACGTTTTTAAGTTAATGAAGCTCCTATGTTGAAAACTGCAAAGATACCACTGCCATTAACATCTTTGATGCTTATAGTGCTGAAAGTTTTATGTCTTGCCACTTTGAATTCAGACATGGCATGGGTAGTAAATCTGAATGCGTTATTTCGCCTGAGTTCCAATGCCATGGAACATACTCTCTTGAAAATAAAAGGAGAGCCCCCCTCTTCCCTGGCCGCTCCCGCGAGCGCCGTCTGTGGAGGAAACCCTAGACCGTGGGGCTCGGCCCCCTCCTCGCTTCTCCCTCCGCTCGCCGCCGCCCCAGCGTGCTAGTGGGCAAAGCCCGGCCAGCTCGGGCGACCGCGAGGCCTCTTCCTCCCCCGCGCGGCGCTGGATGGCGCGGGCCATCCTTGTTAGGCGGCGGCACGACGCTGGCTCAGGATGCGGCGACGCGGCGACGGTGGCGCGGCTAGCTAGCGGCGGCGTGGGTGGCTGGGATGGGCTGGGGGCGTGCCCTGCTCCCGGAGGCGGCGTTTGGGCACAGTCTAGATCTGTCGCGGCTACGGCTCGGGTGCACTGGGCCCTTGTGGTGGCAGGGCTCCGGCTCGCCGCAGGTGGTGGCCTACTCCGGTGGGCGCCCTTGCTGCGGCGCTCCCTGGTGGTGGTGGACCTGCCGGCCCCCGGCCGATCCGGCGATGGCAGGTGCCGCGGGTTGCGCTCGGTGGGGATGTGGGCTACCACGACGTGGTGGTGGCTCATGGCGATGGTCAGGATCGTCTCGCGGTGACGGCTGGACTTCTTCGGCGTCGGCCCGTAGGTGAGCGGCCTGTGAAGGGCTTCGACCCCTCTTCTCGATGCCCGGGCGCAATCTTCGTCGGTGGGATGGTCCTCTCCCTGCCGCGACCCATCGCTAGTCCCGTGCTCGGGCAGCAGGACCGAGCTCGTCTCGCGCCCGGCAGCAGGACCTCCTCATCTCGCGTCCGGCAACAGGACGAGCTCGTCTCGCGCCCGGCAGCAGGACCGAGCTCGTCTCGCGCCGGCAGCAGGACCAAGCTCGTCTCGCACCGGGAGCTGTAGGACGAATCGATGGACTTGTGTGCCCTTGGATCCGATCGTCTCTTCCGTTGGGGTAGCGGCGGGTGTCGGGTGAGGTGGTTCATGGGTCTTGGATTTCGGGGCGGCGGCCCTGGTGGTGGTTGCGCGGTGCTCACGGGCAGAGCCCGTCGCTTGATGCTGCCCGGTGGCCATGGTCGTGTGGGCGGCGTGGTTGTCGGGGTGTGGCGTTCGATGGCAGTGAGTATTGATCGGGGTGAAAACCTGCTCTATCTTCGGACAGACCGGCAGCGGCGTAGCTCGTTCCCTTCTTGAAGGCGTCGTCGCGGTTCTCATTGTCTGTCGTGTGGTTCCGGAGGAAACCTTGATCCTCGGATCGGGCAGTGGCGGCGCTCCCGTGTCGTACCCTTCCTGAAGGCACTGTCTTGGAGCCCACGATTCATCGTATGCGGCTACATCTCTTCGTGGTGGTGTGTTCATTTGGTGGAGCCCCGGTTGCTCGAGTAGTGCTTGGGGTCGTGTTGCTGCGTTCATCGCCTATGTATCCCGCCTTAGGTGTGTGCGTGTGTTGTGGTGGTGTGCGTCTGTACCTAGATGTTATTGGTCATTGCTTTATTTATAAAACGGGGCGAAAGCCTTTTTCGGTAAAATAAAAGGAATAAAAAATACAGTTGCACTTTTTTCTACTAGTTGTAAACATGAAAAGCCTGTTTTAATTTTTTTTAAAAAGGAGGTCAACCCCCGGCCTCTGCATCAATCGATGCATGCAACCATCTTTATTAATTATTTCACAATGGTCTGATAAGAACATACATCAAGTCACTATTCACACCTAAAAACTCGATAATGTGGAGTGCTCTCACTCCCCATATCTAAAACCGGTGTCGTTGCTGATCCATCCACATAACGTATCGGGACCAACAGCCGGTGCAGCCTACCTAAAGCGCACACCACATGCACATGTTTTAAAAGCCGCCATCATCATCGAACCACTGACCCATCTTCAAGAGAAAAATCCGCATCATCCTTGCCAATCCGGACATCTGTTGACGCCACTAAGGCGCCCAACGGCGCCACCGCCTTGCGCTCGTCCGTCCAAACGCGAAGACTCCGGAAGATTTGTCGTGCATAGCACCTGCCAACCAGGCATGACTCAGCGTAGCACCTGTTGGCCAAGCATGACTTGACAGCTCCGCCGAAGCCGCTCCACCTCTTGCCTCAGTCTTCCAGTGCTGCTCCACAAACAATGCTCCCAAGAGAGAAACGGAGTCGTAGTACCGCAATCGTTCGATTTGGAAGACCAGATCCTAGGGTTTCTCCCAAAGTAACACAAGTGGGTCGACAACGGTTACATGACAATGCCTTCATCAAGGTAACGACGCAAAACGCTGTCATCACCCGCCAACGGCTCGGTTTTCACTGCCAACTATGTCTCCCGGCTCGTGGCCACAACTAGATGATGAATCTCGAGATCCAACCATCCAGCCGCACGCCAACACAGATCTAACCGAAAGAGATGACCACCACCGGCGGCTGCACCGGCCAACACAGATCTGACCGGATGTGCCGCCGACACGACTACCAGGCCATCCACGCCACCGCCGCTGATCCAAAGGCAGATGGCGCGCTGCCACTCGCAGCGCCGACGCCACCTGAACAGGGCTCGCCGCCGCTCTCTCAGCCTGCGCCGCCTTCGAAGCCACCGCGCGCAGCCATCGCCATTGTGTCGTCGGATCGGACTCGCCTCAACACGATTCAGGGCTTCGCACAACCCCAGAGACGCGCGGGAGAGAGGTGATGTCCTCCGCCACCGTCGTCGGCCTCCGGGCTTAGGCCGGTGGCGTCCCCCGAAGACGGTGGAGGGAGTGTGCACTGGCGGCGATTACGTTTTTGTGCACCGCCTGAGTCGCCCTAGCGCGCGCCGGGGGGGGGGGGGGGGGGGGGGGGGGATGCATACAACCTTTTAAGTATGAGTGCTAGTATTTTTAATCTCGGTTACGCACCGAACCTAGGCCTCAATGAGGAATGTGTGAGTACCGGGAAAGCCTGGTCCTTAAGAATAAAATAGGAATCTAAATTCGTCTCCGTGAAGATTTGAACCTAGGTGTTGGGTTTATACATCCACTCCCCCAACCAGCTAAGCTAGACTCACTCCCCAAAAGTCACTATAATAACTAATGACCCTTCTAAATAGGAAAAAACCATGTGCTCATGCACAAACACCAGAAGATATTTTGTTCGTTAATATTCCTACTTGGACCAAATCATGGAAGAGTCAAGGGTGCTATAATTTTCCAGGAGAGTTTTTAGGGCTAGCAATCAACCAAGCATGCACGCCTGGCCCGGTCATCACCCAAAAAAAACAGAGGGGACTACTGATAGCTACGGGACTGCGAAGAAGTCAAGACCAAACAACAGAAATTTCCAAAGTTTCTTGTTGATACTAATGTATGATAATATCTCCTTAGTGTGTGGTATGATATATTAGTATCATGTAGTATTTTATTTATTGTCATGCATGACATATACTAGCTTAGGATTTATTATGATACAGTATCATGATATGATACTCAACTCTCTCTTTCTTCATTTAATTCTATGACACATCATTAAATTTGCCTAGTTGGCATGTATGATACTAGCTATGATACTCATTACAACCAGCCTGAGAACAGTCTTTTCCTCATTTACATACTTTGATCGTTTACCAAGGTTTGTTTTGTCTCTGCTGTCCTACAAACAAATTTATTCCGAGTTCTGTTTGGATTACTTATTTTAGCACAACTGAACCAGACTGTAAAAAGGCCACTGGCTGGTGTTGACAGTCTATAATTGAGGGAGCATATGCTACTCGTACTAGGTCTTTGCAGATCGAACCTCACTGTTTTTCTCCCTCAATTATGGAATTACTTCTGGTGTGAAGACTGAATCGTGCAAATAAGCTGAAGTTGTTTCTCCAAGCTCACCTCCTACGACTGGTGGTGGCGTCACGTTCGCCGGCGCTGGAGATGGAGCTGCCCCTACGGATGGCGCCGGGAGCTGCAGCAGAGAAGGCTCGGTGAAGAAGGGATACTGCTCATACCTGTAGTTGCACCGTAATCCAAGGATCCTACCACCCTGCCTCCCGGTGAAGTACTGGGGGATGTACGTGATGATATCTGCGAGGCAGCTCCGGCAATCGGCCGGTGACATATCCGGCCTGCACTGCACCAGACCGTAAATCTTGGGTTTCGCCTTGTCGATCGTCTCGAACCCCTCCTCCCCTGTGCCGAACCGCCTGGAGGAGTTCGTGGCCGCGTAATCCGCGGTGGCGTTTATGAGCATGCCCACGGCGGCGTCGAACACCTTCACCGGCACGGTCACGTTCTGCGTGTTGTACAGTACGAGGACGCTGTTGTCGCCGTTGGTGGAGGAGAGAAAGTTCTGGTTGGAGAAGCGGAGGTAGCAGGGGTCGTAGTAGACGGTGGCGTCCTTGCTGTAGGGGCAGAGCTGCTGCGCGTCCTTGAAGCCGTTGGACACGCAGTCGCCGCAGGCGGAGGCGTTGGCGTCGCCGCGGCAGAGCGCGAGCGCGTAGACGATGTCCGGAACAGTGCCGACGCTGGCGAGCGCGAAGAGCGTCCGCGAGGAGGAGGCGTTCTTGGGAAGGGTGGTGGAGAGGGCCTGGATGTTAGCCTGGTAGGTGCTGTTCTGAGTGAAGTTGCTGTTCTTGCCGCAGCTCTGCCACTGGGAAGCGGCCAGCGGCGGGAGGAGGAAGGCAAGGAGGAGGGCCGTGGCGGTGGCGAGGTAGGAGGGGATGCGGCCGCGGTGGTGTGAGGCCATGGTGTTTGGCCGCTTGGGCGAGCCGACGAGCCGTAGACCTAGGTTGAGGGGAGTACTGGAGGTGGGTCTGGTGTTTGACTCTTGTGGGGCTTGTTTGACTTAGAGTCACTAGTAAGATATCCGTGCGTTGCTACGGGCAAAACCAAATACCTATATTTTGTCATGAAATAATAAAAATATGAATACATAGATCAAATTTTTTACTTTAGATATACACGTTAAGCATGGTGGCATCAGGTTTTCATCATATTCTTTCACATTTTTCCTTCTCGGCAATCTTCCTGTCTTCTTAAGATGCCAAATCGCTCGCCACCCAAAAACTTATAACTTGATATATACCATCCATGATTAAATAGTATAATAGAATGTCTGTGTGTTGCTACGGGCTACAATACATACAAATGACTCAAACAAATGATTAAGGTCGTCTTCATGGTTGAAACTCATTTCTCACTCATATGTTTGGGCAGGTTTGAATATCAAATGGACGCCCAGTGGGCTCCCCAAAATTCAACTGTCTAGATTGTCCGAGCTCTCTCAAATCGAGCTCATGTGGGGGGAGAAATGTGGTTTCCCGGTCTATTTGTCATGTTATCTCCAACACGCGGTCCTAACACATAAAAAACCACCCCGCAACGCACCCTTCCCTTTTCCTGCCGACCCCTCCCCTTTCTGCTCGGTTTCCCGCCATAGCAGGGCATTTCTCGCTGAAGTACTTTCCTTTAAAACCGGATGACACCCATCTTACCTTCGTCATGGCACCCTCTCTCCATCACACCGTACTTCCCCACGGACCGCCAAGGAGAAATCCCCTGCCAATCGCCCTGCTCTCCACCCTGATCCCCTCCCTCCCTATTCGTGCGGATCCACCACCGCCATCAAGGGAGAGGATGCATGCACCGCCCATGACGCCCCCTCCCCTGAGCCAAGAAGGCAGATCCGATGTCTCTTGAGTCATTGCCACGTTGTAACTACATTTGAATATCATGCATTACCACAAAACAAAAATATGATGTGCATTGTTGTGCATGCAACTGATATGCCACCGTGTCCATAACTCTTGAAGCAACCAGCCAATGCATTTACCGTTCTATCTAAACATAAAAGTCTATTATTAACTCTTGAAGAGCCCGACAAATGGATTTACCCTTCCATCCTTATAAAAAAATTGTATAGCTTGATGAAAAAAATATATGAACCGCTCGCTCATGCAATTTGCTACAAAGTCATCTCTGATGAAATGCAATTTGCCACATTTTGTAAGGTAGAGAAATTATTTCACTCAGACAGTCATAACTAAACAAACCAACTCCACCCTTATTCCTGTCATTCTCAACCCTCACTCTTATCACAAAATCCACTAATTCGTGTTCTAATTGGGCCAGCGATCGACGTCGCCGTGGCAGGCCAACAAGAAGGGACAAGGGCGCCAACCGCCTCCCCATCTTAGTGCTAGTACCTCCTCGTTCTATATTGGACCAACCCTTCATTCCAAGCTCTAGCATGACAGCTCCACACTCATGTGTTACCACGGAAAAAGAAATATATGAATAGAATTATCACCCCAAAGGCAACTTGCACCTTGCTCCCACCTCCCATAAGATGTATATTTTTCACCCTCACCTCTCAAGGATATATAGGTTTTTTTTATCTTTTTATCCCTCTATACCCGATCTACCTCCAACTTTGTTGCGGTCTTCAATATAAGCCGGCCGTTAATATTCATGGTACTAAATTCCAAGTTGGAAATAAAGCTGACCTCACATCAATCAAACCAACCATGCTTATCTTAATGTGCATGATAGCAAATTCAAAATTAGAACTAAAACTAACTTTAAAAGTAGAGATAAGTGTGCAATAAACTGTATGTTTGCTAATGACATTTCTCATGAATGGAAATGGTTAAACTAGTAGTTTTTTCCATGGAAGTACTTAGCTCACTTTCTGTTCTTTACCAACAGGCCATCGTCAGATAAAGATAATAAAGGCGGCAATTTAAAGATGATATGCACAACACTGACTACGGGAGATAAATAATATGGATATGTTTTACACTTACAAATACACGTTGTTATAACACAAATCAAGGTCATGAGATAGTACTCTACTTGTTTCAAGCTATCAAAATCATACTTTGGTTTTCGACGGTAATTTGTCTTGCACAAAAACTATCATGTAAGAGATCTTCGGTTCTATCATTAGAATTAAATGTGATCCTCTTCCGTCCATAAATCTTTGGTTTCTTGGTCTTGATGTCTTGAACGCCACCACCTTCTTGCCTTCTTTCCTAGATGGGTTGCATAGTCTAAATAGGAACACGAGCTAAAGCCGACACCACTTTGTCACTCCATTCAACACTCTCGGAGACATCCTTTCTAAGCATGGTGTATACAACCTTGTGCTCATCTTTAGTCCACTGCCATTTTAGAAGCATACCTACTTGATCTGCAAGTTAATAAATTTGGAATTAGTACTGTTCTGAAAATGCTATTATTCTTATTATGAAAAATATGTTTGCATGCTACTATTGCAAAATCTAATCTTCCTTTTTCTAAATAAAGGTAGTTCCTACTCCTTCCTAGCCTTTTTCATGATTGTTCCAACTGGTAGCCTACAATTGCATGTTACTGTTGCAACTTCGCAAAAGGAAAAGTAAGTCTACAACAGAAAATCTATTACTTCTCTAATTCAAGATTCTTTTGCCGGTTTCTGTAAATCAAATTTGCTCGTACTCTCTCCTATTCATTCCATGTTACTGCTGAAATAGTGAAACTTTTAAAATAGATCTAGGGTGGAAACATCTAATCATTCCTTTTCTATTCTTTTCAAGGTTTTTCAGAAAAAAAACAAAATAAGCACTACATATTGTTAACATGATTTTTGACATGATCATATCCCAATTGTGCAACCAAATTTTCTCAGTATTTAACATGATTATCTCAATTGCACAAACATATTTTCTTTTAGTTTTTTTACCATTGTTGCTGCTATTTTCTTGATTGCACGGAACTGTTGCTAATCAAAATACTCCTATGGAACATGATTACGTATGCTTGTTTGGCAAGCAGATTTTCTGCTTACTATTTAGGCCCTTTATCTGGCTGTTTCCAATGCTACCTCGGACATCCTGGCAATGCTGCATATAAATGTTGCCTTAGGAATACTTGTTGCACTCCATGGCGCCATCACCATTCTAGACGTGTCCTCATCCCGCCACTCTTGCCCAACATTGCCAAAACCGGTTATTACTTGAACAAGTTGTTAAAAGAACAAAAAATGTATACGGTTTACTAAAAGGTCCGCACATCTGGTGTATCATTTACACATAGCAGTCACGTACAGGCTAAACTCATTAATTAACAAAGCTGAAGGGTGATGGTAAATAAGCCTGTAGGTTTGTTTGGAGTAAATTGCACAGAAGTACCACAATTGGGGCATTAGAAACAGATTGGTATCAAGATTGGTAATTTTTACGCGTCACTACCAAATCTGGGGCAAGCCGTTACAAAAAGGTCTAAACAGCGTATAAACGCATATTGACGGTGTATCTGACCGGCGGGCCCCACCTGTCGGGTGCCAACGTGGCATGTTTTTCGTAGAAACCCCCCTGTTTCGCTGGTGCTGCTGTTCGTCGTCTCCACACGCGGTGGCGCCCGATCTGGATCGAGGGGAGGAGCCCCTCAATTCAACTCCCTGAAAAATATGAACTCGCAAACACAAGACACCATGAACTATAGAAAGACACCATCTAATGAATGTGACCACCAGCCTAGCTACTATCCCAAGTGTCCTCTGGATCGCAACTTACAGAAACATCATCAAGGTAAGAAAAAAAAATTACCAAACCTACAACACTTTGATCCAGCAACGAGGACGTTTAAGTGATATCCCATTAATGGTATCCTAGAGCGGTTGCAACGGCGGCGGCGTGGTACCCGGCCTTCAAACCTAAGGTATCAAATGGGCGGAATCTCTGTCTGCATAACATCAGTACCTCTTAAAAAGAAAAATTGTGTACAATACTAACTGTCAATAACATCAATTGCCAATTTTAATCGCTCCATCAACAACCTGACATTACCATGTTCACCGTGATGCTTCGGGGCACCATCGTGCACTTGTCCTTGCTGCCGTAGCAGGCCTCGGAGATTCAAAAGGAGTTACCACAACAGATTGATACGTCTCAAACGTATCTATAATTTTGATTGTTCCATGCTATATTATATCCTGTTTTGGACATTATTGGGCTTTAGTATACACTCTTATATTATTTTTGGGACTAACCTATTAACCGGAGGCCCAACTCAGAATTGCTGTTTTTTTGCCTATTTTAGGGTTTTGCAGAAAAAGAATATCAAACGGAGTCCGAACGGAATGAAACCTTCGGGAACGTGATTTTCGGAACAAACATGATCCAGAGGACTTGGACCCTACGTCAAGACATCAACCAGGAAGGCACGAGGTAGGGGGCGCGCCTACCCCCAGGCGCACCCTCCACCCTCATGGGGCCCACGTTGCTCCACCGACGTACTTCTTCCTCCTATATATACCTACGTACCCCCAAACTACCAGATACGGAGCCAAAACCCTAATTCCACCGCCGTAACTTTCTGTATCCGTGAGGTCCCATCTTGGGGCCTTTTCCGGAGCTCCGCCGAAGGGGGTATCGATCACGGAGGGCTTCTACATCAACACCATAGCCTCTCCGATGAAGTGTGAGTAGTTTACTTCAGACCTTCGGGTCCATAGTTATTAGCTAGATGGCTTCTTCTCTCTTTTTGGATCTCAATACAAAGTTCTCCCCCTCTCTTGTGGAGATCTATTCGATGTAATCTTCTTTTGCGGTGTGTTTGTTGAGACCAATGAATTGTGAGTTTATGATCAAGTTTATCTATGAACAATATTTGAATCTTCTCTGAATTCTTTTATGTATGATTGGTTATCTTTGCAAGTCTCTTCGAATTATCAGTTTGGCTTAGCCTACTAGATTGATCTTTCTTGCAATGGGTGAAGTGCTTAGCTTTGGGTTTAATCTTGCGGTGTCCTTTTCCAGTGACAGTAGGGGCAGCAAGGCACATATTGTATTGTTGCCATCGAGGATAACAAGATGGGGTTTATATCATATTGCATGAGTTTATCCCTCTACATCATGTCATCTTGCTTAAAACGTTACTCTGTTCTTCTGAACTTAATACTCTAGATGCATGCTGGATTACGGTCGATGTGTGGAGTAATAGTAGTAGATGTAGGCAGGAGTCGGTCTACTTGTCTCGGACGTGATGCCTATATACATGATCATACCTAGATTTCTCATAACTATGCTCAATCCTGTCAATTGCTCAACAGTAATTTGTTTATCCACCATAATAATTATGCTCTCGAGAGAAGCCACTAGTGAAACCTATGGCCCCCGGGTCTATTTTCCATCATATTAATCCCCCGTCAACAAGCTATTTCCTTTTCCGTTTATTTTGCTTTCTTTACTTTGCATCTTTATCATAAAAATACCAAAAATATTATCTTATCATATCTATCAGTCTCACTTTCGTAAGTGACCGTGAAGGGATTGACAACCCCTTTATTGCGTTGGTTGCGAGGATTTTATTTGTTTGTGTAGGTGCGAGGGACTCGTGCGTGGCCTCCTACTGGATTGATACCTTGGTTCTCAAAAACTGAGGGAAATACTTACGCTACTTTGCTGCATCACCCTTTCCTCTTCAAGGGAAAACAAATGCAGTGCTCAAGAGGTAGCAAGAAGGATTTCTGGCGCTGTTGCCGGGGAGGCTTACACAAGGTCAAGTCAAGATTTGGACTCCCGACAACGAGCCATTTCTGGCGCCGTTGCCGGGGAGTCTACGCAAAAGTCAACATACCAAGTACCCATCACAAACCCTTATCTCCCACATTACATTATTTGCCATTTGCCTCTCATTTTTCTCTCCCCCACTTCACCCTTGCCGTTTTATTCGCCTCTCTCTCCGTCCTCCTTCTCTTTCTCTATTTGCCTCTTTTTGCTCGTCTCTTGTTTGCTTGTTTGTTGGATTGCTTGCTTGTCAAGATGGCTCAAGATAATACCAAATTGTGTGACTTTACTAATACTAACAACAATGATTTTATTAGCTGAGGGAGTCCTGGATTAGGGGGTGTTCGGATAGCCGGACTATATCTTGAGCCGGACTCCTGGACTATGAAGATACGAGATTGAAGACTTCGTCCCGTGTCCGAAAGGGACTTTCCTTGGCGTGGAAGGCAAGCTTGGCGATACGGATATGTAGATCTCCTACCATTGTAACCGACTTTGTGTAACCCTAACCCTCTCCGGTGTCTATATAAACCGGAGGGTTTTAGTCCGTAGGACAACATACACAACAACAATCAGACCATAGGCTAGCTTCTAGGGTTTAGCCTCTCCGATCTCATGGTAGATCTACTCTTGTACTACCCATATCATCAATATTAATCAAGCAGGACATAGGGTTTTACCTCCATCAAGAGGTCCCGAACTTGGGTAAAACTTCGTGTCCCTTGCCTCCTGTTACCATCCGGCCTAGACGCACAGTTCGGGACCCCCTACCCGAGAGCCGCCGGTTTTGACACCGACATTGGTCCTTTCATTGAGAGTTCCTCTGTGTCGTCGCCGTCAGGCTTGATGGCTCCTATGATCATCAATGGCGATGCAGTCCAGGGTGAGATCTTCCTCCCCGGACAGATCTTCGTCTTCGGCGGCTTCGCACTGCGGGCCAATTCACTTGGCCATCTGGAGCAGATCGAAAGCTATGTCCCTGGCCGTCAGGTCAGATTTGGAAGCTTAAACTACACGGCTGACATCCGCGGGGACTTGATCTTCGACGGATTTGAGCCATTGCCGAGCGCGCCGCACTGTCACGATGAGCATGATCTAGCTCTGCCGCCGAACAGTGCCCTGGAGGCCGCACCCGCATCGGCTTCGACCCTTAATTCGGAGCCAACTACGCCGATCAAGGATGGGTGGTTGGACGCCGTCTCGGGGGCTGCGATCCCAATGGCGATCGAGCCGAACATCAGCCCTGCACTCTGCGAGACTCATGATTCCAAGGAGCCGGACTCCTCTCCGGACTCCGAACCCTCCGCGCCCCTGCCGATCGAATCCGATTGGGCGCCGATCATGGAATTTACTGCCGCGGACATCTTCCAGCACTCGCCTTTCGGTGATATTCTGAAGAAACTAAAATCTCTCTCTTTATCAGGAGAGCCCTGGCCGGACTATGGTCAGCAAGGTTGGGGTACGGACGATGAAGAAATTCAAAGCCCACCCACCACCCACTTTGTAGCCACTGTCGACGATTTAACCGACATGCTCAACTTCGACTCCGAAGACATCGACGGTATGGACGCCGATGAAGGAGACGATTAAGAACCAGCGCCTATCAGGCCCTGGAAAGCCACCTCGTCATATGACATATACATGGTGGACACCCCAAAAGAAGGAGATGGCGATGGAACAGCGGAGGATGACCCCTCCAAGAAACAGCCTAAGTGCCGGCGTCAGCGGCGCCGCTCAAAATCCCACCAAAACAAATACGGTGATTCCAGCACGGGAGATAATAATACTCTGGAAAGTGCCGAAGAAAACCCCCTCCAGCAAGATTTAGCACAGGAGGATGGAGAAACCAGCCCTCATGAGAGAGCGGCAGACAGAGAGGTCGAGGACGATAATCACATGCCTCCCTCCGAAGACGAGGCAAGCCTCGACGACGACGAATTCGTCGTGCCAGAGGATCCCGTTGAGCAAGAGCGATTTCAATGCAGGCTTATGGCCACGGCAAGAAGCCTCAAGAAAAAACAGCAACAGCTTAGAGCTGATCAAGATTTGCTAGTCGACAGATGGACTGAAGTCCTGGCGGCCGAAGAGCATAAACTCGAACGCCCCTCCAAGAGCTACCCAAAGCGCAGGTTGCTACCCCGATTAGAGGAGGAAGCACTTAAACCTACATCACCTGCACTCGATACGGCCGATCGGCCACCTCGTGGCCGCGACAGAGAGGCCTCTCGGCCCTCCACTCAAGCCGCACCCGTACCAAGGCATGGGAAAGTGCGCCGGACCTGCGAGATATGTTGGAGGACAAGGCAAGGCAAACAAGATCGATCTACGGATCACGTGGGCGCCCCACGACTCGAGACGGTAACCGTCACGCCGGACATAAATCCGGTAGGGCCGAACACAGTAGACAAAGCTCATTGGAGCTACGTCGTGATATAGCCCAGTACAGAGGCGCCGCACACCCGCTATGCTTCACAGACGAAGTAATGGATCATCAAACCCCCGAGGGTTTCAAACCCGTAAACATCGAATCATATGATGGCACAACAGATCCTGCGGTATGGATCGAGGATTATCTCCTTCATATCCACATGGCCCGCGGCGATGATTTCCACGCCATCAAATACCTCCCACTCAAGCTTAAATGACCAGCTCGGCATTGGCTTAACAGCTTGCCAACAGTATCAATCAGTTGTTGGGGGGACCTGGAAGCCGCATTCCTCGACAATTTCCAGGGCACTTATGTGCGACCCCCAGATGCCGATGACCTAAGTCACGTAATTCAGCAGCCAGATGAATCGGCCATGCAATTCTGGACACGGTTCCTAACAAAGAAAAATCAAATAGTCGAATGTCCGGACGCTGAGGCCCTAGCAACCTTCAAGCACAATATCCGTGACGAGTGGCTTGCCCGGCACCTTGGACAGGAAAAGCCGAAGTCTATGGCAGCACTCATGACCCGCTTTTGCGCGGGAGAAGACAGCTGGCTTGCTCGTAGCAATAATATGACCAAGAACCCTGGTAATTCGGATACCAGGGACAGTAGTGGCAGGTCGCGTCGCAACAAGCAGAAGCACCGCATTAACGGCGACAATGCTGAGGATACGGCAGTTAATGCCGGATTCAGAGGCTCTAAATCCGGTCAGCGGAAAAAGCCATTCAAAAGGAATCCTAGGGGCCCGTACAGTTTGGACCGAATACTCGACCGCTTGTGCTAGATACATGGCACCCCCGAAAAGCCGGCCAATGACACCAACAGGGACTGTTGGGTGTTCAAGCAGGCAGGCAAGTTAAATGCCGAAAATGAAGACAAGGGGCTGCATAGCGACAACGAGGAGGAGCCCCGGCCGCCGAACAACAGTGGACAGAAGGGTTTCCCCCCACAAGTGCGGACGGTGAACATGATATACGCAACCCACGTCCCCAAAAGGGAGCGGAAGTGCGCATTAAGGGACGTATACACGGTAGAGCCAGTCGCCCCAAAGTTCAACCTATGGTCCTCCTTCCCGATCACCTTTGATCGAAGGGACCATCCCACTAGCATCCGTCATGGCAGATTCGCCGCTCTCACTAGAGTCCTTATGGACGGCGGCAGTAGCTTGAACCTGCTTTACCAGGATACAATGCGGAAAATGGGCATAGATCCCTCGAGGATTAAGCCCACCAAAATGACCTTTACAGGTGTAATACCAGGTGTAGAGGCCAACTGTACAGGCTCAGTCACACTTGAAGTGGTCTTCGGATCTCCGGATAATTTCTGAAGCGAGGAGTTAATCTTTGACATAGTCCCATTCCGCAGTGGCTATCACACACTGCTCGGGCGAACCGCATTCGCCAAGTTCAATGCGGTACCGCACTACGCATACCTTAAGCTCAAGATGCCAGGCCCTCGAGGAGTAATTACGGTCAATGGAAACACCGAACGCTCCCTCCGAACGGAGGAGCACACAGTGGCCCTTGCAGCGGAAGTACAAAGCAGCCTCTCTAGGCAGTTCTCCAGTCCGGCCATTAAATGACCGGACACCGTCAAGCGCGCCCGGAGTAACCTACAACAAGACCGCCTGGCACGATCCGAGCAGGCGTAGCAATGCGGCCCCAACTCCAGCCCTCGCAAAAATGTGACACCAGTACTTCGCGTACACAACTACGCTCTAGAAATACCATGGGTACAGGGGGAGGGGCACCATCACGGCACGCCTGAAACACGGCTTAAACCGCACCAGGGGCTGGCGATTTTTTAATTTTCTCTTACTTTCAGGTCTCCACTCTTCGGAAGGCCTGTTTGGTAGTTCAATTGCCGCACAAACGATGCAAGAACCAGGGAAGCAGACAAGCCACGCCGCATTACGGAACTCCCAGGTGGTCTCTATCACGAGCAGTATACCTGTTTCGCATACCATTCCGCAGCCTGCCCCTGGAACAGACATGTTAAATAGTCCAACCTTTTGCTTATCGCATCATTTGTATCGTTCTGCTTTGATCGCAGCCCTTTTTAATAAACAATGCATAGCTTTTGTCTATTTTCGCATTACTCTTTTTTATATATGTTCCTTAACGACATGTTGCACCCGTACACTTTGGTACGGCCAAAATACGCCAGGGGCTTTACTACCCCTCAATATGGCGTGAGAAGTCCGAACACTTTAACAAGTGCGGCACCCCGAACTTATAGCATTATATGCATCGGCTCCGAATCATGTCTTGGGTCAATAGTTGGGTTTGCCCGGCTCCTATGTTTTGGTGCCTTACGTTCCGCTATATCGGCTAAGGTAGCACTAGGAGAACCACTGCGATTGTGGCCCAGTTGAGCTGGGTCGAGCACCACAGTGGAGAAAGCTAAAACTGACTGTCATGATGAAGCAGAGCTGGTCGCTGTTCGAGAGGTTTTTCGAGTCCCTGAAGACTTATGCCGCTTAGAGCGAGGAGGGGGATGTGCTGCAAGGCGATTAAGTTGGGTAACGCCAGGGTTTTCCCAGTCACGACGTTGTAAAACGACGGCCAGTGAATTGTAATACGACTCACTATAGGGCGAATTCTATGGCTAAGTAAGAGTGTTCACGCATTATAGTCCGATTGCCTTGTTCGTTGGGCTGAGCGCCTCCCTCGAAGGACCCAAACATGGGAAAAAGAGTGCTCAGGTTTATTCCCAAACACCCCAGCACTAGCGGCACGGGGGCAGAAGCCGACGACTCGCCATCTCTCAGAATTGATAAACAGCCGCACAGAAGGTAATATTTTAAATTCCAACAGCATTGCTTAGCGCATATGAACAAGTTTTCAGCGCACAGGACAAAGCGAGCAAGTTTCACTCAAAAATTACATCCCTAGAACATTCATCCGCCACAAGGCAGGCACCCTTCAGAACATCCTTATAATAATTCTCGGGCTTGCGATGCTCTTTCCCCGGCGGTGGCCCATCCTTCACAAGCTTCGCAGCATCCAGCTTGCCCAAGTGCACCTTCGCACGGGCAAGGGCCCTACGGGCACCTTTAATGCAGACGGAGCGCTTGATGACTTCGAGCCTTGGACAGGCCTCCACCAGCCACCGCACCAGCCCGAAATAGCTCCCAGGCAGAGCCTCTCCAGGCCACAGCCAAACTATGAGGCCCTTCATGGCCTGTTCGGCCTCCTTGTGGAGCTCGACCAGTTGCTTCAGCTGGCCGCTCAGGGGCACGGGGTGTCCGGCCTCAGTATACTGAGACCAGAACACCTTCTCTGTCGAGCTGCTCTCCTCGGCTCGATAGAATGCGGCGGCATCAGACACACTCCGGGGAAGATCTGCGAACGCTCCTGGAGAGCTCTGGATTCGGGTAAGTAACAAGTAACTCATGTTTATGTGTTTGCTTTGCATAAAGAATGCCTTACCCGCCGCTATCTTCTTCACCTCATCCAACTCCTGGAGGGTCTTCTGGGATTCAGCCTTGGCAGACTTGGCATTTTCAATAGCTGCCGCGAGCTCGGACGCTCGCGTCTTTGAGTCAAGCTCCAAACTCTCATGTTTTTTCATGAGAACCTGGAGCTCTTGCTGCACCTTGCCAACCTGGGCCTCGTACTTCACCCGCTCGGTGCGCTCCGTGGCCGCCCTCTTCTCGGCCTCGACCAGCGCTTGCTTAAGGGTCGCCACCTCAGACGTGGCCCCTACAATAGCCACGATAATTCTGTCATTTTTTGCAATTGCACCTTTTTATATATATTTAAACAAGGTATTTCTTACCTTCATTGTCCTCGAGCTGCTTCTTGGCATGCCCGAGCTCTTGCTCGGACCGCTCGAGGTTCTGCTTTAGCGTGTCCACTTCCGCAGTCAGTGCGGCGGATGCAAGCAGAGAAGCCTGCATACGCATATTGACTCCTTTTTGTTAGACTCCTGCGAATTTTATTTGATCCTCTATTCGGCTTTTCTTCCCGAACGCCAAACAGAGCATCAGGGGCTACTGTCTATGCGGTAATATTATTTACACATTCTTTACTTACCTCAAAGCCTGTTAAAAGGCTAGTACAAGCTTCAGTCAGTCCGCCCTTGGCGGATTGAACCTTCTGGACCACCGCACTCATAATGGTGCGGTGCTCCTCGTCGATGGAGGCGCCTTGGAGTGCCTCCAACAGATTGTCCGGCGCCTCCGGTTGGACGGAGATCACCAGCACGGTGGGCTTGCTCCTCTTGGAAGGAGGTCCCCCGCCGGACTCTGGAACCTTTGAAGGTTCCGTAGCGGTGTCCGGCCTAGGGCCGGACTTGGAGCCCTGGGGAGTTTCATCCCCTTTACTCCTGGAGTCCGGGAGGTCGCCTCGCGGCGCCTCCAGGACAACCTCCTCCCGACTTGGAACCTATTGGGACAACACTTCGGTGTCGTCCGTAGGACGGGGGGAGGAAGCCTCCGGAAGCGAGTTCACATCCAAGGAGTCCAGTGAGCCGCTCGATGACGTGTCGAGCCGATCTTTGGGTGGGCTGCATAAACATATTCGACATAAGGGAAAGCTGTGCAATAAACGAATACTATGAATTACTCTGGTATCCGGATACTTATGATTTGGCCAGGGGCTTGGCCCTGGGCGGCCACTCCTCTCCGCCGTCGTCGGCGTCGGTGGAGTAGTCCGGAGGAAGGGTTTTCCCCTTCTTGGACCCTCCGGCCTCCCCAGAGAGGGCGGCCTTCCTTTTCTTCTCTCCTCCCGCTGGTGGGGGAGAGGTCTCTTTTTCTTCCTCCTCGTCTTCACGGGAGGAATGCGCCTCAGAACCATCGGATGATGGATCCGACACCTCCTGGCGCCGGGCACTCTTTCGAGTCCTCGTGGCCTTTTTCGCGGCCTTCTTCTCCGGCACCACATAGGGTGCCAGAACCAGCAACTTCGCCAAGCGAGCGTCCGCTGGGCCTTCGGGCAAAGGAGCCGGACAGTTGATCTGTCCGGACGTCTTCTCCCAATCCTGTCAAAGGTAAGGGAGCTTAGATCCCGCATGGAGTCAAACTATGAAAAATTGATACCTTGTAAAAGGAAAAAACAGCTTACCGTATGAGCGTGACGCTGCGTACTGAATCCGCGATCCTCGGTAGCGGATGTGGGGGCCTCGGCGCCCTTGAAAATTACCTTCCAGGCATCTTCGTACGTCGTGTCGAAGAGCCTGCTCAGAGTTCGGTGCCGCACCGGGTCGAACTCCCACAGGTTGAAAGCCCGTTGTTGACACGGGATGATCAAGCGGATGAGCATAACCTGGACTACGTTGACAAGTTTGAGATTCTTGTCCACCAGGGTTTGGACGCGTGTTTGGAGTCCGGTCAGCTCTCCTTTTTTACCCCATGACAGGCCCGTCTCCTTCCAGGAGGTGAGCCGCGTAGGGGGTCCGGATCAAAACTAGGGGGCTGCGACCCATTCGGGGTCGCGCGGCTCAGTGATGTAAAACCACCCCGACTGCCACCCCTTCAGGGTCTCCACAAAGGATCCCTCGAGCCATAAGACGTTGGGCATCTTGCCCACCATGGCGCCTCCACACTCCGCCTGGTTGCCGCGCACCACCTTCGGCTTGACATTGAAAGTCTTGAGCCATAGGCCGAAATGGGGGCGGATGCGGAGGAAAGCCTCGCACACGACGATAAGCGCCGAGATGTTGAGGACAAAGTTCAGGGCCGGATCGTGGAAATCCAGGCCATAGTAGAACATGAGCCCCCAGACAAATGGGTGGAGAGGGAAGCCCAGTCCACGGAGGAAATGGGGGAGGAACACTACCCTCTCATGGGGCCTAGGGGTGGGGATGAGCTGCCCCTTTTCGGGAAGCCGATACGCGATGTCGTTAGACAAGTATCCGGCCTTCCTCAGTCTTTTGATGTGTCCCTCCCTGACGGAGGAGACCATCCACTTGCCTCCCGCTCCGGACATGGCTGGAGAAGGTTGAGGTGGGGAGTGCGGGCTTGGGCGCTGGAGCTCGAGTGCGCGAGAATGGATAAGCAAGGGAGGAAGAAGGCGTAGGTGAAAAGGTGGATCCTTATCCCCTTATATGGGTGGACGCAACTACGTGTCCCCACCATCCTGGTAAAACTCGCTTATCTCCAAGCGCCGTAATCAATGGCGCGGTTGGGTTACCCACGCCCGTATTGATGAGAATCCTAGAATAAGGGGACACGATCTCTGCTTTAACAAGACATGCCAAGGAAACCACCTCGCATGACGCACTGAGGTGGGATAATGAAACGACTCGGATAAAGGCTTGGCTGTGGTGTGTCACACTACGGAATACATCAGCAGATTAGATTTGTGTAAATATTATTCTCTCTATGGCAATATGTGGAAACTTATTTTGCAGAGCCAGACACTATCTTTGTGTTCAAAATCTTCTATGAAGTACTTGGAGGAGGAACCCGCCTTGCAATGTCGAAGACAATCTGCGCGCCGGACTCGTCGTCATTGAAGCCTGGTTCAGGGGCTGCTGAGGGAGTCCTGGATTAGGGGGTGTTCGGATAGCCAGACTATAACTTCAGCCGGACTCCTGGACTATGAAGATACGAGATTGAAGACTTCGTCCCATGTCCGGAAGGGACTTTCCTTGGCGTGGAAGGCAAGCTTGGCGATACGGATATGTAGATCTCCTACCATTGTAACCGACTTTGTGTAACCCTAACCCTCTCCGGTGTCTATATAAACTGGAGGGTTTTAGTCCGTAGGACAACATACACAACAACAATCAGACCATAGGCTAGCTTCTAGGGTTTAGCCTCTCCGATCTCGTGGTAGATCTACTCTTGTACACCCATATCATCAATATTAATCAAGCAGGACGTAGGGTTTTACCTCCATCGAGAGGGCCCGAACCTGGGTAAAACTTCGTGTCCCTTGCCTCATGTTACCATCCGGCCTAGACGCACAGTTCGGGACCCCCTAACCGAGATCCGCCGGTTTTGACACCGACATTAGCACTCCGATTGCTCCTCCTACCGATGCCGAATCTTGTGAAATTAATGCTGCATTGTTGAATCTTGTCATGAAAGATCCGTTTTCTGGCCTTCCTAGTGAAGATGCCGCTACCCATCTAAACAACTTTGTTGATTTGTGTGATATGCAAAAGAAGAAAGATGTGGACAATGACATTGTTAAATTGAAGCTATTTTCTTTTTTGCTTAGAGATCGTGCTAAAGCTTGGTTTTCGTCTTTGCCTAAAAATAGTATTGATTCGTGGAATAAGTGCAAAGATGCTTTTATCTCTAAGTATTTTCCTCCCGCTAAGATCATCTCTCTTAGAAACGATATCATGAATTTTAAGCAACTTGATCATGAACATGTTGCACAAGCTTGGGAGAGGATGAAATTAATGATACGTAATTGCCCTACACATGGTTTGAATTTATGGATGATTATACAAAAAAATTATGCCGGATTAAATTTTGCTTCTAGAAATCTTTTAGATTCGGCCGCGGGAGGAACTTTTATGGAAATCACTTTAGGAGAAGCTACTAAACTCCTAGATAATATTATGGTTAATTATTTCTCAATGGCACACTGAAAGATCTACTAATAAGAAAGTGCATGCGAAAGAAGAAATTAATGTTTTGAGTGAAAAGATGGATGAACTTATGAAATTATTTGCTAATAAAAGTGTTTCTTCTGATCCTAATGATATGCCTTTGTCTACTTTGATTGAGAATAATAATGAATCTATGGATGTGAATTTTGTTGGTAGGAATAATTTTGGTAACAACGCGTATAGAGGTAACTTTAATCCTAGGCCGTATCCTAGTAATTCCTCTAATAATTATGGCAATTCCTACAGCAATTCTTATGGAAATTTTAAGATACCCTCTGATTTTGAATCTAATATTAAAGAATTTATTACTTCGCGAAATAATTTCAATGCTTTGATTGAAGAAAAATTGCTTAAGATTGATGAGTTGGCTAGGAACGTTGATAGAATTTCTCTTGATGTTGATTTTTTGAAACTTAGATATATCCCACCTAAGCATGATATCAATGAGTCTCTCAAAGCCATGATAATTTCCATTGATGAGTGCAAAGAGAGAACCGCTAGGATGCGTGCTAAGAAAGATTGTTTTGTGAAAGCGTGTTTTTCTAGTTTCCATGAAAATAAAGATGAAGATCTAAAAGTTATTGATGTGTCTCCTATTAAATCTTTGTTTTGCAATTTGATCTTGATAATGATGGGACTGAATATGATCCACCTTTACCTAGAAGGCATTCCAAAAATTCGGAGTCTTTAGATCTTGATGCTAAAATTGTTAAAAGTGGGATTTAAGAAGTCAAAACTTTAAATATCAATGAACCCACTATTTTGGATTCAAGGAATTTAATTATGATAATTGCTCTTTGATAGATTGTATTTCTTTGTTACAATCTGCTACCTTTTGAGCACTACGTTGGTTTTCCTCGAAGAGGAAGGGATGATGCAGCAAAGTAGCGTAAGTATTTCCCTCAGTTTTTGAGAACCAAGGTATCAATCCAGTAGGAGGCTATGCGCGAGTCCCTCGTACCTGCACAAAACAAATAAATCCTCGCAACCACCGCAAATAGGGGTTGTCAATCCCTATAAGGTCACTTACGAGAGTGAGATCTGATAGCTATGATAAGATAATATTTTTGGTATTTTTATGATAAATATGCAAAGTAAAATAAAGGCAAAGTAAATAGCAAATGAAATAACTAAGTAGTAGGAGATTAATATGATGAAGATAGACCCGGGGGCCATAGGTTTCACTAGTGCCTTCTCTCGAGAGCATAAGTATTCTACGGTGGGTGAACAAATTACTGTTGAGCAATTGACAGAATTGAGCATAGTTATGAGAATATCTAGGCATGATCATGTATATAGGCATCACGTCCGAGACAAGTAGACCGACTCCTGCCTGCATCTACAACTATTACTCCACTCATCGATCGCTATCCAGCATGCATCTAGAGTATTAAGTTAAAAACAGAGTAACGCCTTAAGCAAGATGACATGATGTAGAGGGATAGACTCATGCAATATGAAGAAAACCCCATCTTGTTATCCTCGATGGCAACAATACAATACGTGCCTTGCTACCCCTACTGTCACTGGAAAAGGACACCACAAGATTGAACCCAAAGCTAAGCACTTCTCCCATTGCAAGAAAGATCAATCTAGTAGGCCAAACCAAACTGATAATTCGAAGAGACTTGCAAAGATAACCAATCATACATAAAAGAATTCAGAGAAGATTCAAATATTATTCATAGATAGACTTGATCATAAACCCACAATTCATCGGTCTCAACAAACACACCGCAAAAAGAAGATTACATCGAATAGTTCTCCACAAGAGAGGGGGAGAACATTGTATTGAGATCCAAAAAGAGAGAAGAAGCTATCTAGCTACTAACTATGGACCTGTAGGTTTGAGGTAAACTACTCACACTTCATCAGAGAGGCTATGGTGTTGATGTAGAAGCTCTCCGTGATCGATGCCCCCTCCGGCGGAGCTCTGGAACAGGCCCCAAGATGGGATCTCGTGGATACAGAAAGTTGCAGCGGTGGAATTAGGTTTTTGGCTCCGTATCTGATTGTTTGGGGGTACGTAGGTATATATTGGATGAAGGAGTACGTCGGTGGAGCAACAGGGGGCCCACGAGGGTGGAGGGCGCGCCTGGTGGGGGTAGGCACGCCCCCTACCTCGTGGCCTCCTCTTTTCTTTCTTGACGTAGGGTCCAAGTCTCCCGGGTCTTGTTCGTTGAGAAAATCACGTTCCCAAAGATTTCATTCCGTTTGGACTCCGTTTGATATTCCTTTTCTTCGAAACCCTAAAACAGGCAAAAACAACAATTCTGGGCTGGGCCTCCGGTTAATAGGTTAGTCCCAAAAATAATATAAAAGTGGATAATAAAGCCCAATAATGTCCAAAACAGTAGATAATATAGCATGGAGCAATCAAAAATTATAGATACGTTGGAGATGTATCACAATCCGTGCTAAATTCTCCTCATGCTTATAGTCAAAATAAAGCCTTTACCAAACATATCGTTGATGCTTTGATGCAATCTTATGAAGAAAACCTTGAGTTAGAAGTTTCTATCCCTAGAAAACTTTATGATGAGTGGGAACCTACTACTAAAATTAAAATTAAAGATCATGAATGCTATGCTTTGTGTGATTTGGGTGCTAATCTTTCCACGATTCCAAAAACTTTGTGTGATTTGCTAGGTTTCCGTGATTTTGATGATTGCTCTTTAAACTTGCACCTTGCGGATTCAACTATTAAGAAACCTATGGGAAGAATTAATTATGTTCTTATTGTTGCAAATAGAAATTATGTGCCCGTAGCTTTTATTGTTCTTGACATAGATTGCAATCCTTCATGTCCTATTATTCTTGGTAGACCTTTCCTTAGAACGACCGGTGCAATTATTGATATGAAGGAAGGGAATATTAGATTCCAATTTCTGTTAAGGAAAGGCATGAAACACTTCCCTAGAAAGAAAATTAAATTACCATATGAATCTATTATGAGAGCCACTTATGGATTGCCTACCAAAGATTGCAATACCTAAATCTATCCTTGCTTTTATGCCTAACTAGGGGCATTAAACGATAGCGCTTGTTGGGAGGCAACCCAATTTTATTTTTATTCCTTGCTTTTTGCTCCTGTTTAGTAATAAATTATTTATCTAGCCTCTGTTTTGTTTGTGTTTTTTGTGTTTAACTAGCACAAATGCCCATGCGTTGCAACAGGACAAAAATGGTGTATTTCAATTTTAAGCAAATACGCATTCCAAAATCCAATCAATTGCACTATTCAAATAAAGGTATATATTTGGATTCCTTTGTAATTTATTAATTATTTTAGCTATTATTGCCTTATTTTTGTGATAGTTGGGCGAGCATGGGTTGTGAAAGGCCCGGGTCGAGCGACATGCGCCACACGATGATCTCTTCGTTGGGACAAACCTCCCTACAATACCAACATCTTATGTTGCATGGGTTTATCCTCTCGAAAATACGCTTTTATGGTCTAAGGATTTCATTTCAAAAATATAAGGATTTTTTCACGGAGCAAACATTTTTTTGAATGGATGAACTTTATTTGATATTGCGGGATTATGTCACACAGATCTACGTGAGAGATGGTAAAACGGAGTGGAGTGCTCCCCCCTCCCCCTCCAGCCAGCGTGAGCAAGATGCTCTGTTGTCGCATTCTCTCTACTCTCCATCCCTCCCTCTCCCATTCTTCTCTCCATATCTCACCAACGACATCGGTGACATCCATAGTTGAGAAATATCTTAATTGTCAGCAAGCTCTAGTGTGCTCCAATTATCTTCTCTGTCAAGAAATATCTAATTTCAATGTTTCACTCATGTTTAATTTGTTGGAAATATGCCCTAGAGGCAATAATAAATAGTTATTATTATATTTCCTTGTTCATGATAATCGTTTATTATCCATGCTAGAATTGTATTGATAGGAAACTCAGATACATGTGTGGATACATAGACAACACCATGTCCCTAGTAAGCCTCTAGTTGACTAGCTCGTTGATCAATAGATGGTTACGGTTTCCTGACCATGGACATTGGATGTCGTTGATAACGGGATCACATCATTAGGAGAATGATGTGATGGACAAGACCCAATCCTAAGCCTAGCACAAGATCATGTAGTTCGTATGTTAAAGCTTTTCTAATGTCAAGTATCATTTCCTTAGACCATGAGATTGTGCAACTCCCGGATACCGTAGAGTGCTTTGGGTGTGCCAAACGTCACAACGTAACTAGGTGACTATAAAGGTACACTACGGGTATCTCCGAAAGTGTCTGTTGGGTTGGCACGAATCGAGACTGGGATTTGTCACTCCGTGTAAACGGAGAGGTATCTCTGGGCCCACTCGGTAGGACATCATCATAATGTGCACAATGTGACCAAGGAGTTGATCACGGGATGATGTGTTACGGAACGAGTAAAGAGACTTGCCGGTAACGAGATTGAACAAGGTATCGGGATACCGACGATCGAATCTCGGGCAAGTATTGTACCGATAGACAAAGGGAATTGTATACGGGATTGATTAAGTCCTTGACATCGTGGTTCATCCGATGAGATCATCGTGGAACATTTGGGAGCCAACATGGGTATCCAGATCCCGCTGTTGGTTATTGACCGGAGAACGTCTCGGTCATGTCTGCATGTCTCCCGAACCCGTAGGGTCTACACACTTAAGGTTCGATGACGCTAGGGTTATAAAGGAAGTTTGTATGTGGTTACCGAATGTTGTTCGGAGTCCCGGATGAGATCCCGGACGTCACGAGGAGTTCCGGAATGGTCTGGAGGTAAAGAATTATATATAGGAAGTCCTATTTCGGCCATCGGGACAAGTTTTGGGGTCACCGGTATTGTACCGGGACCACCGGAAGGGTCCTGGGGTCCACCAGGTGGGGCCACCTATCCCGGAGGGCCCCATGGGCTGAAGTGGGAAGGGATCCAGCCCAAAGTGGGCTGGGGCACCACTTCCCCTAGGGCCCATGCGCCTAGGGTGGGGGAAACCCTAAAGGAAGAGTCCTATAAGGGGAAGGCACCTCCTAGGTGCCTTGGGGAGGAGGGATTCCTCCCTTGGCCGCCGCCCCCCTAGGAGATTGCATCTCCTAGGGCCGGCGCCCCCCCCCCTTTGGACTCCCTATATATAGTGGGGGAAGGAGGGCCTCTCACCCCACGCCATTGGTGCCTCCCTCTCCCTCTCCAACACCTCCTCCTCCTCCATAGAGCTTGGCGAAGCCCTGCCGGAGTACTGCAGCTCCACCACCATCACGCCGTCGTGCTGCTGCTGGAGCCATCTTCCTCAACCTCTCCCTCTCTCCTTGCTGGATCAAGGCATGGGAGACGTCACCGGGCTGTACGTGTGTTGAACACGGAGGTGCCGTCCGTTCGGCTCTAGGATCATCGGTGATTTGGATCACGACGAGTACGACTCCTTCAACCCCATTCTCTTGAATGCTTCCGCTTAGCGATCTACAAGGGTATGTAGATGCACTCTCCTTCCCTCGTTGATGGTTTCTCCATAGATAGATCTTGGTGACACGTAGGAAAATTTTGAATTTCTGCTACGTTCCCCAACATAATTATTGTACTCCCTCCGTTCCGGAATATAAGTTGTATTGGTTTCCGTCCAAGTCAACCATTTGAAAATTTGACCAAGATTATAGAACAAAATAGAAACATCTACAATACCTCATAGATAAAATATGAAACTACCTTTCATGATCGATCAAATGATATAAATTTCATATTGTGGATATTGATATATTTTCTAAAAACTTGATCATACTTGCACTCATTTGACTTTTGAAAAAAATAAATACACCTTATATAAAGGAACAAAGGGTGTATATGATATTGTATTCATAAGAAGTGGTAGGCATGAACATTAAACTATGATAGTGACGACAAACAACAACAAGTAAATATAATCGGTGCTCATTCAATTTCTTTTTGCAATCTATAGTACACATAGCAACATCCAAGAGCTTCTGGTAGGTGTAACCATTAAAAAATAAAATAGACCAAAAACCCTTCCCTAGAGAGCTCCCTTTATCCATGCAGCATTGCTGATTCAGAATTTTGTTTGCAATCGGTAGCACACATAGCAGATCCAGCAGCGGTGCAACCATAAGAAAAAAATCGAATAGACCAAAAATCCCCCAGAGAGCTCCCTTATCCCCACAACACTGCTCGTCATCCCAACCCACCACCGCTAGTAGAGCGCTCATGCTCTATCCACCATCCCCCACGCCCCACCCAGTTCGCTCCACTCCACATGCAACCCCCAAGGACCATGGCGCCAAACCGAGAGAGCACGGATGCGCGCGGGCCTCACACCTCCTGCGCCGAGGCCTCCTGGAGTGCGCCGGGGACGGCAAGGGGGGCCGCGCCGAGATCCAGCCGGTGGCGGTGTGTCCGTCGAGGGCACGCCGTGCGCTTCCGGCCTTGTGTCGTCGCCTTGCACGGTCTGCAGTTCGATCGAAATCAGACCGCCCAGGGCCCGCAGTCCGTCATATGTATTCTCTAGTCTAGTACTAATATCAGCACGCATGTGTATTTTTTTCTTGTCGCGTTGCACTGAAGTTCGGCCAACGGCCGGCGGCCCAGCGCAGGCCCAAGTCGGTCAACGCAGCGAACTTGATGCTTTGCGGCTATATAGAGATTAGTACCACCTCGAATATGTTCTAAATTCAAACTGAAAGCGTAAAATCACGGAAAAAAGCGTATTGTGACGGTGAACCCAACAAAATCAATCCGTGCTTTATTATTAAAAAAACAAGCAAATATGCTCGTGCGTTGCAACGGGAGACAAAAAATTATGGCTAACCAACTAAGTATGACTCAATATTCTAATATATAAGCGTACTCTATTTTAACAGAGTGGCTCACCATGTTGCCATTCTCATCCTAGCCGATGATGGTCGCGATGTCTACGTGATCATAATGCATTCGATGCGGTAAATCCCAAGGCTATGAGTTTGCCAGTGCATACCACACTTGTCATTATGTTGCGCAAGGAAACGTTTAAAACTTTAAAAACAAATCTCATTGACCACGAACTACTCCCAACGCCAAGACATATAAAGACTTTCGAAAAACTAATCAAATCCTAGACATAAAATACTTTTGAATAAATGAACAGTTTTTCGAATCGACAAACATTTTTTTTTTGAAATTTTTGATTTTCTCAAAATCATGAACATTAGTATTTTTACAAAAAAAATGTACAAACCGGTTTCGAATTCATTAACAGTTTTTGAACCAACGAACATTTTATGAATCGATGATTTTTTTAAAAAATTGGGAACAAATTTGAAAAACAAATGTTTATTTTTATTTTTGTGAACATTTTTTTGCGGGAATTTGTGAACATTTTCTAAATTGTCATGAACATTTTTTCAGATTCCCGAATATGAACATGATTTATTTCCCGACCATTTTTTCCAAATTGTGATTTATTTATAATTTTGCGAACAGTTTTACAAAACCACCAACATTTTTTGAATCTGCAAAATTTTTATGATTTTCAATTTTTTTTGAATTCACATATATTTTATGATTTCTCAAAATTGTTTTTTGAAAAATCGCAACTTTTAGAATATTAAAATCCCAAATTAATTGAAAGAAGAAAAAAACAGAATGAGAAAAGAAAATACAAAAAAATAAAATAAAACAAACAGGGCAGCGAAGCCCCGCACATGAGCTGGCCCATGAACGCATACATGCATGAGAAAAGAAAGATGTAAATTGTGGAGGCTGGGGATCAAACCGTGGTCTAGTCGCTAGAGGAGAGATCCGCCAACCAGTCTGCTGCTCATCGTTTCGTGACTTCTACTCATCGCGGCCCTGTAAAATAACAAAGGAGGCGGCGACTTTTGGTCCGAAAAATTGAATCGTTTTCTCACTTACGGGTGGCATTGGTGGGTAATATTTACCAACTTAGAGGGTAATTTTAATGACGGACGACCAGAAGCGATAGCCGCTTTATTAGTAGGTAAAGAAATAAGGGAGAGATTAGTGTTTGTGCCAAGTAGAACTGTTGGGAAGACTTGAGAAAAGTCTTTTTAATCTTACTGTAAAACACAGAAACTTTACCGCTCACGAGAATTGCTGCCATTTTTATTTGGAAAGTGCTATTTAGTTAATTCTTTTTACAAATGATTAATAGATAAATTTCCCACATCCAGCAATTTCTTTTAGAATTTTTGGGGTTTCAGAAATTGCGTTAGCTACAGATTACTACAGACTGTTCTGTTTTGACAGATTCTGTTTTTCGTGTGTTGTTTGCTTATTTTGATGAATCTATGGCTAGTAAAATAGTTTATAAACCATAGAGAAGTTGAAATACAGTAAGTTTAACACCAATATAAATAAAGAATGTGTTCATTACAGTACCTTGAAGTGGTGTTTTTTTTCTTTCGCTAACGGAGCTCACGAGATTTTCTACTTTAAGTTTTGTGTTGTGAAGTTTTCAAGTTTTAGATGAAAGATTTGATGAATTATGGAACAAGGAGTGGCAAGAGCCTAAACTTGGGATTCCCATGGCACCCCAAGATAATCTAAGGACACCTAAAAGTCCAAGCTTGGGGATGCCCCGGAAGGCATCCCCTCTTTCGTCTACTTCTATCAGTAACTTTACTTGGAGCTATATTTTTATTTACCACATGATATGTGTTTTGCTTGGAGCGTCTTGTATTATTTGAATCTTTATTTTTTAGTTTTGCACAATCATCCTTGCTATACACACCTTTTGAGAGAGACACACATGATTCGGAAATTGTTAGAATACTCAATGTGCTTCACTTATATCTTTTGAGTTATATAGTTTTTGCTCTAGTGCTTCACTTATATCTTTTAGAGCACGGTGGTGAATTTGTTTTATAGAAACTATTGTTCTCTCATGCTTCACTTAGATTATTTTGAGAGTCCTACAAAACAGTATGGTAATTAGCTTTAATTATGTTAGGCATTCAAGGTTAATAAAAAAATTCTTATGAGTGTGTTGAATACTATGAGAAGTTTGACACTTGATAATTGTTTTGAGATATGGAGATGGTGATATTAGAGTCATGCTAGTTGAGTAGTTGTGAATTTGAGAAATACTTGTGTTGAAGCTTGTGATTCCCGTAGCATGCATGTATGGTGAACGTTATGTGATGAAGCCGGAGCATGATTTATTTAATTGATTGTCTTCCTTATGAGTGGCGGTCGGGGACGAGCGATGCTCTTTCCTACCAATATATCCCCCTAGGAGCATGCGCGTAATACTTTGTTTCGATAACGAATAGATTTTTGCAATAAGTATGTGAGTTCTTTATGACTAATGATGAGTCCATGTATTATACGCACTCTCAACCTTCCACCATTGCTAGCCTCTCTAATACCGCGCACTTTTCGCCGGTATCATACATCCACCATATAACTTTCTCAAAACAGCCATCATACCTACCTATCATAGCATTCCCATAGCCATTCCGAGATATATTGCCATGCAACTTTCCACCATTCCGTCTACTATGACACGCTTCGTATAACTTTCATATAACATGCTCTAGGTCTTCGTGAGCAAGTGAGTTGGATTCATACCCACTTAGTTTCAGTTTGAGCTTTCATATACTTATAGCTCTAGTGCATCTGTTGCATGGCAATCCCTACTCACTCACATTGATATCTATTAATAGGCATCTCCATAGCCCGTTGATACGCCTAGTTGATGTGAGACTATCTTCTCCCTTTTTGTCTTCTCCACAACCACCATTCTATTTCACATATAGTGCTATGTCCATGGCTCACGCTCATGTATTGCGTGAAAATTGAAAAAGTTTGAGAATACCAAAAGTATGAAACAATTGCTTGGCTTGTCATCGGGGTTGTGCATGATTTAAATATTTTGTGTGGTGAAGATGGAGCATAGTCATACTATATGATTTTGTAGGGATAACTTTATTTGGTCATGTTATTTTGAGAAGACATAATTGCTTAGTTAGTATGCTTGAAGCATTATTATTTCTATATCAATATTGAACTTTTGTCTTGAATCTTTCGGATCTGAATATTCATACCACAATAAAGAGAATTACATTGAAATTATGCCAAGAAGCTTTCCACATCAAAAATTCTGTTTTTATCATTTACCTACTCGAGGACGAGCAGAATTAAGCTTGGGGATGCTTGATACATCTCCAACGTATCTATAATTTTTGATTGTTCCATGCTATATTATATCCTGTTTTGGACATTATTAGGCTTTATTATACACTTTTATATTATTTTTGGGACTAACCTATTAACCGGAGGCCCAGCCCAGAATTGCTATTTTGGCCTACTTTAGGGTTTCGCAGAAAAAGAATATCAAACGGAGTCCAAACGGAATGAAACCTTAGGGAACGTGATTTTCGGAACGAACATGATCCCGAGGACTTGGACCCTACGTCAAGACATCAACTAGGAAGGCACGAGGTAGGGGGCGTGCCTACCCCGCAGGCGCGCCCTCCACCCTCGTGGGGCCCACATTGCTCCACCGACATACTTCTTCCTCCTATATATACCTACGTACCCCCAAACTACCAGATACGGAGCCAAAACCCTAATTCCACCGCCGTAACTTTCTGTATCCGTGAGATCCCATCTTGGGGCCTTTTCCGGAGCTCCGCCGGAGGGGGTATCGATCACGGAGGGCTTCTACATCAACACCATAGCCTCTCCGATGAAGTGTGAGTAGTTTACTTCAGACCTTCGGGTCCATAGTTATTAGTTAGATGGCTTCATCTCTCTTTTTGGATCTCAATACAAAGTTCTCCCCCTCTCTTATGGAGATCTATTCGATGTAATCTTCTTTTGTGGTGTGTTTGTTGAGACCGATGAATTGTGGGTTTATGATCAAGTCTATCTATGAATAATATTTGAATCTTCTGTGAATTATTTTATGTATGATTGGTTATCTTTGCAAGTCTCTTCGAATTATCAGTTTGGTTTGGCCTACTAGATTGAACTTTCTTGCAATGGGAGAAGTGCTTAGCTTTGGGTTCAATCTTGCGGTGTCCTTTCCCAGTGACAGTAGGAGCAGCAAGGCACGTATTGTATTTTTGCCATCGAGGATAACAAGATGGGGTGTATATCATATTGCATGAGTTTATCCCTCTACATCATGTCATCTTGATTAAAGCGTTACTCTGTTCTTCTGAACTTAATACTCTAGATGCATGTTGGATAGCGGTCGATGTGTGGAGTAGTAGTAGTAGATGCAGGCAGGAGTCGGTCTACTTGTCTCGGACGTGATGCCTATATACATGATCATACTTGTCTCGGACGTCAATTGCTCAACAGTAATTTGTTTACCCACCGTAATACTTATGCTCTCGAGAGAAGCCACTAGTGAAACCTATGGCCCCCGGGTCTATTTTCCATCATATTAATCTCCCGTCAACAAGCTATTTCCTTTTCCATTTATTTTGCTTTCTTTACTTTGCATCTTTATCATAAAAATACCAAAAATATTATCTTATCATATCTATCAGATATCACTTTCGTAAGTGACCGTGAAGGGATTGACAACCCCTTTATTGCGTTGGTTGTGAGGATTTTATTTATTTGTGTAGGTGTGAGGGACTCGTGCGTGGCCTCCTACTGGATTGATACCTTGGTTCTCAAAAACTAAGGGAAATACTTACGCTACTTTGCTGCATTACCATTTTCTCTTCAAGAGAAAACCAACGCAGTGCTCAAGAGGTAGCACAGATCACTTCGGCGTTAGTTACACAAGCTTAGAGTTCAGAAACTGCTTTCGTAGATAAGTTCAGACTGGCCGTTGAACTTGGCATGAATAAAGTACAAAAAGAAGACAATGTAAATTAATTAGTTCACCTTTGGAGGACTGATTCTGCTTCAGAGTGAACATTGCATTCACCTCCTTCACTTTGAGCTGAAGAGCTGAGAACTTCGCTATCATCTTGTTTATGTTAGTACATACATGTCCTCCTACATGAGGCTCAAGCGGGTCTCTGCGATGGCTGTCGTGGTTCTAACTCTGACAGTGATGTAGGGGGGTATGTATGAAGAGGCTAGATCTCAGCTATTGGGAAGTTGTAAACACACCAAGATGTACGAGTTCAGGCCCTTCGCGGAGGAAGTAACAGCCCTACGTCTCGGTGCCCGGAGGCGGTCGACTGGATTACTGGCGTGTGAATAACAGGGGTGCGAACCCTTCATACTGAGGAGGGGGGTGGCTTATATAGAGTTCGCCGGCCCTCTCCTGCCCTCAGTAATGCAGGGCTTAAGGTACATTTAAGGTTGGGCGTTACTGGTAACGCCCCTAATAGAGTGCTACAATGACCATAAAGACTACTTAATAGCCGACCGTTTGCCTGCGGAGTGACTTCAGATCTCCTGGCGGTCGAGTGGCTAGCTTCATGGTCGAGTGGTAGCTTCTTGGTCGAGTGTCTTGGACCCGTCGAGTGAGATACCTTCAAGTCGATTGAAAGGTGACTTCTTCTAGGGATGTCCTTGGGTAGGGCTCTTTGGACGGGTCCGTGCCCCTACCCTAGGTACATAGTTTCATCATTAGCCCCCGAATGGATCGAGGTTAGAGTGGGGAAAGAGTTGGGGATCTTCCCGACTGGTTCTTTGGGCTACACGAGCGCCTCTTTTTGGGCCAATCGTCACGGATGACGTTATCAACCTCTTTCAGTCGCCTTGATCCATTCCAGGCCTATCGTCGAGTGAATTTCTTTACTTGTGACATACTGAGCGCCGGCGCGATCGGGGTCTCCTGTTTTGACAAGTTGTTCTGTGGCCCGCGGATGTCGCAGGATTCGGATTTTGGGAAGCGTGCGGGACGGGAGCGGTCGTAGTAATCGAAAGCGATAAAGCGGAAGCTCCTCGATCCCCGTGTCACCTTTTTCGCCACGTACTGCGCGCGCGTCTGCTGCGGGATTTGACTGGATAGCCTGGGCCTACCAGTCAGCCACTCGGAAGCGGCCCCTTATAAGTTGCCGGCTCGGGGTTTCCAAACAGTGCGCTCCCTTCTGCTTTCTTCTTCCTCTCTCCCTTCGCAAGTCCTTCCGCCACCTCCGTTCTCACCCTAGCGCCGCAAGCCCGTTCGAGATTTCGCCGACGACGATGGTGAAGGGCAAGACGACTGCTCTGGAGCGCGCGAAGAAGGCGGTGGCGGCGGGGAAAGGGAAGAGGTCTGCTCGGGGCAGATCTTCCTCTAGGACCGCTCTGCCCAAAGGTTGGATCCAGGGCGACTGGATGCCGTCGGTGCTCCGGCAAGAGGATCTCGACGACATGGTCGAGGGGGGAGTCATTCCCCATGAAGCCGCGCGTCTTCCGGGGGGAGAGATCGAACCTCAACCCCGCGACGGTGAGTGCGTGCTCCTAGCCACCCACATCGACCAAGGGTTTTCTCTGCCGCCCCATCCTTTTTTCCGGAGCTTCTTGAACTTCTTCGGAGCGCAGCTCCACCACTTTACTCCCAACTCCATTGTATACCTTGCTGCTTTCATTTCCATGTGTGAGGCTTTCTTGGGTTGCCGCCCCCATTGGGGACTTTTCATGCACATCTTTACCTACCGTTCTCAATCGGTCAAGAAGGCCAAGTCGAGTGACGAGAGGACGCAGGTGATCCAGTTGTGCAGGGGCTTGGCGATCCAGACGAGGGGGAAGAGCTGTTTTCCATCCATTACTTTCCCGGAGTCGGTCCGTGGTTGGCAGGCGACCTGGTTCTACTGTCAGGACCAGGCGACCCCAGGACAGTCGACTGGTCTTCCTCCTTTCTCCCTCGACTGAGCTGAAAAACCCGCTTCTCTGAAAGTGACGCCGGAGGAAAGGGCCCAAGTCAAAGTGTTGGCCGGTCGAGTGGTCGAGCTTGTCCGTGAGGGTGTGACTGGGATGGACCTGCTGGAGGTCTTCCTCCAGAGACGCATCCAACCGCTCCAGGCCCGTGACCACCCGATGTGGTTGTACTCGGGTCTTGATGACACCACTCGGATCCACCCGGAGGAGGTCACCGACGAGATGCTGGAGGGGTGGCTGTCGAGCATCACGGGGAACAAAGACAACCCCCGAGGAGCCAGGAGGGTAACTCCACTCGACAACTCGTATGAAGTGGACCAGGTATGTCTTTATGCTCCCGACTGAAATCTTTCTTTCTGCATTGGTCTTCTTTGAGTTGGTCGATTGACTTTCGTCTTGTCTATTGCTTTCCAGGCGACCACCGTGATGTACTCGATGCCCAACGGGGCTCAGGAGCCAACTGAGGAAGGGGAGGCGAGCGGAGGTGAGAGTGGGGACGACCAAGGCGAGTGGGAGTCCGATGGTGAAGGAGAGGGAGACGACAACGTCGACTCCAGCGAAGAGGAGGAGGAGGAGGTCGAACCCCCTCGCCCAGAGGGGCGGTCCAAGCACACACACGACCCAGCGCGGGAATGTGGCAAGGCGACTGCTTCTGTTGGGCAGTCGTCGAAACGCCCTCGGACCTCTTCTCCTACGCCGACTGGGAAGGTTCCCAAGCACCCATGCACGACGCTGTCCAAGCCGCCCAAGGCTCTGCCCAAGATGAAGATAGCTGTCCCTACCATTTCCGGGTAATAATAAAACTTGCTTTCCTTCGTCGACCATGGACGGATCCTTGGTCGATTCATTGAGCCAACTGACTGACTTTCGAGATTTGCAGCGCTGCTACTTCTGAGGTCTCCGCCAAGGACGACGACCAAGAGATGGAGGATGCTGTTACCTCCAACCCTGGTACGATTACTGACGTTCTGCTTTGAGTCGACTGATCATTTATTGCAACTCTGGTCGATTGAATGTTTCTCTTGCAGCCCCTCCTCATGTTATCGACCTTCTGGATGACGACGACAACGAACCGCTGAGAATGAGGAGGAACAAGAGATCGTCGGCTGACAAGACCCCCCAACCCGCTCCGGCGTCTGAGGCCATGGCTCGGGATGGTGGTGACACCACTCGGGCTTCTGTGACTTTCGCCATTCCTCTGACGAGCGTGCGGCCTTCGGCGTCGACTGCGGATCCACCTTCGCTTTTTGCTGCGTACCCTGTCCCTGAGGACCAAGCGGCTGCTGCAAAGGAGGCTATACGCCAGGCGAGGATCATGATGGAGCAAGTGAAGATGGCTCGGGAGGCCAGCCAAGCAGCCTATGACGCGAGTTCGGCTCTTCAGAGCAACGTCTAGGTCAGTCGACTCAACACTTGGTCTGTTATGATATGCTGTTTGAAGAGTCTCTTTTCCGAAGATCTTTTGTATCTGTATCTGTACACCCACTGGGTGTGTCTGCCAATCCTTGGACGAGTGGGGGCACGCTAAGTGCACCCACTGGGTGTAGTCCTCGAGACTACGGTGGACTGCTGGCAGTCGACTGTAGTCTTTACATTGTGTTGCTGTAGCTATATTTCTTCACTCGGTTTGGTCGGGCCAGGTTGAGTGGAACTGTATCCGGTTGACTGCGGGCAGTCGACTTTTTCTCTCTTTCTCTTTGTTTTTTTTGGTCGAACCAGTGGGGGCACGCTGAGTGCACCCACTGGGTGTAGTCCCCGAGACTGCTGTCGAATGTTTTTGATTCAGCTGTGGTCTTAGAAACGTCATCATTGTCTCTTAGTTACTCGGAAGCAACTTATCTTGGACGTCTGTCGACTGATTTTTCTTTTTACAGAAATCTTGCGAACTTGTAGCTCGCTATACTGAGTTGGAGAAGCAGAAGATTCAACTGAACCTTGATCTGGAGCTGGCCAGAACAGAGCTGCAGAAGGTCAGAGACGGCGCCGCAGGTAAGACGACTTTGTCGACTGGTTAGCTTTTAGGCTTGAGTATCCTTCTGCTGTTTCTGATTCAATCATCATTTCTTCGCAGAAAAACTGAACGAAGCTCTGGCGAAGAAGGATCAGGACTTGGCTGCTGCCCGTAAGGAGGCTGATGACAAGACCGCTCCGGCCGTACAGAAGCTGGCTTTGGTCGACCACTTAGAAGAAGAGAATACCAAGCTGAAGACCGCTCTGAATGAAGCCAACATGGAGTGTTCACGTTGGAAGAAGGAGAACCTCACCCTGAACGAGAAGATGGAAGGCATCGCTCGCAGGAGGGACGACCTGGAGAGCTACTTGAGGAGCCTCGCCAAGAAGTTGTACATCAAGCTTGAAGGTGCACATTCAGTTCCGACTGGTTTTTTTTGTGTCGACTCAGTCTATGAAAATTGACTTATCCTTGGATCGTGTATGCAGAGCTTTGCCAGAACTTTGAAGAGGAGACTGGGCGGATCGAAACAGGTTTGGATCCAATCAACTCTCCCGTGAAAGATGAAGCTGCCATGAATCTGCTCCGACTGGAATCTCGCATTGACAGCGTCGTGGACTACTTGGCTCGACTGAAGGTTGCCATGTCATGGATCGACCCGGCACTTTGGCCAGAGGCTACGCTCCAAAACGATCTCGAGTCTCTGATGACTCGACTTAACGGAATCCCTGACCGAGTGCAGGAGTGGAAGAAGTCTTCTTCTCGGTGTGGCGCTGATGTGGCTCTGTCTCTGGTCCGCGTCCATTGCAAGGAGGCGCGAGAAGAGAAGCTGGCCGCCATCCAAGTTGCCAATACCAGGAAGCACAACTTTCAAGATTTCATGGAGACTTTCATCGCTGCTGCCACCCGTATTGCAGACGGGATCGATTTGGACGAGTTCGTCGCCCCTTCCAGTCCTCCTCCTGAGGAGTGAATAACTTTTAAGCTCCACTTTAAATTTTCCTCGGAATGCCGAGTGGATTTTGTAACCATTAAACTCCCTCGAGCTGATGGCTCAATTACTTTTGGCCTGAGGTCTAGGACCTTTTAGGCTTTATCTTATCTTGATTTCTCGTTGAATATCTTCATGGTTTGATTCGTCGAGTGGATCTTGATCTTCACTCGGAATAACCTTGTATTTGCGGCACAGCTCCGAAGGGGAAGGTAGCAGTCGACTCGCAGATTAGGTTGTGTCTTGTGCTTAGGCGAGCGTTGGGCTGCAGCTAAGCCCCCGAGTGGGAGGTTTGCTCTCCACTCGGTAGGATTTTTAAACACTTAGGCGAGCGCTGGGCTGCAGCTAAGCCCCCGAGTGGGAGGTTTGCTCTCCACTCGGTAGGATTTTTAAACACTTAGGTGAGCGCTGGGCTGCAGCTAAGCCCCCGAGTGGGAGGTTTGCTCTCCACTCGGTAGGATTTTTAAACACTTATGTGAGCACTGGGCTGCAGCTAAGCCCCCGAGTGGGAGGTTTGCTCTCCACTCAGTAGGATTTTTTCAAACTTACGCGAGTGCCTGACTGCAGCTAAGTCTTTAAGTGGGAGAACTTAGGCGAGTACTGGACTGCAGCTAAGCCTCCGAGTGGGAGGTTTGCTCTCCACTCGGTAGGATTTTTTCAAATTTAGGCGAGTGCCTGACTGCAGCTAAGTCTCTAAGTGGGAGAACTTAGGCGAGTACTCGACTGCAGCTAAGCCCCCGAGTGGGAGGTTTGCTCTCCACTCGGTAGGATTTTTTTCAAACTTAGGCGAGTGCCTGACTGCAGCTAAGTCTCTAAGTGGGAGAACTTAGGCGAGTACTGGACTGCAGCTAAGCCCCCGAGTGGGAGGTTTGCTCTCCACTCGGTAGGATTTTTTCAAACTTAGGCGAGTGCCTGACTGCAGCTAAGTCTCTTAAGTGGGAGAACTTAGGCGAGTACTGGACTGCAGCTAAGCCCCCGAGTGGGAGGATTGCTCTCCACTCGGTAGGATTTTTTCAAACTTAGGCGAGTGCCGGACTGCAGCTAAGTCTCTAAGTGAGAGAACTTGGGTGAGTGCTGGACTGCAGCTAAGCCCCCGAGTGGGAGGATCGCTCTCCACTCGGTGGGATTTTAAACACTTAGGCAAGCACTGGGCTGCAGCTAAGCCCCTGAGTGGGAGACTGGCTCTCCACTCGGTAGGATTTTTCGAACTTAGGCGAAACGGATTCGCAGCTAAGTCACCCACTGGGGGATTTCGTAAGCAAACAGAAGTGACTGCAATTATTGGAACACTCTTGTCTTTGATAAAAATAAACTGCAAAAAATTTTCTTATTACATCTCGTCCGAGGGAGAACTCAAGTGTAAAAGGGGCGGAGTAGTTCCGCATTCCAAGCTCGTGGCTCGTCGATCTGGCGATCAACATTGTAGAGGTGATACGCTCCATTGTGGAGGACTTTGGTGACGATGAAGGGGCCTTCCCAAGTAGGAGCAAGCTTGTGTGGTTTCTGTTGATCCACTCGGAGGACCAAATCTCCTTCTTGGAAGGCTCGACTCTTCACATTCCGGGCGTGGAATCGACGCAAGTCTTGCTGATAAATGGTCGATCTGATCATGGCCATCTCCCTCTCTTCTTCTAGGAGGTCGACTGCGTCTTGCCGGGCCTGTTCTGCTTCATCTTCGGTGTAAAGCTCGACTCGGGGCGCGTTGTGAAGAAGATCACTTGGCAGAACTGCTTCGGCTCCATAAACCAGAAAGAATGGAGTTCTTCCAGTCGACCGGTTAGGGATGGTCCTCAATCCCCACAGAAATGACGGAAGCTCGTCGACCCAAGCACCTGCCGCGTGCTTGAGATCACGCATCAGTCGAGGCTTTAGTCCTTTGAGAATCAGACCATTTGCTCTTTCAGCTTGTCCATTCGACTGGGGATGGGCGACCGATGCGTAGTCGACTCGAGTGCCTTGAGAGGCGCAAAAAGCTTTGAACTTGTACGAATCGAAGTTTGACCCATTGTCAGTGATGATGCTATGCGGGACTCCATATCTGAATGTTAGCCCTCTGACGAAACTGATAGCAGTGCAAGCATCAAGATTCTTGATAGGCTTAGCTTCAATCCATTTGGTTAACTTGTTGACTGCCACAAGCACATGAGTGAAACCACTTCTGCCTGTTCTCAGTGGACCAACCATGTCTAGTCCCCAGACAGCAAAGGGCCAGACGAGTGGAATGGTCTTCAGGGCTGACGCAGGCTTGTGTGACATGTTGGAGTAGAACTGGCACCCTCCACACTTGTCGACTATCTCTTTTGCCATCTTATTTGCTCTAGGCCAGTAAAATCCCGCTCGGTATGCTTTAGCCACAATGGTCCGAGAGGACGCATGGTGACCACAGGTCCCCGAGTGGATATCATCAAGGATTATCCAACCCTCTTCTGGTGTTATGCACTTCTGACCAATTCCAGTCGCGCTTTCTCTATACAACTGCCCCTTTATGACTGTGAAGGCCTTGGATCGGTGGACGATCTGTCGAGCCTCTTCCTCGTCCTCTGGGGGTTCTTTCCTTAGGATATACGCGATGTACGGTATCGTCCAGTCGGGAGTGATTGCCAAGACTTCCGTGATTAGGTCGACCACAGCAGGAACTTCGACTTCACTCGGATCTCTGGCACTTTTCGGCTGCGGGGCTTCTTCTGTAAAAGGATCTTCTTGGACCGACGGTGAGTGAATGTGCTCCAGGAACACATTGCTGGGAATGGCTTCTCTCTTGGAGCCTATCTTTGCCAAATCGTCAGCTGCCTGATTTTTCAGTCGGGGGATGTGATGAAGCTCCAACCCCTTGAATTTCTTTTCTAGCTTTCTCACTGCATTGCAATAACCAGTCATAGCCGGACTTCTGACGTCCCACTCCTTCATCACCTGATTAACTACCAAATCTGAGTCGCCATAGACCATGAGGCAACGGACACCGAGTGAAATGGCCATGCACAACCCGTACAAAAGTGCTTCATATTCTGCTTCATTATTGGAGGAATCAAAGTGAATCTGGAGAACATATCTGAGCTTATCTCCTCGGGGGGAGACTAGAACTACCCCAGCACCGGAACCATTCAGCATCTTAGATCCATCGAAGAACATGGTCCAGTGCTCTGAGTGAACTTGAGTCAGAAGTTGCCGTTCAATCCACTCGGCGATGAAATCTGCGATTGCTTGGGACTTGATAGCCTTCTTTGCTTCAAACTTGATATCTAAGGGAAGGAGTTCAATCGCCCACTTGGCCACTCGACCAGTTGCATCTCTGTTATGCAGAATCTCTGACAGTGGGGCGTCGCTGACGACTGTAATGGAGTGGTCAGAGAAGTAATGTGCAACCTTCTTCGTGGTCATGTAAATCCCATATACAAGCTTCTGGTAGTGAGGGTATCTTTGTTTTGAAGGGGTCAAAACTTCAGACAGATAATAGACTGGGCGCTGAACTCTGAAGGCCTTTCCTTCTTCTTCCCGCTCGACCGTAAGTACTGTACTGACAACTTGTCCTGTGGCTGCAATGTAAAGCAGCAGAGGCTCTTTGCTGATTGGGGAAGCAAGCACCGGCTGGGTGGAGAGCAGAGCTTTGAGCTCAGCGAATGTTGCGTCAGCTTCTGGAGTCCACTCGAACTTGTCAGACTTCTTCATCAGTCGGTAAAGAGGCAACACCTTTTCACCGAGACGAGAAATGAATCGACTTAGAGCGGCCAAGCAGCCTGTAAGCTTTTGGACATCGTGCACGCGTACAGGACGCTTCATCCGGAGTATGGTGCCAAATTTTTCAGGATTGGCATCGATCCTCCGTTCGGAAACGAGAAAACCGAGTAACTTTCCACCTGGAACTCCGAACGTGCACTTTGACGGATTGAGCTTGATATCATACCTCCTGAGGTTGGCAAAGGTTTCAGCAAGGTCAGCCCACAGGTCGGAACCTTTCCGTGACTTGACCACAATATCATCCATGTATGCCTCCACATTCCGACTGATTTGAGTGAGTAGACACTTCTGAATCATTCTCATGAACGTGGCTCCGGCGTTCTTGAGGTCGAACGGCATGGTGACGTAACAGAAGCATCCGAATGGAGTGATGAAAGCTGTTCTGATCTCGTCGGGTCCATACAGACGGATCTGATGGTACCCGGAATAGGCATCTAGAAAAGACAATCTCTCGCACCCCGCAGTCGAGTCGACTATTTGGTCGATGCGAGTGAGAGGAAAATGATCTTTCGGGCAGGCCCAATTGATATGTTTGAAATCAATGCACATGCGAAGTGACTTGTCCTTCTTGGGGACCATGACGACATTGGCGAGCCACTCGGAGTGGTAAATCTCCCGGATGAACTCCGCTGCTAAGAGCCGAGCTACCTCCTCGCCAATGGCTTGCTTCTTCTGGACGGCGGACCGTCAAAGATGTTCCTTCACAGGCTTGAATTTTGGGTCGACTCGTAGACAGTGCTCTGCCGCCCTCTGGAAACTCCAGGCATGTCAGAGGGCTTCCATGCGAAGATGTCCCAGTTCTCACGGAGGAGCTGGACGAGCGCTTCTTCCTATTTGGAGTCGAGCGTCGTTGAGATGTGAGTCGGGGCAGCATCGGGGTCGGTCGGGTGAATGTGGACTGGCTTTGTTTCACCGGACGACTGAAAAGCTGATTCTGAAGCAGGCTTCTTGGCTCGTAGCAATTCACTCGGATCGGCAGTCTTTTGGTACTCTTGCAGCTCGACCACTGCCATCTGAGCGTCAGCGATCTTTGAGCCTTTCTGAAAACACTCTTCTGCTTTCTTTTGGTTGCCTGTAACAGTGATTACACCTTTAGGGCCAGGCATCTTCAGTTTGAGGTACACGTAACATGGTCGATCCATGAAGCGTGCGTAAGCTGGCCTGCCCAAAATGGCATGATAAGCACTTTGGAAGTCCACAACCTCGAATGTCAACTTTTCCTTGCGGTAATTCTTTGAATCGCCGAAAACCACATCAAGAGCAGTCTGGCCGAGTGATTCGGCTTTCTTGCCAGGAATGACTCCGTGGAAGCTCATGTTACTGGTACTTAGTTTGGACATCGGAATGCCCATTCCTTTCAAAGTTTCGGCGTATAGTATGTTCAGGCCACTGCCACCATCCATCAGGACTTTAGTCAGTCGAGTGCCTTTGACAATTGGATCGACCACCAAAGCTTGCCTCCCAGGGATGACAATGTGCGTAGGGTGATCAGACTGGTCGAACGTGATGGCAGTCTGAGACCACTTCAGATAACTGGGTGTTGCCGGAGCAACCATATTCACCTCACAGTTGATGACTTTCAGTCGACTTTTGCTTTCGACATCAGCAAAAATCATCAGGGTGGAATTGATTTGGGGGTATCCGCCGTCGCTATCTTCCTTGTCCTCGACTCTGTCTGACTCTTTTTCCTTATCCTTGGACTGTTTGCCTTGAAACTGCTGGATTAGGAGCCGGCACTGTCGAGTGGTATGCTTTGGGTAAATAAAATTACCCTCTTCATCTTTCTTGGTGTGGATGTGACATGGCAGGTCCAAAACATCGTTTCCATCCTGATCCTTGACTTTCTTGGGCTTCCAGGTGCCCTTGGATTTTCCCTTGAAGTTTCCCTGGGCTACGGCCAGGGCCTCCCCAGGAGCAGCTGGCTCGGCCTTCCGCTTCTGTTTTCGACTGGAGTTTCCTCCGGTTTCTTGGGCGACTGCCTTGTGCTTGCCACTCCGGAGTCGGTCCTCGTCTTCCATTAGCGTATTTGGTGGCAATCTCCATCATCCGATTCAGAGACATCTCTCCAGTTCGACCGAACTTCAGATTCAACTCTCTGTATTTAACGCCTTCCTTGAAGGCACAAACTGCTTGATGGTCTGGCACATTCTCAACCGAGTGATATAGTGTGATCCACCTCTGGATGTATTCCCTCAGAGTTTCATTCGGCTTCTGCACGCAAGACCGCAACTCTGTAAGACCTGCAGGTCGCTTGCATGTTCCTTCAAAGGTTGTGATAAACACTCGGGAGAGGTCCTCCCAAGTGTAAATGCTGCTGGGTGCCAACTGATTTAGCCACGCTCTGGCTGAGCCCTCTAACATGAGAGGCAAATGCTTCATGGCCACCTCATCATTGCCACCGCCAATCTTTACAGCCACTCGGTAATCTTCGAGCCAAGTGTCAGGCTTAGATTCACCGGTGAACTTGCTGATTCCAGTCGCCAGCCTGAAATTGGGAGGAATAACTGCGGCTCTGATGGCTCGACTGAAACACTCTAGCCTTGAAGCATGTACTCCGCTGCTGGCAGGCGCATCTCTGTTGTGGCCTTCTCGATGAGCTCTGTTCCTGTCAACCAAACCTTGAACGAGGATGGATCTCGCATCAAAGCCTGGGTCCCTGGGGTCAACTAGAATCCTCTGCCCAACACTATGAGGGCGTCTGTCATCTTGCCGTCGAGGCGGATACGACCCACTCCTCGGGGGAGGGGTTGGCACTCGACGTCGATCATCACAATTGAACCGGTGATCATACTGCTCATTCCTCCTGTACTGATCATGCCGGTCACCACGTCCCTCACGCCTCGGGGGCGATCTCGGGCTGTGAGCCGACTGGACTGTATCTGTTGCAACGGATCGACTGTGGATCCTGTTCCGCGACTGAGAAACAGCGGAATTCTGGTTTCCCGCCGCCCGAAGCAACGCTCTGATCTGTAACAAGACCCTGCCAGCCTCCGACTGGGAGGGCTGAATCGATTCTGCTATACGGGCCGCGGCGGCCAAATTCTGAACTGGGGTTCGGTATACCTGCGTCGGCGGGAAGAGCTGACGTCGACTAGACTCGGGAGCCCACTGACACGCTTGCTCGTCGAGTGCTCGCTGGAGATTCTCCAGTCGAGTGCGCTCGGCCAAATTAGCCAAGCGCGCGTCCTCCAAGGCCCGGGCCTCGGGGGACTCTCCGACGATAGGAGTGCGGAGTGCGTCCGTGTTCCGGCGGCGAAGCTCCTCTCGCTGCAATGACGTGAGAGGTTCGGGGAGATACTCATCATGGGGATGCGACGGGTCGCCCCCACCCGCGCCTCCACCAGCGCGAGGGAAACCGGGAGGACTGTGCATTCCATCGACCGCCAGGATCTCAGCCGCTGGGTCGCTGCTGTCGCACTCGGATGCGGTCTCCGCGGAGCCAGTCGACAGGTCGAACAGGCCGCAGAGGGATTCGTCGGGCTCGATTGCCGTGACTTGCGGAGCGGCCGACTGGCGAGCCACGGCATGCCTCACCCAGCTTTGAAGTCTCGACCGACCGGAGCGCTTGCGCCGGTGGGAGACAGAGTGGGGAGACGATACGGGGGCCGATCGATACTGGGTCGACGGCTGCCGCAGGAGGACGCCACGAACACATGCGCGGAAATGCGTCGCATTGCGAACGGGGAGCGCGTCGATGTCGAGTGGCGCCTCCTGAAGCCAGGCGGAGTCGTCGGCGATGAACGTGAGCGCGCCGAGGCGGATCTCGCGGCCCTCCACCAAAACTCCGCACGAAACCATGATCAAAGGGATCGGAAAAATCGCAACTTCTCCAACCAGGCGCTAAGATTCCGGCCCCACGGTGGGCGCCAACTGTCGTGGTTCTAACTCTGACAGTGATGTAGGGGGGTATGTATGGAGAGGCTAGATCTCAGCTATTGGGAAGTTGTAAACACACCAAGATGTACGAGTTCAGGCCCTTCGCGGAGGAAGTAACAGCCCTATGTCTCGGTGCCCGGAGGCGGTCGACTGGATTACTGGCGTGTGAATAACAGGGGTGCGAACCCTTCATACTGAGGAGGGGGGTGGCTTATATAGAGTTCACCGGCCCTCTCCTTCCCTCAGTAATGCAGGGCTTAAGGTACATTTAAGGTTGGGCGTTACTGGTAACGCCCCTAATAGAGTGCTACAATGACCATAAAGACTACTTAATAGCCGACCGTTTGCCTGCGGAGTGACTTCAGATCTCCTGGCGGTCGAGTGGCTAGCTTCATGGTCGAGTGGTAGCTTCTTGGTCGAGTGTCTTGGACCCATCGAGTGAGATACCTTCAAGTCGATTGAAAGGTGACTTCTTCTAGGAATGTCCTTGGGTATGGCTCTTTGGACGGGTCCGTGCCCCTACCCTAGGTACATAGTTTCATCAATGGCCACCTTCCCATTGATCTCCGTGTACCGGCGATGTAGCTCCAGTAGTAGTGACAGCTGGACAGACCCATCTTTGGCGACACTCTCCACAACGTCCTCCACCAGCCTTTCAGAGTTCAATTTCAGTATGAATGAGACATGCCTGAATTCCAAACACCAATACACACCACATGACTGAACCAGACAATATATTTCTTACTTTTGGAGACTACACGTACACAATGCTAAGATGTATACTACATAGATAGAAATCTAAAGCATCAAAATTGCGTACCTCGACAGCTTGAGAGCCCTGGAAATCACCCTGCAAAGGAAACCCCAAATGAAGAAAAGAGCTACTTAGTGCATGTACGTTAGTCTGGCAGAGCACATGTGTAAGAAAGCAGAGGAGAACTCTGCAGAAGGAGAAGCTGTATATGGATGTACTCGACGACACGACGACTGCCTGATACGTCTTCAACGTATCTATAATTTTTGATTGTTCCATGTGATTATATTATCAACTTTGGATGTTTTATATGCATTTATATGCTATTTTATATGATTTTTGGGACTGACCTATTAACCTAGAGCTCAGTGTCAGTTTCTGTTTTTTCCTTGTTTTAGAGTATCACAGAAAAGAAAAATCAAACGGAGTCCAATTGACCTGAAACTTTACGGAACTTATTTTTGGACCAGAAGAAGCCCACGGAGTACCGGAGATGGACCAGAAGAGTCTCGGGTTGCCCACGAGGGTGAGGGGCGCGCCCACTGTTGGGGATACACATAACAGGTAGACCCACGAAGGGTCGAAATATCATAAAGTATGGGGTCCACACAACATGTGGTTCTAGATAAATTTCATACAGACATATTATCCACTCGACCAAGCAGCATACCATCCACTCGACCAAGCAGCATACCATCCACTCGGATGACAGTTCACCACTCGACCGTACTACTCACTCGGGTATGCGAAGACCAGCAGGCAGCAAGGCAGTCAAAGCATCATTCTCACAGTGAAGGCTTGGTAGTGGGCTGGCATTATGGCATTCATACCCCACTTTGTAACATAGGAGGTGAGGGGGTGGCGCACTCTATATAAGCCACCCCCACCACTAGACTAAGGGGGTTGATTCTTCTCCTCTCTCTCTTTTCACCATTAGTATCAGGACTACGGGGATCTGTTCTCCTCTCGTTGTAATCTTCGGATACATGCTAATATAAAACAAAGTCTCTCCGGAGCACGAGACATAGAGTCGTTATCTCCACCGCGAGAGGTCCGAACTCAATAAAACCACCGTGTCACCCATATGCATCTGGATAGATCATGCTCTTTTATCCTACCTCTCTCTTATTGTCGGAATCGTTTCCACGACAGTTGGCGTCTATCGTGGAGCATGGCGTCTATTGAGCCATGATGCACATGGTTTTTCATTCATCTAATGTCCTGTTTATGCAGTTCATACGAACAACTGAGGCACCGCAAAAGGCGGGAGAAGATACATCTCCATCCGACACTGCGAGCGTGCACGACCGTTCACAAACACATCGATCAAGTGCGGGCCTCATCTTCGAAGGCCGGTACCGCCGGACGGACGCGCAGCCGCCGGGCGGTTTGCGGCTCCTCTTCGCCGAGCACTCCGGCGGTGCCGCCTTCATGGGTGCCGATGACCTGCGCTGCTACCTTGAGTGTGTGGCTCCACTTCGCCGAGCACTACGGCGGTGCCGCCTCCATGGGTGCTGACGGCCTGCGCCGCTACCTCGAGTGTGTGGCTCCTCTTCGCCGAGTACTCCGGCGGTGCCGCCTCCATGGGTGCCGACGACCTGCGCCGCTACCTCGACTCCACGGGCGACAACCCCGATGCCACAGAAGACATCAAGGGTGAGGCGAATCGCCTGCTCGACCGGACCAACCGGGGTGGCCACCAGCGCACCTCCCGCTTCCTCTTGTTCGTTGAGCTCAACCCAATCGTCCGCCGAATGCGGCGACCACAAGCGTTCAGCAGTCACTCAGGTGACGCGGGCGCTCGGCTGCTCCACGACCCCCAGGCCTCTGGTGCGTTCATCCGCACCGGATCGGCACCTCTGGCGGCGTTTCCGAGTCCCGTCGCTGCAGTCCTCGTTCGGGAGCAGAGGACCAACCCTGTCAATCGCGCGTCCCGCTCGCCCGTATGGTGCGTTAGCCGCATGCGAGCGCAGCCCACCGACATCCGGCCATCTCCTCGTCATACAGAAAAAGGAAACGGAGAAACGTGGGCTGACCGTTTCGCTAAGGTAATTGCCTCATTAAATGGCTCATCAGGTGAGTATTTCCAGCGTCAGTTTCCTAGTAGTAATTACTACAGCCAAAAACTCCGCTACTCCCGCGCCAGTAAGAGCAAGTATAATAGAGCCTAGTCAGCAGGCTATAAGGTATTCCAAGTCAGCAAAATCTGAGCTGGAGCAGATAGAAGCGAAGAGAGAGAAGCAAGCCGGCGCTTCAGCTAGCGCCCGGCTCTAGCGCAGCACACGAGGAAAAAGAATTGCATGCAGCGGAGCTGCTTCCTCCCTTCCAATGAAATGAGGTTGCCAACTTCCTCATGCATGCAAACATTAATTACAATAGCCAATGTCTACAGCCAACCTTAGTATATGGGATTTTTTTTGTACAGGCTACAGGTGACATGGCATGAGCATAGAGCCAACAGTGGGCTCTTCTATTAACCATGCTCTAATTGGCGCATGCATGCATGCATGTGCAACGGCCCGTCATTAATTTCATGGATGTACTGCTAACTTGCTAGCTGGCAGGGGCGTTCTGATCCAGGAAACAATATACGTGGTTATACATGGTACTAACCTGTAGGGTCACTCGTCTGTCATGATCCCCACACATCAGTTTACTCGGACGGAACGTTTCGTTTCCAGCGACTAACACAACGACATACAGATAAGTTTTTTATATTCACATATAACTAAACGTTCATGTTTACTCGGACACTAGTAAGCGTGCACGTGCAAATGCACGTCTCTGCAGTGGCATGTGGGGGGCGATGACCCTACCGGTTGAGGGCACAAGGCGTGTTGAAGCAGTGGACGTCGGGGCGGCGGCCCCGAGAGCTTTGCAACTTCGACGGCATGGACCTCATGTCGTGTGGGTTGCAACTACTACGTGCATGTGGAATGCTTATCTCTTCATCGCCCATGGGAGAGTGCCTCATGACTTCTTTCGGACATGGAAGAGCAGCTTGTTCGGTGAAGCGAGTTCGCTAGCTAGTGTGTGTTTGTGTGGTTGGAGTTTCTTGTGGCATTACGGTGTTCTAGAGAGGGCTTGGCCCTTTTGTTTTGGTTTTTCGTGATTAACTGAAAAGTCTTCTGGTTAATCAATGAAACATCAAAGTTTTTGCTTTGTGTCTGAATTTATTTGCACTCACTCATTTACTCAACAAAAATCCAGATATATCTAATGTGTTTCTTTACCAGTAAAGAAGGCATGCTAAGCAAAAAGGATAACACCCATGCCTGCTTTGAAAATCCACCAAAGATAAAATCAAATTTAGAAGCAAGACCATAAAAAACCTAGAAAGTACAATTTCCTATAGTTACAAATTCATAACGTCCTTTTTCCAATTTCCAGTGAATCATGTTCATAACTTTAATCCAAATTCATTGCCAAGCCTTTGGAATAATATAAAGGAATCATCTACTGAACTGGTGGTTATATATCATACCAAATCATCTACTAAACTGGTGGTTATATATCATACCAAATTCTAAAGGAATAATATAAAGGAATCATGTTATTAACTTTAATCCAAATACATTAATAACACCAGGGGAATAATCCTATAATCTAGCTTCAAATAACACCATCCATTGAATTTAGTTACATTTTTACTAACCAAAACAATATAAGTGAAGATAGAAGGGAAACCGTTATTTCTGAATTTAGACATATTTACATGCTATACTTTATCTGGATATAAAGAGAGGAAATATACAACATGAGATGGAGTAGTGGAGTGAAGCGCCCGCATCAGCAGTCAATCTATGGTAGGTAAGTGAATGATGCAGTGCCATGATTGCTATTCACTGGTGACGAAGGGAAGCGGCGGATAAACAAAGGAGATGCCCCTGGCCGTCGTGCCTCTCCCCTGGGAGCCCTCCCGTTTGACGCTCGCTGTGTCAAACAGTCAAGAAATTGCACAGGGCGCTCCTCGTAATCTTGCATGCAAACAGGGCTCCAAATAGTTGAGAATTCGCACAGGGTAACTTGTTAGTATATCAGAAAAGAAACTAATGATGCTACACCAACTCTGCCCTGCTGTAGCAAACATGCAAGCTTACACCAGTGCAAATGTTATTCACATATTACTCTGCGATTCACATGAAAAATATAGAGACAAGGCCCTAAACATGCCTGATATAGACGTCCAGTAAGTAAAATAGCTAGTCACACACACAGAAAAATCAGAGAAGAACCTTTAGGTAAAATCCCTAGAGTTGATGGGAAAGGCCCCACAAAGCATTGAAAGTTGCAAATTTAGCAGAGCATATAGAACCATGCTTTATATTGTCTGAGAGAACAGAGCAGCCATACGTCTTTTAAGAAATATCAGTCAGATTATATACAGAGTACCTTGCTAGGGAGAGGGATCCTCTGACATGCAAGAGGGAAGTCAGGGAGCTACAGTGGCCTCTTTGTGTAAAATATGGAAGGCAAGTTAGAGATCCGACACTGCCCAGGATCCCTAACTCAAATTATCCTAACGGAACAGCTCATAATTGTATGCATAATATGCACATAAATTAGAAAAAAAAATCAATATTAGAGATGAGTAACATGTCCTAATATAATAAGGTGGATTGGCATGTATGGAAAACAAACATGTGTTGTCCCTCCAAGACATCTCTGCACGCAACATTCTTGGTTCTTTTTCCAGTGGGATGAATAAACTATGTGTAGACATGCAGAAATTATTATCACATTCCAACCGTCGGCATGTAAAAATACAAAGCAATAACTCATTGGCAATAACAAGTACAGCCTTGATCCTAAGCCCATAGTTATTTAGCACCAACAACAATTTATTAAGAAAGAAAAACACCCAGTGGAACGCACCTGAGTTGACCAGAACATATTGTTTTTTTATTAGAATGGCATTTTAACTTGAAGGAGGTAATAATACGCATCATCTACAACAGACAATGCTGGGGGCTACTAACTTATAAGCATAACACTAACCGTCACGTTAAATTCAATTTTTAAGCTCAGACCGTATCTTGAAAACGCAAAGTGCTTTTGCTCAATACTTGGTGCTACCATTGATTTTGCTCCCACTTATGCTCTCGGGTGTTGACTAAGGGAGTTACTGGAAAATAGGCCAGTCTTTGATTTTGTCTATCTTTACACTCCAGATCAACATCTCAGTTTAGTCAAATTCTTCCTTTTGAAGTCATGGGACAAGCTGAGCAGATCATTCCAATTAATTTCCTTTTCTGAGAATCTGTTCATTAACATTAGAGATGACAACTACTTCTGATTGCATTTTGCAAAATCAAAGGTAAATGACTCAAAGCAGTTTTGATTAGATCTCAATCTCTGGAAGAGTTTATCTGACAACCTGCAGAAGACTACATAATCTGAAACGTAAATATATATCAGTGCAACAGGAGACAGCTGAAACAAAGAATCTAATATGTGCGTAGTTAGCCTAATAGTTGATGATTCATAGATTATTTGTATCAATTGGAGAACGGGGAACTAAAACTGCTACTTGAAATTAATGTATGAGTCTCTAGCACTAACATTGTTCGGAATTATCATCTAAATAATTACTAATTGTATAGAGAGTATAACTAAAACTATTGAAGATTTATCTAATCAAAATTTATTTCAAAGTCTTAAGCCATACAGGAGATCGAATTTGAAAGCACATGTAGCTTCTAGGTAGAGCGCAAAGCTGGTGTACTGCAGGGATTCAGGACGCTGTAGGAGATGCACACAGGACACCACCCCTGTTGGTTCCCCTCGCTCCTGTATTTGCATGATATGGTCATGAGCAGTGCTGGTAGATGGACACCAAAAGTACCAATTTTTCTTGATCAAACGTTAGGGATTAATGCAATCTATAGAGAGGCTTCTGTGACTGCTTGAACGGGCTGTACAATAGGGCAAAGATTTCAGGATAATTGATCACTTGCCTACACTGTGAGGACATGAGTGACAGGCCATGAACTCCAACAGACAAGAGAGTAGGTGGTGTAAACAGCAGAGCGTCCGTACCTTGGATGGATCGGCCTAGGCCTTCTTCAGAGCTCAGCGCCGAAGTTCCTGGTGATTGGAGTGATCCCCATCGGTAGCTGGATATTGCTATTGCAACGAACAAGATCAGGTTCAGTTCAGGAAAAAGAACGGAAGAAAGAAAAACAGGACTGGGATTCGATCCTTGCGCTGATTTTCTTACCCCTCGAGCACCCGCCGATGTTGCCGATGTCCCCGAGCACCCGCCTGTTTCCTCCTGCAATGGCACTGCGGCACCTGGACATCATCAAAGAGAAACATGAGTAAAGATGAACGGCGACAATCCAGGGACGAACAGATGAACCAGTGACCCAACGATTGCGCCGACCAAGAGGAAGTGCAGGCGGCATGCTATGGGAACGGCGACGGTGGACCATGCGATGACCCACGGCGAACGACGCGGGAGGAGGAGGAGGGGGCGACAGGGGTCGTGCGGGCGGGACGAGGGAGGAGGCGTCGGCGTACCTGCGACAACAGAGGAGGAGAGGCACGTGCGCGACGGGCGGCGGCTCCGTGGCTCCGGCTCTCTCGCGGCGAAGGGCGGCGACCTGCAGCGTCTCTCCCCCGGCGCGCGACGGGCGGCGGCTCCGGCTCTCCCACAGCGAAGGGAGCGCCATGCGGCGACTTGCCGACGGCTCCCATAGCGAAGGGTGGCGACCTGTGGCGGCTAACGGCTGCGAGAGGAACAGCGGGGCGGCGAACGACGCGGGAGGAGGAGGGGGCGACTGGGGGTCGTGTGGGCGGGACGATGGAGGAGGAGGGGGCGACTGGGGGTCGTGCGAGCGGGGCGACATGTCGTGCGAACGGGCAGGGTGGGTTAGCGATTGATTGTGGCTTGTTGCGTGGTTGGTAGTGTTAAACATAGAATGATTAAAGGCCATTAGATTTTGATGATGGATGGATGTGATTGTTTGGATCTGTCCCTCTCATTTTTTTATAGTGGTAGTAGATAATGGCATGATGGGTAATTAAAACGTAAAACGCGTTTAGTATCTGGAGGAATATAGACCATCAGATTACAGGTTTCGATGAATAAGATGATTTGATTCTCCGTCCTCTTTTTTTTTATAATAGTAGTAGATAAAGCTCGCACTCGAACTACTGATCTGCAGGCTAAATCTTTGCATCCAAACAACAAACGTGCAGTGACTCAGCCACCCGTGTGTTGTCCTTAGTCGGATTTCACCCAGTCGGACGCGTCTACACTACTTGTCCGTCCCGTGCTTGGCCACTCGACTGCCCCGCGTATCGTCACTTCGCGGGATGTGACCACTTAACCACGCGACCACTCGATTCCAGCGCTCTGTGCATTGTCACTCTACGGGGTCATACATCGTCACTCCGCGAGACGCGATCACTCGACGCATCTTCATTAATTTGTCATCGGTTGGTCACCTCATAACCATTCGGTCGCCCCGCGTGTCGTTATCGCTTGGTCATCTCATCACCACTCGGCCGCTCCGTGCATCGCCACGCGGATGGTCACCTCATAACCATCCGGCCGCTCCGTGCGTCGCCACTCGGTTGGTCACCTCATCACCACTCGGCCGCTCCGTGCGTCGCCACTCGGTTGATCACCTCATCATCACTCGGCCGCCCCGCGCGTCGTTATCGGTTGGTCACCTCATCACCACTCGGCCGCCCCGCGCGTCGCCATCGATTGGTCACCTCATCACCACTCGGCCGCTCCATGCGTCGCCACGCGATTGGTCACGTCATAACCATCCGGCTGCTCCGTGCGTCGCCACTCGGTTGGTCACCTCATCACCACTCGGCCGCTTCATGCGTCGCCACTCGGTTGGTCATCTCATCACCACTCGGGCGCCCTGCGCGTCGCCATCGGTTGGTCACCTCATCACCACTCGGCGCTCCGTGCGTCGCTACTCGGTTGGTCACCTCATCACCACTTGGCCGTCCCGCGCGTCGTCATCGGTTGGTCACCTCATCACCACTCGGCCGCCCCGCGCGTAGCCATTGGTTGGTCACCTCATCATCACTCGGCCGCTCCGTGCGTCGCCATGCGGTTGGTCACCTCATAACCATCCGTCCGCTCAGTGCGTCGCCACTCGGTTGGTCACCTCATCACCACTCGGCCCCTCCGTGCGTCGTCACTCGGTTGGTCACCTCATCACCACTCGGCCGCCCCACGCGTCGCCATCGGTTGGTCACCTCATCACCACTCGGCCGCTCCGTGCGTCGCCACTCGGTTGGTCACCTCATCACCACTTGGCCGCCCCGCGCGTCGCCATCGGTTGATCACCTCATCACCACTCGGCTGCCCCGCGCGTCGCCATCGGTTGGTCACCTCATCACCATTCGGTCGCCCCGCGCGTCGTCATCGGTTGGTCATCTCATAACCACTCGGCCGCCCCACGCGTCGCCATCGGTTGGTCATCTCATAACCACTCGGCCGCCCCGCGCGTCGCCAATCGGTTGGTCACCTCATCACCACTCGGCCGCCCCGCGCGTCGCCACTTGGTTGGTCACCTCATCACCACTTGGCCGCTCGGCGCGTCGCCACTCGGTTGGTCACCTCATAACCATTCGGCCGTTCCGTGCGCCGCCATTGGTTGGTCACCTCATCACCACTTGGCCGCCCCGCGCGTCGCCATTGGTTGGTCGCCTCATCACCACTCGGCCGCCCCGCGCGTCACCATCGGTTGGTCCCCTCATAACCACTCAGCCGCCCCGCGCGTCGTCATCGGTTGGTCACCTCATCACCACTCGGCCACCCCGCGCGTCACCATCGGTTGGTCACCTCATCACCACTCGGCTGCCCCGCGCGTCGCGACTCGGTTGGTCACCTCATCACCACTCGGCTGCTCCGCGCATCGCCACTTGATACGTCTCCAACGTATCTATAATTTTTGATTGCTCCATGCTATATTATCTACTGTTTTGGACTATATTGGGCTTTATTTTCCACTTTTATATTATTTTTGGGACTAACCTATTAACCGGAGGCCCAGCCCAGAATTCCTGTTTTTTGCCTATTTCAGTGTTTCGAAGAAACGGAATATCAAACGGAGTCCAAATGGAATAAAATCTTCGGGAACGTGATTTTCTCATCGAACGTGATCCAGGAGACTTGGACCCTGCTCCAAGGAACAAAAGAGGCGGTCACAAGGGTGGGGGGCGCCCCCCCTAGGGCGCGCCCCCCTGCCTCATGGGCCCCTCGTTGCTCCTCCGGTATACTTCTTCCTCCTATATATACACACCTACCCCCAAACGATCAGAACAGGAGCCAAAAACCTAATTCCACCGCCGCAACTTTCTGTATCCACGAGATCCCATCTTGGGGCCTGTTCCGGAGCTCCACCGGAAGAGGGCCGTCATCACGGAGGGCTTCTACATCATCCTAGCCCCTCCGATTAAGTGTGAGTAGTTTACTTCAGACCTACGGGTCCATAGTTAGTAGCTAGATGGCTTCTTCTCTCTTCTTGGATCTCAATACAATGTTCTCCCCCTCTCTTGTGGAGATCTATTCCATGTAATCTTCTTTTTGCGGTGTGTTTGTTGAGACCGATGAATTGTGGGTTTATGATCAAGTCTATCTATGAATAATACTTGAATCTTCTCTGAATTCTTTTATGTATGATTGGTTATCTTTGCAAGTTTCTTCGAATTGTCAGTTTGGTTTGGCCTACTAGATTGGTTTTTCTTGCCATGGAAGAAGTGCTTAGCTTTGGGTTCGATCTTGCGGTGTCCTTACCCAGTGACAGAAGGGGCAGCAAGGCACGTACTGCATCGTTGCCATCGAGGATAACAAGATGGGGTTTATTTCGTATTGCATGAATTTATCTCTCTACATCATGTCATCTTGCTTAAGGCGTTACTCTGTTTTTAACTTAATACTCTAGATGCATGCTGGATAGCGGTCGATGAGTGGAGTAATAGTAGTAGATGCAGAATCGTTTCGATCTACTTGTCACGGACGTGATGCCTATATACATGATCATGCCTAGATATTCTCACAACTATGCTCAATTCTGTCAATTGGTCAACAGTAATTTGTTCACCCACTGTAGAATACTTATGCTCTTGAGAGAAGCCACTAGTGAAACCTATGGCCCCCGGGTCTATTCTCATCATATCAATCTCCATCACTTTAATATTGCTTTGCTTTTTTACTTTGCTTTTACTTTTTACTTTGCATCTTTATACCAAAAATACCAAAAATATTATATCTACCAGATCTCACTCTCGTAGGTGACCATGAAGGGATTGACAACCCCTAATCGCGTTGGTTGCGAGTAGCCATCGCTTTGTGCAGGTACGAGGGACTTGAGCATGGCCTCCTACTGGATTGATACCTTGGTTCTCAAAAACTGAGGGAAATACTTATGCTACTCTGCTGCATCATCCCTTCCTCTTCCGGGAAAACCAACGCAAGCTCAAGACGTAGCAAGAAGGATTTCTGGCGCCGTTGCCCGGGAGTCTACGCAAAAAGTCAACATACCAAGTACCCATCACAATCCATATCTCTCGCATTACATTATTTGCCATTTGCCTCTCGTTTTCCTCTCCCCCACTTCACCCTTGCCGTTTTATTTGCCCTCTCTCTCTATCCTCCCTCTCTTTCTCTATTCGCCTCTTTTGCCCGTTTCTTGTTTGCTCGTATGGTTGGAATAGTCATTTATTTATTACTAAACAGAGAACCTAAGATTTATGGATCCCCACCCGCTTGCTAATATTTTTAAGAGATCCAGTTATGTTGAACCAATTGCTAGTGAGTTTTGTGCACTAGACTATCTTTATGAAGTTTTGCTTGAAATTCGTGAATCTGAAAATTGTGATGAAGTATGTTATGAAGTGATTCACGATAGATCTTTGAATAAAAAGCATGATTGCAATGATGTTATTATAAATTCTATTAATGACAATTGTGCTAATAATATGCAAAACCCTAAGCTTGGGGATGCTAGTTTTGTTATGTCCTCTACTTGTTGCAATGATCATGATTGGGGTGATTCTTCTTTTGATCTTGAAAACTTATTTAAACCCCATGATGAATATGAGATTGATTATAATGTTTGCAATAATATTGAAAGTGGATTTGGAAGAATGTCAACTTTAGATCCCACATATTTAGAGAATGTTCAATCTTATGAAGTTTTTGATAAAAGTGCGTTTGGGAAGGTCATGACTTTAGTTAATGTTAATCCCACTATTTCGGAAAAGTGCCAACTTTGCATGCATGTGGATCATGTTGAGAATATTTTATGTGATAGCTATATTGTTGAATTTGCTTATGACCCTACATGTAATTACTATGAGAGAGGAAAATATGGTTGTAGAAATTTTCATGTTACTAAATTACCTCTCGTTATGTTGAGATTGCTATTGTTTCTTTCCTCTTCCTTACATATGCTAGTTTTTGCTTGCCTTGATAATTTGTTTGCCTATAAGATGCCTATGTATAGGAAGTATGTTATACTTAGATGTGTTTGTCACATGCTTTATGATGCTCCTTTTGTGCTTCAATTCTTGTCTTTCATGTGAGCATCATTAAAATTATCAATGCCTAGCTATAAGGCTTTAAAGAAAAGCGCTTGTTGGGAGACAACCCAATATTTTTCCTTGCTGTTATTTAATAAATAAATTATTTAGCCTCTGTTTTGGTTGTGTTTTTTGTGTTTAATTAGTGTTTGTGCCAAGTAGAACCGTTGGGAAGACTTGGGGAAAGTCTTGTTGAACTTGCTGTAAAAAACAGAAACTTTAGCGCTCACGAGAACTGCTGTCATTTTTATTTGGAGAGTGCTATTTAGTTAATTATTTTTGCAGATGATTAATAGATAAATTTCTCATGTCCAGCAATTTATTTTAGAATTTTTGGGGTTCCAGATCTTGCACTAGCTACAGATTACTACAGACTGTTCTGTTTTTGACAGATTCTGTTTTTCGTGTGATGTTTGCTTATTTTGATGAATCTATGGTTAGTAAAATAGTTTATAATCCATAGAGAAGTTGGAATACAGTAGGTTTAACACCAATATAAATAAATAATGAGTTCATTACAGTACCTTGAAGTGCTCTTTTGTTTTCTTTCGCTAATGAATCTCACGAGTTTTCTATTTTGAATTTTGTGTTGTGAAGTTTTCAAGTTTTGGGTGAATTCTTTTGATGGATCATGGAACAAGGAGTGGCAAGAGCCTAAGCTTGGGGATACCCATGGCACCCCCAAGATAATCCAAGGACACCAAAAATTCAAAGCTTGGGGACGCCCCGGAAGGCATCCCCTCTTTCGTCCACTTCCATCGGTAATTTACTTGGAGCTATATTTTTATTCAGCAACATGATATGTGTTTTGCTTGGAGCGTCTTGTATTATTTGTTGAAAGCACAAGTGCTCCCTAGGTGGTTTTGATAATTGATGACAACATATCTTTTGTTGGACTAACACTTCTATCTAGCATGTTTCAGATAAGTTCAACAATGGAGTGACATGGATGTGAAAGTGGAACCCTCAAAATGCTAAGGACAATGGATTGGCTCAAGCTCAAAAGCTCAAGACTCTTCATTTTATATTTAGTGATCCAAGATCACATTGAGTCCATAGGAAATGCCAATACTATTAAGGAGGGATGAGGTGTTGCTTAATGAGCCTCTTGCTTCATGTGCTTAGTGATATGCTCCAAAACCCTCAACTACTTTCCCATATCCACATATGACCAAAACCCTAAGCCAAACTCGGTCCTACCGATTCTTCCTATCCGGCGCCACCGAGTTTCACTTGTCATTAGCCACTGCCAAACCCTAGCAATTCGGTTCTACCGATAAGGATCTCGGTCTCACCGAGATGGGATTGCAAACTCTCTGTTACCTATTGTAATATTCTCGGTCCCACCGAGATATGCAATCGGTCCCACCGAGATTGCAATGTAAACTCAGTGTTTCCCCTTTGTAACTTTTCGGTCTCACCGAGTTTCACTCGGTCCCACCGAAAGAGCAAATCGGTCCCACCGAGTTTGCCTGACCAACTCTCTGGTTAGCTAATTACCAAACTCGGTCTCACCGAGTTTGTGTAATCGGTCTCACCGAGATTACGTTATGCCCAAACCCTAACCGAATCGGTCCTACCGAGTTGCATGTCAGTCCCACCGAAATTCCTAACGGTCACTAGGTTTACTATTTTGGTCCGACCGAGTTTTCTGATTCGGTCCCATCGAGATTGGTAAATTGTGTGTAACGGTTGGATTTTGTGTGGAGGCTATATATACCCCTCCACCTCTTTCTCATTCTAAGAGAGAGCCATCAGAACACACACATCATTCCTACTCATATGTTCTGAGAGAGAACCACCTACTCATGTGTTGAGACCAAGACATTCCATTCCTACCATATGAATCTTGATCTCTAGCCTTCCCAAGTTGCTTTCCACTCAAATCTTCTTTCTACCAAATCCAAATGCTATGAGAGAGAGTTGAGTGTTGGGGAGGCTATCATTTGAAGCACAAGAGCAAGGAGTTCATTACCTACACACCATTTGTTACTTCTTGGAGAGTGGTGTCTCCTAGATTGGCTAGGTGTCACTTGGGAGCCTCCGACAAGATTGTGGAGTTGAACCAAGGAGTTTGTAAGGGCAAGGATATCGCCTACTTCGTGAATATCTGCCGCTAGTGAGGCAAGTCCTTCATGGGCGATGGCCATGGTGGGATAGACAAGGTTGCTTCTTCGTGGACCCTTTGTGGGTGGTTGCTTCTTCGTGGACCCTTCGTGGGTGGAGCCCTTCGTGGACTCGCGCAACCGTTGCCCTTGGGTGGAGCCCTGTGTGGACTCGCGCAACCGTTACCCTTCGTGGGTTGAAGTCTCCATCAACGTGGATGTAGGATAGCACCACCTATCCGAACCACGGGAAAAACATCCGTGTCTCCAATTGCGTTTGAAATCTCCAAACCCTTCCCTTTACATTCTTGCAAGTTGCATGCTTTACATTCCGCTGCTCATATACTCTTTGCATGCTTGCTTGATATGTATTGTGCATATTGAATTTGTGCCTAAACTCCACTTAAACCGAAAAAGATTAAAAATTGCAACTTTAGCACTAAGTGTCTAATCACCCCCCTTAGACACATCTACTTCTAGATCCTACATTTGTGTCTTTGTGTCTTAGTATTCCACAATCATCCTTTCTGTACACACCTTTTGAGAGAGCCATACATGAATTAAAATTTGATAGAATACTCTATGTGCTTCATTTATATCTTTTGAGCTAAGTAGTTTTGCTCTATGTGCTTCACTTATATCTTTTGAGCTAAGTAGTTTTGCTCTATGTGATTCACTTATATCTTTTGAGGTAAGTAGTTTTTCTCTATGTGATTCACTTATATCTTTTGAGCATTATAATTTTGCTCTATGTGCTTCACTTAGATCTTCTAGAGCACGGTGGTGGATATATTTTAAAGAAACTATTGATTTCTCATGCTTCACTTAAATTATTTTGAGAGTCTCTTAATAGCATGGTAATTTGCTTAATAATAATGTGCTTGGTATTCAAGATTTGTGAAACTTTCTTTTGAATGTGTTGAATACTAAGAAAATATTGAAGCATGATAATTGTTTTGAGATATGGAGGTGATAATATTAAAGTCATGCTAGTTGAGTAGTTGTGAATTTAAAGAATACTTGTGTTAAGGTTTGTGATTCCCGTAGCATGCACGTATGGTGAACCGTTATGTGACAAATTCGGAGCATGATTTATTTATTGATTGTCTTCCTTATGAGTGGCGGTCGGGGACGAGCGATGGTCTTTTCCGACCAATCTATCCCCCTAGGAGCATGCGCGTAATACTTTGCTTTGATAACTTCTAGATTTTTGCAATAAGTATATGAGTTCTTTATGACTAATGTTGAGTCCATGGATTATACGCACTCTCACCCTTCCACCTTTGCTAGCCTCTCTAATACCGCGCACCTTTCGCCGGTATCATACACCTACCATATACCTTCCTCAAAACAGCCACCATACCTACCTATTATGCCATTTCCATAGCCATTCTGAGATATATTGCCATGCAACTTTCCATAATCTAGTTCATCATGACACATTCATCATTGTCATATTGCTTAGCATGATCATGTAGTTGACATAGTATTTGTGGCAAAGCCACCGTTCATAATTTCTTCATACTTGTCACTCTTGATTCATTGCATATCCCGGTACACCGCCGGAGGCATCCATATAGAGTCATACTTTGTTTTAGAATCGAGTTGTAACCATTGAGTTGTAAATAAATAGAAGTGTGATGATCATCATTCAATAGAGCATTGTCCTAATAAAAAAAGAGAAAGGCCAAAGAAAAAAAAAGAAGGCCCAAAAAAGGGGCAATGCTACTATCCTTTTTTTTCCACACTTGTGCTTCAAAGTAGCACCATGATATAGCAAGTCTCATATATTGTGCTTCAAAGTAGCACCATGTTCTTCATATGGAGAGTCTCATATGTTGTCACTTTCATATACTAGTGGGAATTTTACATTATAGAACTTGGCTTGTATATTCCAATGATGGGCTTCCTCAAAATTGCCCTAGGTCTTCGTGAGAAAGCAAGTTGAATGCACACCCACTAGTTTCTTTTGTTGAGCTTTCATACATTTATAGCTCTAGTGCATCCGTTGCATGGCAATCCCTACTCACTCACATTGATATCTATTGATGGACATCTCCATAGCCTGTTGATACGCCTAGTTGATGTGAGACTATTTTCCCCTCCTTTTTGTCTTCTCCACAACCACCATTCTATTCCACCTATAGTGCTATATCCATTGCTCACGCTCATGTATTGCGTGAAGATTGAAAAAGTTTTGAAAAAGTTAGAGTATGAAACAATTGCTTGGCTTGTCATTGGGGTTGTGCATGATTTAAATACTTTGTGTGGTGAAGATGGAGCATAGCCAGACTATATGATTTTGTAGGGATAACTTTCTTTAGCCATGTTATTTTGAGAAGACATAATTGCTTTGTTAGTATGCTTGAAGTATTATTATTTTTATGTGTAACGCCCTCGATGCGGCTATATCTCCCACGTGTCAAAGCACGACTTAGAGGCATAACCGCATTGAAAGCAATGTCGCAAGTGAGGTAATCTTCACACAACCCATGTAATACAATAAGGGAAAAGATACATAGTTGGCTTACAATCGCCACTTCACACAATTACATGAATAAAGCGTTACAACATCCAAATACAATCAAGGTCCGTCTATGGAACCAAAATAAAAGAAGAACCCCAAATGCGACAAAGGTCCCCGATCGACCCCAACTGGGCTCCACTACTGATCAACTAGAACGGAACAACACAAAGGACAAGATCTTCATTGAGCTCCTCCTGAGCTTGGTTGCATCACCTGCATGGTCTCATCGGCACCTGCAAGCTGGTTTTGGAAGTATCTGTGAGCCACAGGGACTCAGCAATCTCGCACCCTCGCGATCAAGACTATTTAAGCTTATGGGTAAGGTAAAGGTATGAGGTGGAGCTGCAGCAAGCGACTAGCATATATGGTGGCTAAACATACGCAAAAGAGAGCGAGAAGAGAAGGCAAAGCACGATCGAGAAACTATGACCAAGAAGTGATCCTAGAACAACCTACGTCAAGCATAACTCCAACACCGTGTTCACTTCCCGGACTCCGCCGGAAAGAGACCATCACGGTAACACACGCTGTTGATTCATTTTAATTAATTTAAGGTTCAAGTTATCTACAACCGGACATTAACAAATTCCCATCTTCCCATAACCGTGGGCACGGCTTTCGAAAGTTCAAATCCCTGCAGGGGAGTCCCAACTTAGCCCATCACAAGCTCTCACGGTCAACGAAGGAATAGACCTCCTCCCGAGACGTTCCGGTCAGACTCGGTATCCTGGTACAACAAGACATTTCGACAGGGTAAAACTAAACCAGCAACACCGCCCGAATGTGCCGACAAATCCCAATAGGAGCTGCACATATCTCTTTCTCAGGGCACACTCAGATTGTCTTAGGTACAGGTAGGCCAGCCCAGAGTTCCCCTGGTGGTCACCGGCAGCTGACAGGTTGGACCAACACTCAGAGGAGCACTGGCCCGGGGGGGGTAAAATAATGATGACCCTTGAGTCCATGAAACCCAAGGGAAAAAGAGGCTAGGTGGCGAATGGTAAAACCAATGTTGGGCATTGCTGGAAGAGCTTTACTTAAGGCGAACTGTCAAGGGGTTCCCATTATAGCCCAACCGCGTAAGGAACGCAAAATCTGGGAACATAACACCGATATGACGGAAACTAGGGCGGCAAGAGTGGAACAAAACACCAGGCATAAGGCCGAGCCTTCCACCCTTTACCAAGTATATAGATGCATTAATTAAATAAGATATATAGTGATATCCCAACAAGTAAACATCTCCATGTTCCAACAAGGAACAAAACTTCAATCTTCACCTGCAACTAACAACGCTATAAGAGGGGCTGAGCAAAGCGGTAACATAGCCAATCAACGGTTTGCTAGGACATGGTGGGTTAGAGGCTTGGTTCAACAATATGGGAGGCATGATAAGCAAGTGGTAGGTATCGCAGCATAGGCATAGCAAAAGAGCGAGCAACTAAGCAAGCAAAGATAGAAGTGATTTCGAGGGTATGGTCATCTTGCCTGAAATCCCGCAAGGAAGAAGAACGAGTCCATGAAGAAGACAAACGGACGTAGATGAACGGATCCTCACAACACGACGTTACCGGATCCAACCCGAAGAAGCAAACACCGGAAAGAAGCACACAACATAGTAAACAACCAACACATAAACATGGCAAGATGCACAACCAAGTAAGATGCATGTCCGGTTTAATTATGAATGGCATGGCAACATGCACAAACAACACTACAAGTTAAGTGGAGCTCAATATGCAACGGGTTGCATATTGACGGAACACCACATCAATTATTTAGTTCTCTCTCGTTTATGTACCCCAACAATATTAAATTTTCTTAACATGGCAAGGGTGAAGCAAAGTAAACTACCTATCTAGTCAAGTTTAAATGAGGCCGGAAGCAACGAACAACAATTCCGGTAAACCCCATATACATATATTAGGTTTGGTACTGTTCTGCCCTAAACACAATTTTAGAGTTATTAAACATGCAAAGTAAAGCCACCATGTTAAACTAGGCATTTTTCCACCCCATTTACATATAAAGTTTATTAAATTTGGAGTTACGGTTATTTAGTTATGAATTAAACCATTTTAGCATGGCATAGGAGCAAATTTAACCAAACATCATTTCAAACATTTTAAACATGGATGAAAATGGCATAATATGAAACTAGATGAAAATCTAGTCATGTTTCATATATAACATGTTTTAATCCGATGCACGGTTCTTGAGTTATTAAATGCATGAACTCTAGGGACTTTTCTGTAAAACTGACATCTCTGGAAAATTGGAAAAATTCGCAGAACAGAAAAAACATGACATGGGCCGAATCTGGACAGGAAGCCCAACAAAGGAAAAAAGGACGGGCGCTGGGGTGGCCTCACCATGGGCATCGGCCCGTTTGAGGAGGAGGGGTAGGCCGGCAGGGCACGCATCTGGGCCTCGGGCGCTGGCAGGCCGGCCCACTCGCGGCGCTGGATGGATCGCCCCTGCCGATCCCACTGGATCGAGGCAGGGACGGGCGCGGTCAACGGGCGCGTTCTGCTCGCTCGGTTATGAACAAATAGGAAGAGCTGCAGGCGCAGCGAGACTTGCAGCTGCAGGTTCAATGCAGGGGCGAAGCAGGGAACTTGACGGGCGACGCAGGCGATGTCGCGGTCAACGCGCGGGCGAACCGAGCGAGCCGAGGCAGGGGCGTCCTCCTTCCTGATTCGAAAGAAGCAGAGGCAGGGCAGGGGCCTTGGTGCGGTGGCTTCAGGCGATGAGGTGGAGCTCGGGGCACTGGCCGAAGGACGGCTCGGCCGCGGTGGATAACGCAAAGGGGAGACGCTCGGAGGAGGCCATGGACTCAGCAATGTCCTCGCTCGATGTCTCGAGCGCATGGACGAGGACGGCCGGGGCGCTGCTGGCGGCGGGACTTGGCGCTGGCGACGGAGACGAGCGGATCCGGGCGCGGCAACAAGGCTCCGGACGGCATCTGCTTGGGGCTCCCGCGGCAAGCAAGACGGAGGGCGCCGGGAATGGAGCAGATTTTGAGAGGGGAGGCGGAGCAGAGGCAAGCCGGCGGCATCCGGATCCTCTTAGCAGCCTTGCCATTCGTCCATGGAGGTCCCCTGCCCAAAGGAAAATGAGCAGAGGGATGAGCAGTGGGAGAGAAAACCAGAGAGGGAAAGGAAGGGGAACGGGGTAGCGGTCTTGTTTCTTGACGCCGGGGGTGATCGCCGGCAGCAGGTCGAGCTCCTGCTCGAGGAAGGCAGCGCACGATGGGCTGTGCTGCTTGGTTGGACGGGGATGCAAAACGAGGAGGTGGCTGGTCCGTCCGGGTGGGGTGGATGGATTGGATCGATGGATGAAGCAGTGGAGAGCGATGGGTGGCTGGTGGCTGAAATCGAGGAGGAGGGGATTTGGATCTGGGAAGATCCCGAGGTGGAAGGAGAGACCAGGTGGAGTGGCGGCGCGGTGATGGAATGGATGGGACATCACCCTAGATTTTAGGGTTTGGTCTGGTTATATAGCAGGTAGGTGGGTTAGACTTAGGGGTATATCGTCCCTCCGATCGCAATCGAACAATCGCGAATAAAATAGCTAGGAAGTCCAAATAAGAAAACGGTGACGTTTTGTAGACGTTTGGGGATGATCCGGACACAATGGTGGCGACAGCCTAGGTCGGGTCCGGGACAACTTTCGGACGCTCACGTGAGGGGTTTGATGCACTGTGCAGAGAGGGTTAGGCTGGGTCTGGCGGATTGTGAAGAGCGGGTTGGTCTGAGAGAAGAGGGGAGAGATGCAGCCCGGCACGGTTTCTGGAGACCGAAAACGTCTGACGTTAGACCGGCTATAATACCGCTATAGTTTAACGGTTGGGCTATCAAACGAACTCCGAATGCGATGAAAACTTGACATGCGGTCTATCTACACTATAATAAGACCACACGCCAACTTTCATCCCCTTCCGAAAACATTTTTCGGCCACTTATAAAATAATATTTCGGACATGTCGCGGGCGCGTGCAAGTGTGTCTGGGCTCAGAACGGACAACGGAAGGAACGAGGAGACCGGGACGGATGCAAGTTTTGAAAACATAATGATGCAATGCACATGATGACATGACAAGATGCAACACGCAAGCATATGACATGGCAACGACGGCGAATAACTGGAGGACACCTGGCACATCGGTCACGGGGCGTCACATTATGTCAATATAAACTTTTGTCTTGAATCTTTCTAATCTGAATATTCATACCACAATTAAGAAGATTTGCATTGAAATTATGCCAAGTAGCACTCCGCATCAAAAATTCTCTTTTTATCATTTACCTACTCGAGGACGAGCAGGAATTAAGCTTGGGGATGCCTGATACGTCTCCAACGTATCTATAATTTTTGATTGCTCCATGCTATATTATCTACTGTTTTGGACTATATTGGGCTTTATTTTCCACTTTTATATTATTTTTTAGACTAACCTATTAACCGGAGGCCCAGCCCAGAATTGCTTTTTTTTTGCCTATTTCAGTGTTTCGAAGAAACGGAATATCAAACGGAGTCCAAATGGAATAAAATCTTCGAGAATGTGATTTTCTCACCGAACGTGATCCAGGAGACTTGGAATCTGCTCCAAGGAACAAATGAGGCGGTCACAGGGGTGGGGGGCGCGCCCCCTGCCTCGTGGGCCCCTCGTTGCTCCTCCGGCGTACTTCTTCCTCCTATATATACACACGTACCCCCAAACGATCAGAACAGGAGCCAAAAACCTAATTCCACTACCGCAACTTTCTGTATCCATGAGATCCCATCTTGGGGCCTGTTCCGGAGCTCCACCGGAAGAGGGCCGTCATCACGGAGGGCTTCTACATCATCCTAGCCCCTCCGATGAAGTGTGAGTAGTTTACCTCAGACCTTCGGGTCCATAGTTAGTAGCTAGATGGCTTCTTCTCTCTCTTTGAATATCAATACAAAGTTCTCCCCCTCTCTTGTGGAGATCTATTTGATGTAATCTTCTTTTTGCGGTGTGTTTGTTGAGACCGATGAATTGTGGGTTTATGATCAAGTCTATCTATGAATAATATTTTAATCTTCTCTGAATTCTTTTATGTATGATTGGTTATCTTTGCAAGTCTCTTCGAATTATCCGTTTGGTTTGGCCAACTAGATTGGTAGTTCTTGCCATGGGAGAAGTGCTTAGCTTTGGGTTCGATCTTGCGGTGTCCTTACCCAGTGATAGAAGGGGCAGCAAGGCACGTATTGCATCGTTGCCATCGAGGATAACAAGACGGGGTTTATTTCATATTGCATGAATTTACATCTCTACATCATGTCATCTTGCTTAAGGCGTTACTCTGTTTTTTACTTAATACTCTAGATGCATGCTGGATAGCGGTCGATGAGTGGAGTAATAGTAGTAGATGCAGAATCGTTTCGATCTACTTGTCACGGATGTGATGCCTATATGCATGATCATGCCTAGATATTCTCATAACTATGCTCAATTCTGTCAATTGCTCAACAGTAATTTGTTCACCCACCATAGAATACTTATGCTCTTGAGAGAAGCCACTAGTGAAACCTATGGGCCCCGGGTCTATTCTCATCATATCAATCTCCATCACTTTAATATTTCTTTGCTTTTTTACTTTGCTTTTACTTTTTACTTTGCATCTTTATACCAAAAATACCAAAAATATTATATCTATCAGATCTCACTCTCGTAAGTGACCATGAAGGGATTGACAACCCCTAATCGCGTTGGTTGCGAGTAGCTATCGCTTTGTGCAGGTACGAGGGACTTGAGTGTGGCCTCCTACTGGATTGATACCTTGGTTCTCAAAAACTGAGGTAAATACTTACGCTACTCTGCTGCATCATCCCTTCCTCTTCGGGGAAAACCAACGCAAGATCAAGATGTAGCACCACTCGGTTGGTCACCTCATCACCATTCGGCCGCTCCGTGCGTCTCCATCGGTTGGTCACCTCATCACCACTCAGCCGCCCCGCGCGTCGCCATCGGTTGGTCACCTCATCACCAGTCGGCCGCCCCGCGCGTCGCCACTCGGTTGGTCACCTCATCACCGCTCGGCCGCTCCATACGTCGCCACTCGGTTGGTCACCTCATCACCACTCGGCCACCCCGTGCGTCGGCACTCGGTTGGACACATCTACATCAATCGGTCGCCCCTCGCATCGCCATCGGTTGAACACATCTTCACCACTCGGCCACTTGCACGCCTTCAGACTGCGAAGTCATTCTACATGCAATACATTCTATTATTTCCGCATTCCCAAATATCATGTTATTCACACATAACATTCAGTCAGAGGCCACGCCACCAAGTGTACATCTACGCTCGGCTGGTTATTTTCACCCAAGTCCAACTTCCATTCTTTCGCATACATCATTCACGAACACCATGTGTTCTTCATTTCGAGTTTGCATCGGTCCTCCGGGGCTGCAACTCAATCGAAACACTACACTTCCGTTTTATTTGAGCCAGCACTTTGACAAGTTTGAACGGATCCTTCGCTCTTCCAGACTCTTGCTAGTTAACCAACAAGCCCCTTGCACTCCCAGCGGGTGTCTATGGGTGTTATTCACACAAATCATTTCAACACACATCAAATTTCCTCAAGAAATTATTTCGTTGGCTTGTGCCATTTTTTACACAAGTTACACGATCACTCGACGGCCCTATGCGCCAACTTCATCGCTGCCCGGACTCGGTCACCGTACCGGTTCTAGCACACCACAAAACTGACATTGTCGCTCTGTTGACTTCAAACACATCCAACCAACCCCTCTGTGGAATCCTCTTCATCGTATCAATGATATAGACCTCGTCAGGCATGCGACAGATAAGTCCCTTTTATAATTAAACTTCACACTTCACTTGCGAGTTTGCCTCTTTCGAGCATCACTCGGAAGCTTCTCCTCATCTTTACCCAAGTCCGGCTCGATGAATTGCAAATCATCCATTCAAAACTACATTTCTCGTATTCCGACATGTCCGTTGTCGAAGACTGTAGTACGCTCGGGGGCTACGTCACACTCGGGGGCTGCATCTCATTTGGAATGACACTCTCCTGAGTAGTCGAGTACTTCATCACCAGTCAGATCCTTCACTTCAACAAGTGCATTCGATCCGCCACTTTGACAAGTTTTATAATCACCCAGACGCTTTGCACGCCACCTTCATTCCTACTCAGACTTGGTTGTCACGCCGGTCTTGTTGCGTTGCAACCACACTACACCGACCTCGTCGCTACTTCAGCTTCGAAAGCATCTGGCTAACTCCTTCGAAGACCATTTCAGCCACTTGGCTGGACACCCAATCTTTCACTCGGCTGCCCCGCGCGTCGTCACTTGGCCACGTCGTGCGTCATCACTCAGCCGTCTCGCACGTCACCACTCGGTTGTGCATGTGTTCACCACTCGGCCGCTCCGCGCGCTGCCTCTCGGTTGTGCATGCCTTCGCCACACGGTCGCCCCGTGCGTCGCCACTCAGTTGTGCACGTCTTCACCACTCGGCCGCTCTGCGCGTCGCCACTCGGTTGTGCACTTCTTCACCACTCGGCCGCTCCGCATGTTGCCACTCAGTTATGCACGTCTTCATCATTCGACCACCTCGCACATCATGACTCGGCCGCCCCGCGCGTCGCCACTCGGTTGGGCACGTCTTCACCACTCGACCGCTCCGCGCGTCGCCACTCGGTTGTGCACTCTTCACCACTCGGCCACCTCGCGCATTGCCACTCGGTTGTGCACGTGTTCTCCACTCGGCTGCTCCGCGCGCCGCCTCTCGGTTGTGCATGCCTTCACCACTCGGTCGCCCCGTGCGTCGCCACTCGAGTGGGACGTCTTCACCACTCGGCCGCTTCGCGCGTCGCCACTCGGTTGTGCACTTCTTCACCACTCGGTCGCCTGATACGTCTCCAACGTATCTATAATTTTTGATTGCTCCATGCTATATTATCAACTGTTTTGGACTATATTGGGCTTTATTTTCCACTTTTATATTATTTTTGAGACTAACCTATTAACCGGAGGCCCAGCCCAGAATTGCTGTTTTTTGCCTGTTCTAGGGTTTCGAAGAAAAGGAATATCAAACGGAGTCCAAATAGAATGAAACCTTCGGAAACATGATTTTCTCATCAGATAAGATCCAGGAGACTTGGACCCTCCGTCAACAAAGCCATGAGGCGGTCACGAGAGTGGAGGGCGCGCCCCCCTAGGGCGCGCCCCCTGCCTCGTGGGCCCCTCGAAGCTCCACCGACGTACTTCTTCCTCCTATATATATCCACGTACCCCCAAACGATCGAGGATGGAGCCAAAAACCTAATTCCACCGCCGCAACTTTCTGTATCCAGGAGATCCCATCTTGGGGCCTATTCCGGAGCTCCGCCGGAGGGGGCATCGGTCATGGAGGGCTTCTACATCATCATCCAAGCCCCTCCGATGAAGTGTGAGTAGTTTACTTCAGACCTACGGGTCCATAGTTAGTAGCTAGATGGCTTCTTCTCTATTTTTGGATCTCAATACAATGTTCTCCCCCTCTCTTGTGGAGATCTATTCGATGTAATCTTCTTTTTGCGGTGTGTTTGTTGAGACCGATGAATTGTGGGTTTATGATCAAATCTATCTATGAATAATATTTGAATCTTCTCTGAATTATTTTATGTATGATTGGTTATCTTTGCAAGTCTCTTCGAATTATCAGTTTGGTTTGGCCTACTAGATTGGTTTTTCTTGCCATGGGAGAAGTGCTTAGCTTTGGGTTCGATCTTGCGGTGTCCTTTCCCAGTGACAGAAGGGGCAGCAAGGCACGTATTGTATCGTTGCCATCAAGGATAACAAGATGGGGTTTTTATCATATTGCATGAAACTATCCCTCTACATCATGTCATCTTGCTTAAGGCGTTACTCTGTTTTTAACTTAATACTCTAGATGCATGCTGAATAGCGGTCGATGAGTGGAGTAATAGTAGTAGATGCAGGCAGGAGTCGGTCTACTTGTCTCGGACGTGATGCCTATATACATGATCATACCTAGATATTCTCATAACTATGCTCAATTCTGTCAATTGCTCAACAGTAATTTGTTCACACACCGTAGAATACTTATGCTCTTGAGAGAAGCCACTAGTGAAACCTATGGCCCCCGGGTCTCTTTCTCATAATATCAATTTCCATCACTTTATTATTGCTTTGCTTTTACTTTTTACTTTGCATCTCTATACCAAAAATACCAAAAATATTATTTATCATCTCTATCAGATCTCACTTTCGTAAGTGACCATGAAGGGACTGACAACCCCTAAGCGCGTTGGTTGCGTTGAGCTATTGTTTTTGTGTAGGTACGACGAACTCGCGCGTAGCCTCCTACTAGATTAATACCTTGGTTCTCAAAAACTGAGGGAAATACTTACGCTACTTTGCTGCATCATCCTCTCCTCTTCGGGGAAATCCAACGCAGTGCTCAAGAGGAAGCAAGAAGAATTTCTGGCGCCGTTGCCGGGGAGTCTGCGCAAAAGTCAACATACCAAGTACCCATCACAATCCCTATCTCCCACATTACATTATTTGCCATTTGCCTCTCATTTGCCTCTCCCCCAATTCACCCTTGCCATTTTATTCGCCCTCTCTCTCTCTATCCTTCCTCTCTCTCTATTTGCCTTTTTTGCCCGTTTGCCTTTTGTTTGCTTGTGTGTTAGTTTGCTTGTTTGTCGCGATGGCTCAAGATAATACTAAATTGTGTGACTTCACCAATACCAACAACAATGATTTCCTTAGCACTCCGATTGCTCCTCTTACCGATGCTGAATCTTATGAAATTAACGCTGCTTTGCTGAATCTTGTCATGAAAGATCCGTTCTCCGGCCTCCCTAGTGAAGATGACGCTACCCATCTTAATAGCTTCGTTGATTTGTGTGACATGCAAAAGAAGAAAGATGTCGATAATGATATTGTTAAATTGAAGCTATTTTCTTTTTTGCTTAGAGATCGTGCTAAAGCTTGGTTTTCATCTTTGCCTAAAAATAGTACTGATTCATGGAACAAGTGCAAAGATGCTTTTATCTCTAAGTATTTTCCTCCCGCTAAGATCATCTCTCTTAGAAACGATATTATGAATTTTAAACAACTTGATCATGAACATGTTGCACAAGCTTTGGAGAGAATGAAATTAATGATACGTAATTGCCCTACTCATGGTTTGAATTTGTGGATGATTATACAAAAAAATTTATGCTGGATTGAATTTTGCTTCTAGAAATCTTTTAGATTCGGCCGCGGGAGGCACTTTTATGGAAATCACTTTAGGAGATGCTACTAAACTCCTAGATAATATTATGGTTAATTATTCTCAATGGCATACTGAAAGATCTACTAATAAAAAGGTGCATGCGATAGAAGAAATTACTATTTTGAGTGGAAAGATGGATGAACTTATGAAATTATTTGCTAATAAGAATTTTTCTTCTGATCCTAATGATATGCCTTTTTCTACTTTGATTGAGAATAATAATGAATCTATGGATGTGAATTTTGTTGGTAGGAACAATTTTGGTAACAACGTGTATAGAGGAAATTTCAATCCTAGGCCTTATCCTAGTAATCCCTCTAATAATTATGGTAATTCCTACAACAATTCTTATGGAAATTATAATAAGATGCCTTCTGATTTTGAATCTAATATTAAAGAATTTATTTCTTCGCAAAAGAATTTTAATGCTATGATTGAAGAAAAATTGCTTAAGATTGATGATTTGGCTAGGAACGTTGATAGAATTGCTCTTGATGTTGATTCTTTGAAACTTAGATCTATTCCACCTAAGCATGATATCAATGAGTCTCTCAAAGCCATGAGAATTTCCATTGATGAGTGCAAAGAAAGAACCGCTAGGATGCGTGCTAAGAAAGATGCCTTTATAAAAGCGTGTTCTTCTAGTTTCTATGAAAATAATGATGAAGATCTTCAAGTTATTGATGTGTCCCTTATTAAATCTTTGTTTTGCAATATGAATCTTGATAATGATGGGACTGAATATGATCCACCTTTACCTAGAAGGCGTTCTAAGAATTCGGAATTTGTTGATCTTGATGCTAAATTTGATAAAAGTGGGATTGAAGAAATTAAAACCCTAGATATTGCTAAACCAACTATATTGGATTTCAAGGAATTTAACTATGAAAATTGCTCTTTGATTGATTGTATTTCCTTGTTGCAATCCGTGCTAAATTCTCCTCACGCTTATAGTCAAAATAAAGCGTTTACTAAACATATCGTTGATGCCTTGATGCAATCTTATGAAGAAAAACTTGAATTGGAAGTTTCTATCCCTAGAAAACTTTATGATGAGTGGGAACCTTCTATTAAAATTAAAATTAAAGATCATGAGTTTTATGCTTTGTGTGATTTGGGGGCTAGTGTCTCTACTATTCCCAAAACTTTGTGTGATTTGCTAGATTTCCGTAATTTTGATGATTGCTCTCTAAACTTGCATCTTGCGGATTCCACTATTAAGAAACCTATGGGAAGAATTAATGATGTTCTTATTGTTGCAAATAGGAATTATGTGCCCGTAGATTTTATCGTTCTTGATATAGATTGCAATCCTTCTTGCCCTTTTATTCTCGGTAGACCTTTCCTTAGAACGGTTGGTGCAATTATTGATATGAAGGAAGGGAATATTAGATTTCAATTTTCATTAAAAAAAGGGCATGGAACACTTTCCTAGAAACAAAATAAAATTACCATATGAATCTATCATGAGAGCCACTTATGGATTGCCTACCAAAGATGGCAATACCTAGATCTATTCTTGCTTGTTATGCCTAGCTAGGGGCGTTAAACGATAGCGCTTGTTGGGAGGCAACCCAATTTTATTTTTATTCCTTGCTTTTTTTCCTGTTTAGTAATAATAATTTATCTAGACTCTGTTTTGGTTGTGTTTTTTGTGTTTAATTAGTGTTTGTGCCAAGTAGAACCGTTGGGAAGACTTGGGGAAAGTCTTGTTGAACTTGCTGTAAAAAACAGAAACTTTAGCGCTCACAAGAACTGCTGTCATTTTTATTTGGGAAGTTATATTTTAGAGCACGGTGGTGGATTTGTTTTATAGAAACTATTGATCTCTCATGCTTCACTTAGATTATTTTGAGAGTCTTAATAGCATGGTAATTTGCTTAAAATCCTAATATGCTTGGTATGCAAGATTAATAATAAACCTTTCGTATGAGTGTGTTGAATACTAAGAAAAGTTTGGTGCTTGATGATTGTTTTGAGATATGGAGGTAATAATATCAAAGTCATGCTAGTTGAGTAGTTGTGAAATTGAGAAAATACTTGTGTTGAAGTTTGCAAGTCCCGTAGCATGCATGTATGGTAAACGTTATGCAACAAATTTGAAACATGAGGTGTTATTTGATTGTCTTCCTTATGAGTGGCGGTCGGGGACGAGCGATGGTCTTTTCCTACCAATATATCCCCCTAGGAGCATGCGCGTAGTGCCGAGGTTTTTTGATGACTTGTAGATTTTTGCAACAAGTATGTGAGTTCTTTATGACTAATGTTGAGTCCATGGATTATACGCACTCTCACCCTTCCATCCTTGCTAGCCTCTTCGGTACCGTGCATTGCCCTTTCTCACATTGAGAGTTGGCACAAACTTCGCAGGTACATCCAAACCCCGTGATATGATACGCTCTTTCACACATAAACCTCCTTATATGTTCCTCAAAACAGCCACCATACCTACCTATTATGGCATTTCCATAGCCATTCCGAGATATATTGCCATGCAACTTTCCATCATTCCGTTCATCATGACACATTCATCATTGTCATATTGCTTAGCATGATCATGTAGTTGACATAGTATTTGTGGCAAAGCCACCGTTCATAATTCTTTCATACATGTCACTCTTGGTTCATTGCATATCCCGGTACACCACCGGAGGCATTCATATAGAGTCATCTTTGTTCTAGTATCGAGTTGTAATCATTGAGTTGTAAATAAATAGAAGTGTGATGATCATCATTATTAGAGCATTGTCCCAAGTGAGGAATAAAAAAAGGCCATAAAGAAAAAAGAGAAGGCCCAAAAAAACGAGAGAAAGAAGAGAGAAGGGACAATGTTACTATCCTTTTACCACACTTGTGCTTCAAAGTAGCACCATGATCTTCATAGTAGAGAGTCTCTCATGTTATCACTTTCATATACTAGTGGGAATTTTTCATTATAGAACTTGGCTTGTATATTCAACAATGGGCCTCCTCAAGTGCCCTAGGTCTTCGTGAGCAAGAAAGTTGGATGCACACCCACTAGTTTCTTTTGTTGAGCTTTCATACATTTATAGCTCTAGTGCATCCGTTGCATGGCAATCCCTACTCCTTGCATTAACATCAATCGGTGGGCATCTCCATAGCCCATTGATTAGCCTCGTTGATGTGAGACTTTATCATTTTTTGTCTTCTCCACATAACCCCCCTCATTATATTCTATTCCACCCATAGTGCTATGTCCATGGCTCACGCTCATATATTGCGTGAAAGTTTATAGGTTTGAGATTACTAAAGTATGAAAAAATTGCTTGGCTTGTCATCGGGGTTGTGCATGATGAGAGCATTCTTGTGTGACGAAAATGAAACATGACTAAACTATATGATTTTGTAGGGATGAACTTTCTTTGGCCATGTTATTTTGAGAAGACATAATTGCTTAGTTAGTATGCTTGAAGTATTATCATTTTTATGTCAATATGAACTTTTGTCTTTCAATCTTTCAGATCTGAATATTCATACCACAATTAAGAGGAATTACATTAAAATTATGCCAAGTAGCACTCCGCATCAAAAATTCTGTTTTTATCATTTACCCACTCGAGGATGAGCAGGAATTAAGCTTGGGGATATTTGATACGTCTCCAACGTATCTATAATTTTTGATTGCTCCATGCTATATTATCTACTGTTTTGGACTATATTGGGCTTTATTTTCCACTTTTATATTTTTTTGGGACTAACCTATTAACCGGAGGCCCAGCCCAGAATTGCTGTTCTTTTTGCCTGTTTTAGGGTTTCGAAGAAAAGGAATATCAAACGGAGTCCAAACGGAATGAAACCTTCAGAAACGTGATTTTCTCATCAGATAAGATCCAGGAGACTTGGACCCTCCGTCAAGAAAGCCACGAGGCGGTCACGAGGGTGGAGGGCGCGCCCCCTGCCTTGTGGGCCCCTCGAAGCTCCACTAGCGTACTTCTTCCTCCTATATATATCCACGTACCCCCAAACGATCGGGGACAGAGACAAAAACCTAATTCCACCACCGCAACTTTCTGTATCCACGAGATCCCATCTTGGGGCCAGTTCCAGAGCTCCGCCGGAGGGGCATCGATCACGGAGGGCTTCTACATCATCATCCAAGCCCCTCCGATGAAGTGTGAGTAGTTTACTTCAGACCTACGGGTCCATAGTTAGTAGCTAGATGGCTTCTTCTCTCTTCTTGGATCTCAATACAATGTTCTCCCCCTCTCTTGTGGAGATCTATTCCATGTAATCTTCTTTTTGCGGTGTGTTTGTTGAGACCGATGAATTGTGGGTTTATGATCAAGTCTATCTATGAATAATACTTGAATCTTCTCTGAATTCTTTTATGTATGATTGGTTATCTTTGCAAGTTTCTTCGAATTGTCAGTTTGGTTTGGCCTACTAGATTGGTTTTTCTTTCCATGGAAGAAGTGCTTAGCTTTGGGTTCGATCTTGCGGTGTCCTTTCCTAGTGACAGAAGGGGCAGTAAGGCACGTATTGTATCGTTTCCATCGAGGATAACAAGATGGGATTTTTATCATATTGCATGAAACTATCCCTCTACATCATTTTATCTTGCTTAAGGCGTTACTCTGTTTTTAACTTAATACTCTAGATGCATGCTGGATAGCGGTCGATGAGTGGAGTAATAGTAGTAAATGTAGGCAGGTGTCGGTCTACTTGTCTCGGACGTGATGCCTATATACATGATCATACCTAGATATTCTCATAACTATGCTCAATTCTGTCAATTGCTCAACAGTAATTTGTTCACCCACCGTAGAATACTTATGCTCTTGAGAGAAGCCACTAGTGAAACCTATGGCCCTCGGGTCTCTTTCTCATCATATCAATTTCCATCACTTTATTATTGCTTTGCTTTTACTTTTTACTTTGCATCTCTATACGAAAAATACCAAAAATATTATTTATCATCTCTATCAGATCTCACTTTCGTAAGTGACCGTGAAGGGATTGACAACCCCTAAGCACGTTGGTTGCGTTGAGCTATTGTTTTTGTGTAGGTCCGAGGGACTCGCGCGTAGCCTCCTACTGGATTGATACCTTGGTTCTCAAAAACTGAGGGAAATACTTACGCTACTTTGCTGCATCATCCTCTCCTCTTCGGGGAAATCCAACGCAGTGCTCAAGAGGTAGCATCGCCCCGCACGTTGCCACTCAGTTATGCACGTCTTCATCATTCGACCACCTCGCACATCATGACTCGGTCGCCCCGCACGTCGCCACTTGGTTGGGCACGTCTTCACCACTCAGCTGCTCCGCGCGTCGCCACTCGGTTGTGCACTCTTCACCACTCGGTTGTACACATCATCGCCCTTCGGCCACCTCACGCGTCACCATTAGTTGGACTTGTCTTTACCTCTACACCCCCAGCACGGGAACGGCTAAGTTACTCATATGATCAAACCTCATATCACACTCTATGGCAAGCTTACCTCTTTCGAGCATCACCCGGGGGCTACGCACAACCATTGGCCATGCCGCCCTCAGGGGTTACGCCCATTCAATCAACCCATTGATCACATCAGGAATATCTTTCTGACCATACATGCTCGTTCCATCGAAAATCTATGAGGGTAGTACTGTCCACTCGAACGATCGCCCAAATCATTTCTTGAAGTCATCTTCAGGACTGCAAAAGGGTGAAAATGACGCTCCTCTATGGATACACTTGGCCCTTATCCTAGGCTCCAAGGCGTCAGTTTCACAAACTTGGACTCAGAGATGGCATGTGTTGGTGTTCCCCCGGGATAATGAGTGGCATCTCTCCGGAGAGTCAGCCCACACACTAGCCTCGCCACTCGGGTTTCATGGCACGTCCATGTCATACCACTAGTGTATCTCCTCCGGGAGACATACGAGTGCCACCAAGTTTTTCCTCGCAGTCAACATACCCCAATCAGTTGGGAAGCACGTCCACTCGGAAAAATACCCCTTTCATGCAAAAGGATGAAAACAAAGCTCCTCTACGGACACAATCTACTCTTACAAATACCCCTTACAAGCAAAATATAACGGTTAATATAATAAGTACTACTGGAATGATTACTCCCTGTAGTGTCTAGATTTTTTCTACAGTCGGCAGTTTCAAAGAAGAATTCATTCACCGTATTGGGAGCATGAAGATTCAACTGCTTGACCGAGTTCCAGGCTGAATTTATTCCATGTCGAGTACACGAAGATTAGTCTGACTGACTCAGCTCCAGGCTGAGCTTACTTACCATGTCAAGCGCCTGAAGATGCATCCGATTGACTCAATTTCAGACTAAAAGATATTTACCGTGTCGACTGCGTGGATGTTTACCAGGAGACTTAAACCCTCTGTTCGACACATCTTGTCCGACAGAGGCTCGGGGACTACACCCAGTGGGTGCACTCAGCGTGCCCCCACTGGAAGAGAACTCAGAAAGAAACATTTTTGCTCGATGCAAGACCAGCTCCAGATCCTCAAGTACTACTCGTCCTCCGAGTCGGAGAGGAACAAATTCTATCAGTACCAGCTAAGAATACTTTTAATTCTCTCAGACCCCCGCCGACTGCCCGCAGTCGACGGCGGTCTCGGGGACTACACCCAGTGGGTGCACTCAGCGTGCCCCCACTGGAGTAATCTCCACTCGGTACGGCCTGATCGGTCCGAGTGGCGAACAACAAACAAACAAGTTCTAAAGCTCCCGTTAGCTACCAAAAAAATTTCTATAAGGTGAGTTTAACGCTCCTCCGTGGACCTGTTTTGAGCCTTCTTCTAGGACTCAAAGCGTGAAACTCATAAGTTCGGATCTAGAACCGACTCGTATTGACGTTCCTCCAGGATGAGAATGGCATCTCTCCGAGAGAACAATCCATGCGTCAATCTTGTTGCCCGGATTTAATGACACATTCATACTTTGATCACAAGTTAACCTCTTCCAAGAGATGATCGAATGTCACCAAGTTGCTCCTCGCGGGCACTTACCCAGATCAGTCGGGAAGCACAGTACCAGAATCCATTGAGATTTTGTTCAAACCTTGGTTTTCTGAAAGCACGATGACAGGTACCAAGTATTTCCATAATCACTCGGGCCAAATTGTGTCTTTCACAAACTTGTTCTGCAAAATCGCAATCGATTCGGGGGCTAATGTTGGGGATACACATAACAGGTAGGCCCACGAAGGGTTGAAATATCATAAAGCATGGGGTCCACACAACATGTGGTTCCAGATAAATTTCATACAGACATATTATCCACTCGACCAAGCAACATACCATCCACTCGGATGACAGTTCACCACTCGACCGTACGACTCACTCGGGTATGCGAAGACCAGCAGGCAGCAAGGCAGTCAAAGCATCATTCTCACAGTGAAGGCTTGGTAGTGGGCTGGCATTATGGCATTCATACCCCACTTTGTAACATAGGAGGTGAGGGGATGGCGCACTCTATATAAGCCACCCCCACCACTAGACTAAGGGGGCTGATTCTTCTCCTCTTTCTCTTTTCACCATTAGTCTCAGGACTACGGGGATCTGTTCTCCTCTCATTGTAATCTTAGGATACATACTAATATAAAACAAAGCCTCTCCCGAGCACGAGACATAGGGTCGTTATCTCCACCGCGAGAGGCCCGGACTCGATAAAACCATCGTGTCACCCATATGCATCTCGATAGATCATGCTCCTTTATCCTACCCCTCTCTTATTGCCGGAATTGTTCCCACGATACCCACCCCCCTGGGCGCGCCCCCTGCCTCGTGGACAGCCCGGAGATCCACCGACGTACTTCTTCCTCCTATATATATCCATATACCCTCAAAACTTCGGGGAGTAGAATAGATCGGGAGTTCCACCGCCAGAAGCCTCCGTAGCCACCGAAAACCAATCTAGACCCGTTCTGACACCCCGCCGGAGGGGGGGAGGAATCCCTCTCCAGTGGCCATCTTCATCATCCCGGCGCTCTCCATGACGAGGAGGGAGTAGTCCACCCTCAGGGCTGAGGGTATGTACCAGTAGCTATGTGTTTGATCTCTCTCTCTCTCGTGTTCTTGAGGTGGTGTGATCTTGATGTATCGCGAGCTTTGCTATTATAGTTGGATCTTATGATGTTTCTCCCCCTCTACTCTCTTGTAATGGATTGAGTTTTCCCTTTGAAGTTATCTTATCGGATTGAGTCTTTAAGGATTTGAGAACACTTGATGTATGTCTTGCGTGGGATACCCGTGGTGACAATGGGGTATTCTATTGATCCACTTGATGTATGGTTTGGTGATGAACTTGCGGGTTCCGCCCATGAACCTATGCATAGGGGTTGGCACACGTTTTCGTCTTGACTCTCCGGTAGGAACTTTGGGGCACTCTTTGAAGTTCTTTGTGTTGGTTGAATAGATGAACCTGAGATTGTGTGATGCATATCGTATAATCATACCCACGGATACTTGAGGTGACATTGGAGTATCTAGGTGACATTAGGGTTTTGGTTGATTTGTGTCTTAAGGTGTTATTCTAGTACGAACTCTATGATAGATTGAACGGAAAGAATAGCTTCGTGTTATTTTACTACGGACTCTTGAATAGATCGATCAGAAAGGATAACTTTGAGGTGGTTTCGTACGCTACCATAATATCTTCATTTGTTCTCCGCTATTAGTGACTTTGGAGTGACTCTTTGTTGCATATTGAGGGATAGTTATATGATCCAATTATGTTATTATTGTTGAGGAGAACTTGCACTAGTGAAAGTATGAACCCTAGGCCTTGTTTAACGCATTGTACCATTTGTTGCTCACTTTTATCATTAGTTACCTTGCTGTTTTTATATTTTCAGATTACAAAAACCTATTATCTACTATCCATATTGCACTTGTATCACCATCTCTTCGCCGAACTAGTGCACCTATACAATTTACCTATTGTATTGGGTGTGTTGGGGACACAAGAGACTCTTTGTTATTTGGTTGCAGGGTTGGTTGAGAGAGACCATCTTCATCCTACGCCTCCTACGGATTGATAAAACCTTAGGTCATCCACTTGAGGGAAATTTGCTACTGTCCTACAAACCTCTGCACTTGGAGGCCCAACAACGTCTAGAAGAAGAAGGTTGTGTAGTAGACATCACTGCCATGGAGCACTTTCCACTGCTGCATGTGCTCGTCTGCGTATTTCGTCACCAGCGCCTCGCGCCCGGCATTGTTGTTGTAGAACACGCACTGCAGCGAGTCCAGGAACCTGAACGTCAGCAGAAAATTATGATTTTCCTGTGCAACTTGATTCAATCACAAAACTTCTTATATGGTAGATGATATCAATTTTTGTCCGGATGTTAGTTTCTGCATCGAAATTGAGAAGAATACAAAAGAGCTCGTTGAAGAAAGGAACAAAACTAAAAGAAAGTGTTTAGTGCTAATCTATAAAAACTACATAAGTGAAATTTCAAATACCAAAAGAGTAGTTGAAAACTACAAATAAAATTAAAATTTTTACATCCACAACTTCAGCCGAAACATCCTACCAATGGCAAATTTACCATATGTGTCATCCTAATTAACAAAGATGAAGTTAGCAGCACACATGCAACATAACTTGGTAATAGCTTGTTTGAAAATAACACAAATAACTCAACGAAAGTGAAACTGAAGCAAATGTTAACCAACGCGGAGGAGTATAGGAACCTTCTTTAGGTGTTCAGATTACAACATGTAGTCCGGTTCATCGTCAGCATCTGAGTCATGCCGTGGGATCCGCAAGCTGCATCTGCTGTGTTGGCGACATCATCGTCGAAGAAAACTACCTGATCCTCACCATAAGAGCAACCAGGAAACATCCATTGACTCGATCAACAATATTCGAGAGCCTGAAAATACGAGGACGACCGGCCATATCAGGGTGTGGCACTAATCTACTCAACACTGCCATCATCAAGCAAAAGAAAATAAACCTTAAAGCTACACAAACAACTACTATCATCAGGCACAAGAAAAGAAAGCTTGAAGCTACATAAATATCAACTACCTTACAGAGGCAATTTGGTTCATTTAAAACCATCATTCGGAAATCAAAACAGTAGTTGGGAGAAAAAAATTATACATTCAATTCACCACGTAAGCGCACAGCAAAGTAGTAGTACTCACATTTAGACTTCAGTACCTCAACAACATCAAGCTACCCATCGTAAAGAGCCTAAGGTGAGCATTCCCTAATATTAAAGAAAAGAACGGGTCAGAAAATTGCACTCTCGAATCATCTTCATGAAGGTAAATGCATCCCCCAAGATTCATTTCCCGTTCTCGAGTTCATGCATAAAAATCGCAGGGGCACAAATCAAACTGTATGTTGTCAAACCAGGAAGAATACAGGGTATCAAATGGAATGAGGGAAGCTCACATGAGATTGAGAATCCATAGACGAGAGTATGTTGCTTGTAAACGGGCATCACCTTCGTGGCTAACAGGGGCATAGGAGTAGACAGGGGCACGCGGAGGAGGGAGGGCGGGGCACATGTTGAACGAGCTCGCCGGGCCATACGTGATGGCGGCGGCGACAGTTGATCGAGGTCGCTCGGGCTCCCCATCTTGAAGAGGGAGGTAGCATGCTGTGAGACGAGACAGCGAGACAAAGATTGGATCGAGAGCGGGTGGTGGCGCATTGAGCGGAGCATTGGGGCAACGGCACGGTGGTGGTGCAAGGAGGATCAGGATCTGGCTGGTCAACCTCCTCCTCTCTGACGGGGAGCAAAGCCGGCGGACATCATGTGAAGCATTGGGATGGAGCGGCAGCGGCGAAGGGATGAAGGGTGGCGGCGAAAGGATGAAGGGCGAAGGGATGAGAGGTTCTCGCTCGAGGGCAGGAGACCTTGCTCGTACGTGCGGGCGATTGGTTTACGTTTTTTTTCACTGGTTAATTTTTGTAGGTGTATTTTCGCTGGTTAATTTTCATAGATTTTATTTGCTTCGCTTGTCTTGGGTGCGATCGGAGGTTAGGCCCTGGAGGGCGTGGGGGCGGGTGGGGGCCTCGGTACCAGCTTTTTCGGTTCGTGGCGGCTCAGTATGAGATAGAAGGAGGTACCCAAAAAACCATGGGAGATGGGACGAAAAAAATCTGAAAACGAGACTACCAATTGCTTCGTTAGATGTAGAGATTGGCGGCTATCGGCCGTGTCGACCTGACGACAACGGTGGCAGACGGAAAAAAATTATATGAGACCAGGTCTCATGGTTAGCAGGTGAGACCCGTCCTGATGGATGACACATGTCATTCACAAATCACAAAGCATCTAATCTCTCTCCCCCCTGATTTTAAGTGGGGGTGGAGGATGCTTTGTGATTTGTGAATGACACGTGTCATCCATCAGGATGGGTCTCACGTAAGACCTGGTTTCATAGAATTCTTTTCCGTGACAGACGTGACATGGCCTAGGGGAAGAATCGAAACGACCGGGCAAGTACTGTTGGGCGTTTGAGAGGTATTTGAGATGTTTCGTTGTAGGTACTCTAAGGTAGGTTCTTGTTGAACTTAACAAATTTTATCCTTGCCCTTCGGGTACATGCACCGGTGCGTTTGTAGCGGGAGAGATTTTTTCTTTTTTTTGGCATATTCTTCTGCCAAATTCTTCCACTTTATACTGCACTGTTCCTTTGCTCGAGAGGTATGGTTCTTGCTAGCTTTTCTAAAAATATGATGAATAAGCATGCGCATCATGTTACAACTGGGTTTAATGTTTAAATAGCTCAACTATGAATTACTTATATCTTATAAGCGCAGACCAAAAATAATACTCTGAAGACGAAATCTAACCATAAAAAAGGTAACCTGCGGTTCAAAACTATGACCTCGTGGTCACTGGTGCCTTAGCTAAGAGCAATTCTAGCAGACCTCGCAAAACGCCTGGTTCGTAAAAATTCCGGCGAGTATGCGGGTTCGGCCTAATTTTCCAGCCAGAACAGACCCCGCATACTCGCCGGCCTGCAAATATTTTTGTTGCAGCCCGCAAACCGCACGCCCCGAGCAGTATAACTGCGGTTCCGTGACCCTTTTGCGGGTCCAAACCCTATCCTCCACCGCCGCGAGCCACCCGATTCCCCTTTCCCCCTTCACATTCCTCCCCGTCGACGACCACCCGTCCCGCCTCCAGCCGCCATGTGGGGCCGCATGTGGAGCTCCGGACGCGGCTCCGGCGGCGGAAGGGGCCCGGAGCACGAGCGGCGCGTCCGATCCGACGACGCGCGGAAGCTCGGGGCCCGGAAATGGACCAACCGCGGCCTGTCGCCGCCGGCGAACTTCCAGCGGAGCGAGACGGCGGAGTACGACCGCTGGCGCGCGTCCTTCTCCTCCGCGAGATCCTCGTACGCCGGGAGCTCCTCCTCCTCCGACGCGGGCCTTCTCCTCGTGAAGAGGGAGTGGTCGGATGACGAGGAGGAGCCGGCGCCGTTCGCCTTCGTCCCCGTGAAGGAGGAACCCGAGGAGCCCGTGGTGACAATGGGGTATTCTATTGATCCACTTGATGTATGTTTTGGTGATCAACTTGCGGGTTCCGCCCATGAACCTATGCATAGGGGTTGGCACACGTTTTCGTCTTGACTCTCCGGTGGGAACTTTGGGGCACTCTTTGAAGTTCTTTGTGTTGGTTGAATAGATGAATCCGAGATTGTGTGATGCATATCGTATAATCATACCCAAGGATACTTGAGGTGACATTGGAGTATCTAGGTGACATTACGGTTTTGGTTGATTTGTGTCTTAAGGTGTTATTCTAGTACGAACTCTATGATAGATTGAATGGAAAGAATAGCTTCATGTTATTTTACTACAGACTCTTGAATAGATCGATCAGAAAGGATAACTTTGAGGTGGTTTCGTACCCTACCATAATCTCTTCGTTTGTTCTCCGCTATTAGTGACTTTGGAGTGATTCTTTGTTGCACGTTGAGGGATAGTTATATGATCTAATTATGTTATTATTGTTGAGGGAACTTGCACTAGTGAAAGTATGAACCCTAGGCCTTGTTTCAACGCATTGCAATACCGTTTGTGCTCACTTTTATCATTAGTTACCTTGCTATTTTTATATTTTCAGATTACAAAAACCATTATCTACTATCCATATTGCACTTGTATCACCATCTCTTCGCCGAACTAGTGCACCTATACAATTTACTATTGTATTGGGTGTGTTGGGGACACAAGAGACTCTTTGTTATTTGGTTGCAGGGTTGCTTGAGAGAGACCATCTTCATTCTACGCCTCCCATGGATTGATAAACCTTAGGTCATCCACTTGAGGGAAATTTTCTATTGTCCTACAAATCTCTGCACTTGGAGGTGCAACAACGTCTACAAGAAGAAGGTTGTGTAGTAGACATCAAGCTCTTTTCTGGCGCAGTTGCCGGGGAGGTTAGCGCTTGAAGGTATATCTTTATATCTTGCAATTGAATCTTTTAGTTTCCTGTTTTATCACTAGTTTAGTTTATAAAAGAAAACTACAAAAAAATGGAATTGAGTTTGCCTCATACGCTTCATCTTTTTAATATCTTTCGTGAGTATGATGGAAAGGAAAATTGTGCCAAAGTGTTAGAAGAAGAATGCATTAAAATGTTTGGCACTAAATCTTTGAATGATGAGCATGATTGCAATGTTATTAGTATGAACTCTTTGAATATCCATAGTACTAATGATGATTGCACTAGTCATGATGAAAATATCTCTTATAAGCATGTCGATTTTTGTGGAGTGTGCTACCTCTTGAGCACTGCGTTGGTTTTCCCCGAAGAGGAAGGGATGATGCAGCAAGGTAGCGTAAGTATTTCCCTCAGTTTTTGAAAACCAAGGTATCAATCTAGTAGGAGGCTACGCGTGAGTCCCTTGCACCTGCACAAAACAAATAAATCCTCGCAACCAACGCAAATAGGGGTTGTGAATCCCTATAAGGCCACTTACGAGAGTGAGATCTGATAGATATGATAAGATAAGATTTTTGGTATTTTTATGATAAAGATGCAAAGTAAAATAAAGGCAAAGTAAATAGCAAAGGAAATAACTAAGTAGTAGGAGATCAATATGATAAAGATAGACCCGGGGGCCAGAGGTTTCACTAGTGGCTTCTCTCGAGAGCATAAGTATTCTACGGTGGGTGAACAAATTACTGTTGAGCAATTGACAGAATTGAGCATAGTTATGAGAATATCTAGGTATGATCATGTATATAGGCATCACGTCCGAGACAAGTAGACTGACTCTTGCCTGCATCTACTACTATTACTCCACTAATCGACCGCTATCCGTCATGCATCTAGAGTATTAAGACAGAGTAACGCCTTAAGCAAGATGACATGATGTAGAGGGATAGACTCATGCAATATGAAGAAAACCCCATCTTGTTATCCTCAATGGCAACAATACAATACGTGCCTTGCTGCCCTTACTGTCACTGTAACATCCCAAATTTTCAATTTGGAATGTTATACACTAGATCATCATGCATAGCATATTTTCTTGCATTTTGGTTGATCCTAGAAATTTCACGCAACTCAAGGACCCTCGGAGAGAGTTGGAGATTTCGTTATTTTCATATTTGAGAGTTTTCTCGGATTTGAAAAGAGGATCATTTGATTTATTTATTTCATCTTCAATAATTTTTCCGATATTAAAATATATGAGAGAGGGAATAATATGACTTTCCCAAATTGAGGAAAAATGAAGATTTAATAAATAGATCAATTTTGGTTTTGCCGGAGTTTTATTCGCATTTTATTTGGATAGGGAAAAATGCGCGTTTTCAAAAATTGCATTTTAGGCCCGGAGTAAAGTTCATTTTGTTCGGCTCATTTTTAGGAGTCGGGGAAAATTTACTTTATTAATTTTGGAGCTCGTTTAGATTTTCTTTTCTTTTGTTTCCTGCGCGCAGAACTGTTTAAAAAAAATCCGGAGCCAGGCCAGCCGGGACAAGGCCCAGCCAGCCGGCCGGCCGCCCCAGCCTCCCAGCCGCGCACAGCGCCAGGCGCAGGAGCACAGGCCGCCGCCTCGCCTCTTGCTCTACCGAATCCTTTTAGGATTCTAGGGTAGCCCCTCCCCTTTCCTTTGTTTCGTTTTTCTTCTAGGACTCTTTTTCCTACTCTTTTTCCTATTCCTATTCTAATTCCTTGACCCCTACCCCAAGTTTTCTCCCCCCTCCCCAATATAAATACCCCAACACCCCCCCTCTAAATCATCAAATCAAAACCCCAAGCCCAGCCCCGCACCCCGCCCCGCGCCAACCCACACCCGCGCCGCCGCCGCACCTGGCCCACGCCGCCGCCGCACCTTCCCCACGCCGCCGCCGGAGCCCCATTCGCCGAGGTTTCCCCGCGTCTCTTTTCCTCGGATCGTTTTCTTCTAATTGTTCCGATTCTTTTCTTCTCTTCCGATTCGTTTTCTAGATCGGTTTTTCGTTTCGGTCTTCTTCTCCGAAACCCTAGATCGGATTAGTCTTCTTTTCTGATTTAGTTGCTTTTGGACCGTTCGCCGGACCGTTCGTCCTAACGAACGTGATCACCGGATTCTTCTAGGTTAACGAACGTCCATTCGTTTAACCGTTCTTCGTTTTCTTTTCGTCGGTTTTATTCTGCGATCGCGATCTCAGATCCGATCTTCGTTCTAGTTTATCTTCTCGCTCGTTTATCGGAATCAGGTGATTCAAGCGCCTGGAGTTTCGTTTCGAAACCGCCGTTCCGTCTAATCAACTTAAACAAGTTTTGCCCTGGTAAAATTTGACCTAGATTCAACTTGCTAGAACCAAGTTGTTTTCTTCCGCCGTTTGTTTTTCCGTTTCTTTGTTCGGTTCGTTCTTTCTTTGCAACCGGAGTTCTTAAGTTGAACTACCTGGTTCATTCTCTTGTTCGAGTTTTACCTGTGCATTAGATGAGTACTTATTGTATGCTTGTTGTTTGTCTGCGATAGATCACCCGGATTGCGCCGCCTGTTACTTCGAAACCCTAGGTCTCGCGGATCATCAGCAAGGCAAGTAACACTTTGATCATACCTTTTCTACAACCCATGTTTTATTGCATTAGATCAATCCTCTCACATTGCATGATTAGGATCTAATTAAATTGTGGGATGGGAAGTAGATGAGGTAGTACCTATCACCTGTATTATTATGAATCCTTTGGGAGTTACTTCTACGTTTGCTTATTATGCCATGCTATGCTAGTAGACGTGGATTGGGTGAGTGATATCCATGAAAGATGTGAGTTGATAATTTTAATGGTTTATCTAAGGTGGCAACTTAAACACACATCTGGGTGGATTGAGGCACCTGATGTCTATCAGGACTTGCCTGTTTTTTTTGGACCGCCACCCAGGCTCAAAGGGATCATAAGATCTTTCATGCTAGAAACTTCCGTGTGCAGCCACAAGCCATTATGGGCTCTGGCATAGTTGATTAAGTTGTGCGAACTCTTACAGTGGTAGACTAGCAGATGTAGGGGATGTAGGTGTACCGGTCTACCCGATCGTAAGGTGCTAGCGCTTCTGAAAGACTATGTCTCGGTCATCCGTCTTCTCAAACACCCTGCAGTGCGAGAAACCAAACGGAGGCGATCGAGTCTTGTGGGGAAAAGTGCGCAAACCTATGCAGAGTGTATAAACTAATCATGATTAGCCGTGTCCCCGGTTATGGACAACTTGAGTATCTAGTACTTGAATATCATGTGAATCTCAACATGTTACTTCTAATTAATGTTGTTGGGTTTTAATTACTTTTAATTGGGATTGGGAATGCTGTCAACCATTCTCAATGTTTCACAACCACCATGATAGTTAAATAAATTTATTCCTTTGCAGTAGGGAAAAACTGGCTTTACGCAAAACTGTAACCATAGAGCTTTCCACCAGCCAAATGTGCATATAGTATAGTTGCTGCATTCCATTACTCTCTATGTGTTACATTGCCAGCATATTCCATGTGCTGGCCCGTTTTCGGGCTGCAACTTCTCATGTTGCAGACTTTTCAGACGACGATTGAGGTGTTATTAGGTCATGGTTCTATACTCAGTGATGCCGCTGGAGTTGATGGACCCATTTATCTTCCAAGTCTTCCGCTGTTATCGTTTTAGATGGCCTTAAGCCATATTTATTGTAATAAGTTCTCTTTGAGACAACGATGTAATAAGTGTGTGATTGCCACTCTGCTATAAATCCTTCACTGTACTGTGTGGTGTCAGCATTACTGATCCAGGGATGACACCGGAGCACAGTAGGCTTGATCCATTCGGGTCGGGTCGCCACAGTCACCGGGAAAGGACACCGCAAGATCGAACCCAAAGCTAAGCACTTCTCCCATTGCAAGAAAGATCAATCTAGTAGGTCAAACCAAACTGATAATTCGAAGAGACTTGCAAAGATAACCAATCATACATAAAAGAATTCAGAGAAGATTCAAATATTATTCATAGATAGACTTGATCATAAACCCACAATTCATCGGTCTCAACAAACACACCGCAAAAAGAAGATTACATCGAATAGATCTCCACAAGAGAGGGGGAGAACATTGTATTGAGATCCAAAAAGAGAGAAGAAGCCATCTAGCTACTAACTATGGACCCGTAGGTCTGAGGTAAACTACTCACACTTCATCGGAGGGGCTATGGTGTTGATGTAGAAACCCTCCGTGATCGATGCCCCCTCCAGCGGAGCTCTGGAATAGGCCCCAAGATGGGATCTCGTGGATACAGAAAGTTACGGCGGTGGAATTAGGGTTTTGGCTCCGTTTCTGATCGTTTGGGGGTACGTGGATATATATAGGAGGAAGGAGTACGTCGGTGGAGCAACAGGGGGCCCACGAGGGTGGAGGGCGTGCCTGGTGGGGGTGGGCGTGCCCCCTGAAAGTGCTAGTGATCGACTAGAGGGGGGTGAATAGGCGATTTTTATGAAAGTCTTCAAAACATGGAAGTTTCGAAGACAAACGATAGAAATAAACCTATTACCATGCAGCGGAAGGTAGACTACACTAAGCAAGCCATTGTCAAGTATTCAATGAAGTGAAAGCACAATGACTAATAGTAGCTAGGCAGTATAGATCAGGTAGGAAGATAGTGTGAAGCCAATCAGAACAATCAGTTACTCAGTGAAGACAAAAGATAATGCAATCATACAATGACTTCACCAGGGCCAACAGTAAGTAAAGGAATGGGAAGGACGAAACCAGTGACTCGTTGAAGACAATGATTTGTTGGACCAGTTCCAATTGCTGTGACAACTATACGTCTGGTTAGGGAGGCTGAGATTCAACTCAGAAGACCGCGTCTTCACCTTATTCCCCTTGAGCTAAGGACACCTAGTCCTCACCCAATCACTCTGGTAAGTCTTCAAGGTAGACTCCCAAACCTTCACAGACTTCGTTCACCGGCGATCCACAATGACTCTTGGATGCTCAGAACGCGACGCCTAACCGGCTGGAGGATTCACAGTCCTCAAGTGTAATAAGTCGTCAGATCACACAGACAGGAACACTTCAGTGATGCCTAACACTCTTTGGCTCTAGGTGGTTAGGGCTTTATCCTCGCAAGGAATTCTCTCTCAAAGGCTTCGAGGTGGGTTGCTCTCAAACGACAAAAGCCGTACACTAACTCTGAGCAGCCAACCATTTATGGTTGTAGGGGGTGGGCTATTTATAGCCACTAGGCAACCCGACCTGATTTGTCTGAAATGACCCTGGGTCACTAAGGAACTGACACGTGTTCCAACGGTCAGATTTCAAACACACGTGGCAACTTTACTTGGGCTACAAGCAAAGCTGACTCATCCACCTCTGGATAAGATTTGCTCTCATTGTCTTCGCTCGAAGACATAGGATTTTGGTTGAGCATCACTTCAGTCACTTTGACTTTGTTCACTTGGACCCACTTAATAGTACGGTGGTTTCTATGACTCAACAAAGAAGAAAAGGAGACAATGAAACAACTAAGTCTTCGCGTCCCATAGTCTTCACGCAATGTCTTCTCTTGTCATAGTCTTCAATGTGAATATCTTCACATACCACCATTGTCTTCAATGTCTTCATACATTTTTAGGGGTCATCTCCGGTAGATAAACCGAATCAATGAGGGACTACTACCTGTGTTATCCTGCAATTCTCACAAACACATTAGTCCCTCAACCAGGTTTGTCGTCAATACTCCAAAACCAACTAGGGGTGGCACTAGATGCACTTACAATCTCTCCCTTTTTGGTGATTGATGACAAACTGGTTGAAGTTTTCAACGGGGATAAAAGTATGTGAAATGTAAAGGATTTAGGTATTGTCTTCATAAGTGGCAAAGGCTCCCCCTGAAGATGTGCATATAAGTAATTTGCTTTTGGAATACAAATGCACATGGCAGGTTGTACTTGTGGAGATCCTCTTCAACTTATGACGACAATTCATCATGCATGAAAAGTATGTGAAGATAATGACCTGCATAATGAAAAATGGACGTCTGCAGAATGACCTAAGTGCGGAAGTTATCATCGCACATGCGGAATTTATCATCGCATCACAAAATAGCAAATAAGTAGCAGACGACCATCGAGTTTAAGTGTTACAACTCAAAGAACCAAATGTATCAAAAAGAGAGAGTTGTAAACACTAGGCAAAATATAAAACCACCGCCCATATGGACCCGCTTGAAGACTATCAAACTCATATGCTTCTCCCCCTTTTGTCAGTAAGGACCAAAAAGGTTTGAGGACATACAGCAACTACTCGTTCCCATGAGGAGTTGGTGAAGCAGCAGGGTCGTCGGTGTTGGTTGGCGGTGCAGACGAACTTGGTGCAGTGTTGATTTGCGCTAAAGGTGGTGAAGTAGCATCGTCTTCATCATCGATGACACGTGCATTCACTATTGCAGCAGAGGAGGAGAACTCAAAGTCTTCAAGAGACAGAGTATGCCGCAGCACAGTCCTTCTCGGAGGTGTTGAGTCAAACTTGAAGCGTTCAGAGAAGCCATCATCTTGAAGATCATCTTCAGAACACATAAGCGTCAGCCCTTTCCATGTACGCCGACAAGTTTCATGGGCAACAAAGGCATTCTTGGTGGAAAGGTTGCGAATCATGTTTACGTCCACCAAGAGGCTTTGCATTTGGCGCTTCAGCCAGTCATGATGCTTATCCTGTTTCCGATGAAGGGCAACCAGAAGCTCTCGGTCATTGAGAACACGAGATCACTTCTTAGGCCGTTGTGCAATGGTGCTTTCAGTGGCTTCAGTGAGGGCACGATGAGGTGCACGGGTAATACCAGCCAGAGGATAAACACGAGTGACTGCTGGGACTCCTTCAATGTGTTGTGAGAAGCTTTGATTATCAGCATTTTGAAGACTAAGGGGCTCCTTGGCAGGCTCTGGATAGATGGCTTCAACTGACATATCGACATCAGGCAGAAAAATCAGATGATTGCGAGTAGAGGGATGATAGGTGACAGCTGAGTTTAGTTTGATCAGACGCATAATCCATGGAGCGTAAAACTTCAAGCCAAAGAGATCAGATCCTGATGCAGCAAGTTGGCGGATGAAGAAGTCTTGAGCATTGAAGATTTTGCCATGAAGAATATGGAAGACCAAAGTCTTCATTGCACCTTCAAGCTTTGCATGTGGAGAATGTCCTTTGATGGGCCAGAGAGTTTGCCTTATAATGTGATAGATAGTATGTGGCAGATACTCAAGGTCTTCAACAAAGAACTCCTTAGGATATTCATCATCGGGAGGCAAAGGCTTCATCATTCTAAGCATCTGACTCATGTTGGGTTCAGGCTTGTGAAAAATGCTTTCCATAGCAGCACAGTGAAGCTGACAACCAGGTTCATAAAGATCACCTGGAGTAGGCAGGCCAGTGAGCTCAATGACATCAAAGGCTTTGGCTTCATGATGAACATTGCCTGTCATCCACTCAAGGACCCAAGTCTTCGGATCCCTGTTGTAGCCACGAATATGAAGAGTGGCATAGAATTGGAGCAGCAATTCTTCGTTCCAGTGCTCCTTGTCAATGACGAACTGCAACAAGCCAGACTCTCTGAAGCAATCCGGCGCTTCTTCCAAACAGGGCAGACCAGTTATGGCTTCAGTGTCAAGACGCATATGTGGAAAAACGCGACCTTGATTGTATAAGATGCATGAGTAATAACTGCGCTGCTGATAGCTCCAGAACTGATCAGAAGATATTCTTGCCTTAGAGTAGGGGTTCTTGGCGCTATTAAAGAAGGTGTTGTGTGCTTTGAAGCCATTGATATTGAATGATCCGGGTGCAGATGCAGTGCCTAGAAACCTAGGCAGCCTTGGCATTGGCTTCTAAACTTGAGGCCTGCGCTCGACGTGATAGTCAAATTGGGGACCAGCAGCAGGTGGAGGAACAAGAAGAGGCCATTTGACAGTGATAAGCTGGCCATAGTTGTATGCTTGCTCGATAGTATGTGGCCTTGGTGGCGGAACAGGGGTAGTGGTATCAACAGAGGCGTCAGGCTGCACATCTATTGCAGGTGCATCATTGGCTTCATTGGCTTCTAGCACAGTGTTTGGTGCAGGCTCCACATTGTCTTCAGCCATGACCACGTCATTGGCTTCAGTGGTGTTTGTGGTGGCAGCATTAGGATTCTCAACCTCCACTTGAGGAGCTGGAGGGTCGGGCACCGACACGTTCACTTCAGGAACAACTTCTTCAGTGATGGGGGGAGTAGGGACACGTTCTTCTGCTTGATTTTCTTCGGCTGATGCAGCCGGATTGTCTTCAGCAACTTTAGCTTCAGACTCGGAGACATTCACAGTAGGAGTGGCTTCTGGGAGCACCTGACGTGCAACAGATTGGTGGTGCACTTCTCCTTCTGGAACGCTCGAAAGAGGGACTTGGGGCCTTGGTCCTTTGCGAAGCCTGCGTAACGCTGGCGACGCCTGTGGAGATGGAGTTGGCTGGGCCTTAAAGTCATCATCTTCTTCTTGCACTGGTGGGGTGACTTGTGGTTGGGGAGTACTCGGGGTGTCTTGTTGTTGTGGGTGATCAGCCCATGATGCATCCTGAGCAATTGACATCAGAGGATGACCAATGCTGATGAGTTCGCTGTTCGTGAGAACAGGCGATGATACCAAGTTGTGCTCGATCTGAGGAAGAACTACATCATCTTCAACATTGTCATGGTGACCAATGTCTTCAGCAGCGGTGGGGTCAACTGCTGGAATGTCTTCAGCTTCAGGAGCCTCTGTGGAAGCAGGCTCATGAACTACCATCCGTTGTTCTTGATGCGAAGAGTCAGGACGAGCAACCGAGATGGGCTCGACAACAAGGGGCTCTGTGGGAGCGGTCCGATCTTTCTTGGTTTTGCACTTCTTCTTGGAGGGAGCGACATTAGAAGCTTCAGGATTTTTCCTCTTTCTGGCTTCAGCCTCGGCAGCCCTTATCTTCTTCAGTTCTGAAACGGTTGACTTGACCTTTGGCTTCGAGCCGGACATGCTGCTTGGGAAGATAATGCGAGGTTCTTCCCGCCTTGAAGGTGCAGATTTGTCAGTCGATGGCTTCTTCTTCTTTGCAGCCATTCTGGGGTCGATGCCAGGACGCCCAAGAGCCTTGCGCTTCTCAGCTTCATTGTAGGCTTGCACGCACTTGTCAGCCAGACTCTTCATGCGCTCACGAGAACCTTTAGCTTCTTCTTGTTTCTTGAGAAAAGCTTTCTTGAGCTCGTGCAGCATAACCTTGAAGTTTTTGACATCTTGCACGCTGAGCTTTGCCATGTGCTTCAGTTCAACGATGAGCTGAGCTAGAGCTAGCTCAGAAGCAATGGCGCCAGTGAAAGAGATGCTGATGCCAATTGGAAGTTGCAGATCTTCAAAGTTGAGATTGGGGGTTTCAAACCACTCATCAATGAAGTTGTGGATGATTGCCACGTCAAAGAGAGGCAACTCATTGAAGATTTCTGCTTCTTCCTTGCTCTTAATCAGTTGCTCAAGAGCGTCATCTGCAAGATCTTCATCACTGGACAGATCAATGTGTTCGTCTCGCAGAATGGAAGCAGGGGTCAATACCTGATCAGTATTCTTTTTCATCTCTGTCTTATTGGAGATACGTGATAGATCTTCAGACTGCACACTGTCTTCAGGAGGTGCAGTAGCCAGTGGCTTTGCACGTGAAGCTTTTGGAGGAGCAGCTGAATTTGAAGCTTTAGCCTTCTTTTGCTTCTGTGGCTTTGGAGTAGGAGCTGGGGCTTCATCAGTGTCGGCATCATCATCAGAATGATCCACTTTGGCACCTTGAACAGAAATGTGAGTGATAAGGCCATCAAGGTTGTAGAAAGGTCCGATGAAATTGGGTTCAGCATCGCGTGTGCCATCAGCCTGGGGAGCAGAAGGACCAGGGTTGAAGTCTAGTCCCAATGACTTCTTGTTTTCCTTGGCCGATGCCTTTGCATGCTGGAAGTTGCGATTGAAGAGATTATCATCACGACACCAGAGCAGTGATGATGGGTCGGCATTTTCAGGCTGTGGTCCACGGACCATACAGGGATAGAAACCCTGAGTAATAGCTTCAGCTCTGGTCTTGGGTGGAAGGCTTCGGAAGAGAATGTCACCCCAAGGACTCTTGATGGCATTCTTTTCAGCATACTCCTGGGTCACAAACTTGTATTTAAACCATTGTTCGGCCCAATATCTTCGAATCCATTGGATTCGTGTCTTGCGCTGATTGTAATCCTCTTCTGGATCTGTCTTGTACAGTTGTGAGAGGTCATCAGGCAGATCTCTTGATGTTCCCCCTCGACGCTGTCTGCCACCCTTCCTTGCTGATTTCTCTGTAGCCATGAACTTCAAACTGAATGGCTTCAACATGTTCAAAGGCTTCAAAGGCTTCCGCTTGATGGTCAAACAGGAACTGGCTTCGGGAGAGTTAATGTGCTGCTGTAAGAATTCTGCAAACGAATGCAGACTATGAGAACCAAGGGATTCTCCCACGGACATGTACCTGTGACAGCATTAGAGATGCGAGGGAAGGGGAGAGGTCATATGCATTCTCAGAAGATTTTGAAGATAAATCAGTTTGAAGACATTGACCTCATGGTGCGAAGACATTCACTTATGTGTTTGAAGTTGGTTCCAGATTTGTACGAATCCAGGAATAGGTACAATTGAGGAATCTAACTTGTTATGAAGCTTAAGTGAATATACTAGGCATTATATGAGATGCAGACATGATAGATCTAACATTGAGTAGGCATAAACCACTTTCGGTAAACAGGATGAATCTCTTAGGATCAAAAAGATGGTAAAAAGAGAGTTTTATTTACCACACGATGAACTGCTAGATGGGAAGAGTAGGAGACCGAGCAGTTCAATCCACCGTGCCCTAACTTGGCGATGGAGGACACCTACGGCGGCGGCGGAGAGGACGATGACCGCGGCCGGCGTGAGGACGGCGTCGGTGAAGTCACGGCAGCTAAGCGCTTCGTCGCCGGCGTCGTCGAGAGCTAGCGGTGGCGCTAGGGTTTTGACGAGGTGGAGAGGTGGAAGAAAGTTTTCTTGACCGCAGGGGACATGTATTTATAAGGAAGTATGTGGCACAGTGTAATTACGCAGGTGCCCCTGGTGGTTCACATCTGAGGGACACATGGCAAGCATGCAACATACTTGGAGTTGTCCCATGTTCCGACGCCCGCCCGAACTGTTGGATGGTCGTTCCGGCTTCTCCGGATTTCAGACAATAAGGATAGAGCATTTAAAACAGACTTAATGTTTTTCTTTGTATCTTCTGCTGACAAGGACGCAGAGAAGACATTCGACAGTTTCAATAGAATGCATATGATTTGGACAGATAGAGTTTGAGATAGAAAGCATAGAGAGATTAAGGTCCGATCACATTCACTTAGTTCAAAAGATTCAACAAGGAAGACATAGCTATAAGTGAATGATGTAGAGGACAGAACACTAATATGTATATATCAGAAGACAATCAAATCAACATAGTGAAGATAATCATGAAGACAAGTTGAAATTGAAGACAAATCAAATGTGAAGACATAGCAAATGTAATGCCATGAGTAAAACACTTCAAACAGAAGAATTTGGTGGTGACGTCACCCACCGTATAGGAAGTATTAGACCCAGACACGGCACACAATTATCGTGGCGCTCCGAAGTCAAATTCTACGTTAATGTATTCACACTTAGAATGTAAGTCTTCATTGATTGAAGATATACTTTACTTCGTGTGTTGCACATCTATGTCATCAACATGCTTAAGTGTTAGGATGTGTGCCTGATCACAGGACATTTGAGGATTCCAAGATATTTAGCTCACACGTAACTTGCAAAACCTCTTCTCATCCAAGGGCTTGGTGAAGATATCTGCCAATTGCTCTTCAGTGTTGACGTGTATGATATCAATATCTTCCTTCATAACATGATCTCTGAGAAAGTGATGACGAATTTCAATGTGCTTTGTCTTCGAGTGCTGAACTGGGTTGTTGGCAATCTTGATGGCGCTTTCGTTGTCACAGTAGAGTGGCACTTGCTTCAGATGAATGCCATAGTCTTTGAGTGTTTGCTTCATCCATAGAAGCTGAGCGCAGCAAGATCCAGCAGCAATGTATTCAGATTCAGCAGTGGAGAGAGATACACAGTTCTGCTTATTTGAAGACCAACATACAAGTGATCGTCCCAGAAAATGACATGTGCCTGATGTAGACTTGTGATCCACCTTGTCACCAGCATAATCAGCATCCGAGAATCCACCTAGATCAAACTCTGAGCCCTTTGGATACCATAATCCTAGTGTTGGGGTGTGAGCCAAATATCTGAGAATTCGCTTCACAGCTAAGTGATGTGATTCCTTTGGTGCCGCTTGGAACCGGGCACACATGCAAACACTAAGTATGATATATGGCCTAGATGCACATAAATAAAGCAAGGAACCAATCATGGAGCGGTATACCTTTTGATCAAACTCTTTACCATTGTCGTCGGGACCCAGATGATGTTTGGCTGGCATTGGCGTCATGAAGCCTTTACAATCTTGCATCCCAAATTTCTTCAGGCAATCTTTGAGGTATTTCTCTTGAGATATAAAGATGCCGTTGCGTTGCTGACGTATTTGAAGACCAAGGAAGAACTTCAGCTCACCCATCATGGACATCTGATATTGCTCTTGCATCATACATCCAAACTCGTCACTGTATTTCTGATTGGTGCAGCCGAAGATAATGTCATCCACATATATTTGGCACACAAACAGTTCACCATCATATGTCTTCGTGCAGAGAGTGGGGTCGAGGGAACCAGTTTTGAAGACTTTGCTCTGCAGGGAAGTCTTTGAGTGTGTCATACCAAGCCCGAGGGGCTTGTTTGAGGCCATACAGTGCCTTGTTGAGCTTGTACACCATGTCAGAATGTTTTGGATCTTCAAAGCCAGGCGGTTGTGCAACATACACTTCTTCTTCAATCTTGCCATTGAGAAAAGCGCTCTTCACATCCATTTGATACAGAAGAATGTTATGATGATTTGCATAGGCCAGCAGTATGCGTATGGCTTCAAGCCTAGCCACAGGAGCAAATGTTTCATCGAAGTCAATCCCTTCAACTTGAGTGTATCCTTGAGCAACGAGACGAGCTTTGTTTCTGACAACTTGGCCATGCTCATCTTGCTTGTTGCGATATATCCATTTAGTGCCTATTATATTGTGCTTATGAGGATCAAGACACTTAACCAGTTCCCATACATTATTCAGCTCAAATTGTTGAAGCTCTTCTTGCATAGCTTGAATCCATCCAGGTTCCATGAAGGCTTCATCAACTTTCTTGGGTTTAGATATTGAGACGAATGCGAAGTGCCCACAGAAATTTGCTAGCTGTGTTGCCCTTGAACGAGCGAGTGGACCTGGTGCATTGATGCTATCAATTATTCTCTCAATCTGTACTTCATTTGCAACACGAGGATGTACAGGACAAAGATTTTGCTCTTGCTGATCATTGTCATCGTTAGAAGGATTGTGTTCAGGCTGAGCATTGTCTTCAGGTTGATCAGGTGCGGAGATGATAAGTCCCTCTTCAGGCTAAGCTTCAGATGGTATGATTTCTCCAGTTCCCATAAGTTTGATTGATTCACTAGATGGAACTTCATCTAGCACATTTGGCTGGTGCTCTCTTTGCGAGTCGTTAGTCTCATCGAACCGCACATCCACAGTTTCAACCACTTTATAGTGAAAGAGGTTGAAGACTCTGTAGGAGTGCAAATCCTTTCCATATCCAAGCATAAAACCTTCATGTGCTTTCGGTGCAAATTTTGAAGTGTGATGTGGATCCTTGATCCAGCACTTGGCACCAAATACTCTGAAGTAACTGGCATTTGGCTTCTTGCCAGTAAGGAGCTCATAGGATGTCTTGTTGAGAAGCTTGCGAAGATAAACATGGTTGATGATATGGCATGCAGTATCAATGGCTTCAGGCCAGAATTTTCCTGGAGTCTTGTATTCATCAAGCATCGTCCGAGCCATCTCAATAAGTGTTCTGTTCTTGCATTCCACGACGCCATTCTGTTGCGGCGTGTACGGAGCTGAGAAGTCATGTGTGATGCCCAAAGTATCAAGATACGTATCTAGGCCAGTGTTCTTGAATTCAGTGCCATTTGTCACTTCTGATGTGCTTTATCTTGACGCCATAGTTGTTCATGGCTCGATTGGCGAAGCGTCTGAAGACATCCTGCACTTCAGTCTTGTAGAGAATTATATGCACCCAAGTATATCTTGAATAATCATCAACAATGACAAAGCCATAGAGACAAGATATAGTAGTAAGAGTTGAGTAATGAGTGGGACCGAAAAGGTCCATGTGGAGCAGTTCGAAGGGTTGAGTCATTGTCATGATTGTCTTCGAGGGATGCTTGGCCCTCGTCATCTTTCCTGCTTCACAGGCACCGCATAAGTGATCCTTCTTGAACTTGACGCCCTCGATGCCTATCACATGCTTCTTTCTTGCAAGAGTGTGCAAGTTCCTCATGCCAGCATGCCCTAGCCTCCGATGCCAGAGCCAGCATTCTGAAGCTTTTGCTAGAAGACATACGGCAAGTTGTGGTCCTGGTGAGAAATCTACCATGTACAAATCATCTTTCTGATACCCTTCAAAAACTAGCGACTTGTCAGATTCCATTAGAACAAGGCAACGATATTTTCCAAACATCACAATCATGTTTAAATCGCAAAGCATTGAGACAGTCATTAAGTTGAAACCAAGGGATTCAACAAGCATGACTTTATCCATGTGTTGATCCCTTGAGATTGCAACTCTACCTAGACCCGATACCTTGCTTTTACCAGTGTCAGCAAATGTGATGTGACTTTGGTCAGATGGACGTAAGGTTGAGTCCATAAGAAGACTTCGCTTGCCATTCATGTGATTAGTACACCCACTATCAGTAATCTATTCTGAAGCAGCTGGTGTCGTACCCTTGGCACCGCGTGCCATGAAGCAGCAGGTGGGAGTGGAGTTGTCCTTGTCATTAGCATCGGCGTTGGTGACGGAGTCATTGTATTCAGTGTTGAAGATGGACTTGGCAACGTAGGTTGTAGCCAGACTTGCAATGCCAGAATCGGACTCCTCCTCAGACTCCACCTCTGCCTCCTCAGAAGCAGACTCCTCCTCTTAATCCATTTCCTTGCCGACAAACGCGCGGGCCTTGCCAGATGAGCTCTTCTTGTGTGATGAAGACTTTGAAGAAGACTTGGAAGAAGACTTTGAGTATTTCTTCTTCTTCTTGTCGTCAGAATCATACTCCTTGCTCTTCTTCTTCTTGTTGTTCTCATTGTCCCACTGCGGACACTCAGAGATGTAGTGACCAGGTTTCTTGCACTTGTGGCATGTTCTCTTCTTGTAGTCATGAGCAGAAGCTTCATCATTTCTTGAGCTGGATCGTGAAAACTTTCTGAAGTCTTTCTTCTTGGTGAATCTCTGGAACTTCTTCACAAGTATAGCAAGCTCCCTTCCAATGTCTTCAGGATCATCAAAGCTACAGTCAGATTCTTCATCAGATGAAGAAACAGCTTTTGCCTTCAAGGCGCGAGTTCGCCCATAGTTGGGACCGTAGATGTCTCTTTTCTCAGAAAGCTGCAACTCATGTGTGTTGAGCCTTTCAAGTATGTCAGACGGATCGAGTGTCTTGAAGTCAAGACATTCTTGAATCATCAAGGCTAGGGTGTCAAATGAGGTGTCAAGTGATCTCAGGAGTGTCTTGACGATTTCATGCTTGGTGATCTCAGTAGCACCGAGAGCTCGAAGCTCATTTGTGATGTCAGTGAGGCGGTCAAACGTGAGCTGGAAATTCTCATTGTCATTTCTCTTGAAGCGGTTGAAGAGGTTGCGAAGGACACTGATTCTTTGATCTCTCTGGGTTGAGACGCCTTCGTTGACCTTGGAGAGTCAGTCCTAGACTTGCTTGGATGTTTCCAGAGCACTCACACGGCCATACTGTCCTTTGGTCAGATGACCACAGATGATGTTCTTGGCAGTGGAATCCAGCTGAGTGAACTTCTTGACATCAGCAGCGGTGACACCTTCACCATCCTTGGGAACGCCATTCTTGACGACATACCAGAGGTCGACATCAATGGCTTCAAAATGCATGCGCATCTTATTCTTCCAGTAGGGATATTCAGTTCCATTGAAGACATGGCACGTAGCGGAGACTTTAATTATCCCTACAGTCGACATAGCTAAAAATCTAGGTGGCTAAACCGAATCACACAGAACAAGGGAGTACCTTGCTCTGATACCAATTGAAAGTGCTAGTGATCGACTAGAGGGGGGGTGAATAGGAGATTTTTATGAAAGTCTTCAAAACATGGAAGTTTCGAAGACAAACGATAGAAATAAACGTATTACCATGCAGCGGAAGGTAGACTACACTAAGCAAGCCATAGTCAAGTATTCAATGAAGTGAAAGCACAATGACTAATAGCAGCTAGGCAGTATAGATCAGGTAGAAAGATAGTGTGAAGCCAATCAGAACAATTAGTTACTCGGTGAAGACAAAAGATAATGCAATCATACAATGACTTCACCAGGGCCAACAGTAAGTAAAGGAATGGGAAGGACGAAACCAGTGAATCGTTGAATACAATGATTTGTTGGACTAGTTCCAGCTGCTGTGATAACTGTACGTCTGGTTAGGGAGGCTGAGATTCAACTCAGAAGACCGCGTCTTCACCTTATTCCCTTGAGCTAAGGACACCTAGACCTCGCCCAATCACTCTGGTAAGTCTTCAAGGTAGACTCTCAAACCTTCACAGACTTCGTTCACCGGCGATCCACAATGACTCTTGGATGCTCAGAACGCGACGCCTAACCGGCTGGAGGATTCACAGTCCTCAAGTGTAATAAGTCTTCAGATCATACAGACAGGAAGACTTCAGTGATGCCTAACACTCTTTGGCTTTGGGTGGTTAGGGCTTTATCCTCGCAAGGAATTCTCTCTCAAAGGCTTCGAGGTGGGTTGCTCTCAAACGACAAAAGCCGTACACTAACTCTGAGCAGCCAACCATTCATGGTTGTAGGGGGTGGGCTATTTATAGCCACTAGGCAACCCGACCTGATTTGTCCGAAATGACCCTGGGTCACTAAGGAACTGACACGTGTTCCAATGGTCAGATTTCAAACACACGCGGCAACTTTACTTGGGCTACAAGCAAAGCTGACTCATCCAGCTCTGGATAAGATTTGCTCTCATTGTCTTTGCTCGAAGACATAGGATTTTGGTTGAGCGTCACTTCAGTCACTCTGACTTTGTTCACTTGGACCCCACTTAACAGTACGGTGGTTCCTATGACTCAACAAAGAAGAAAAGGAGACGACGAAACAACTAAGTCTTCGCATCCCATAGTCTTCATGCAATGTCTTCTCTTGTCATAGTCTTCAATGTGAATATCTTCACATACCACCATTGTCTTCAATGTCTTCATACATTTTTAGGGGTCATCTCCGGTAGATAAACCGAATCAATGAGGGACTACTACCTGTGTTATCCTGCAATTCTCACAAACACATTAGTCCCTCAACCAGGTTTGTCGTCAATACTCTAAAACCAACTAGGGGTGGCACTAGATGCACTTACACCCCCCTACCTTGTGGCCTCCTGTTTCTTTTCTTGACGTAGGGTCCAAGTCTCTCTGGTCTTATTCGTTGAGAAAATCACGTTCCCGAAGGTTTCATTCCGTTTGGACTCCGTTTGATATTCCTTTTCTTCAAAACCATAAAACTGGCAAAAAACAACAATTCTGGGCTGGGCCTCCGGTTAATAGGTTAGTCCCAAAAATAATATAAAAGTGGAGTATAAAGCCCAATAATGTCCAAAACAGTAGATAATATAGCATGGAGCAATCAAAAATTATAGATACATTGGAGACGTATCAAGCATCCCCAAGCTTAATTCCTTCTCGTCCTCGAGTAGGTAAATGATAATAAACAGAATTTTTGATGCGGAGTGCTACTTGGCATATTTTTAATGTAATTCTTCTTAATTGTGGTATGAATATTCAGATCCAAAAGATTCAAGACAAAAGTTCATATTGACATAAAAATAATAATACTTCAAGCATACTAACAAAGCAATTATGTCTTCTCAAAATAACATGGCTAAAGAAAGTTATCCCTACAAAATCATATAGTCTGGCTATGCTCTATCTTCACCACACAAAATATTTAAATCATGCACAACCCCGATGAAAAGCCAAGCAGTTGTTTCATACTTTTGACATTCTCAATACTTTTTCAATTTTCACGCATTAAATGAGCGTGAGCCATGGATATAGCACTATAGGTGGAATAGAGTGGTGGTTGTGGAGAAGACAAAAAGGGAGAAGATAGTCTCACATTAACTAGGCGTATCAACGGGCTATGGAGATGCCCATCAATAGATATCAATGTGAGTGAGTAGGGATTGCCATGCAACGGATGCACTAGAGCTATAAGTATATGAAAGCTCAAAAAGAAACTAAGTGGGCGTGCATCCAACTTGCTTGCTCATGAAGACCTAGGGCATTTTGAGGAAGCCCATCATTGGATTATACAAGCCAAGTTCTATAATGAAAGATTCCCACTGGTATATGAAAGTGATAACATGAGAGACTCTCTACTATGAAGATCATGGTGCTACTTTGAAGCACAAGTGTGGTAAAAGGATAGTAACATTGTCCCTTCTCTCTTTTTCTCTCATTTTTTTATTTGGGCCTTTTCTCTTTTTATGGCCTCTTTTCTTTCTCCTTTTTTTCGTAGCCGTACTTGTGAAATTTTCTTAGCCGTACTTGTGAACTTTGCAATGAATGTGGTCATTTAACTATCCGATGCAAATTATTTCATGATCTAATCATTTCCAAAAATTGTGATGACTTGATTTCCCTTCCACATCATAATGAACTTAGTTTGCTTATGTGTTATGAAGAAATGAAACGTATAACTAACTATCTTCCAGTATTTGCCCGTGATAAACTTCTTGATTTTGATCTAAAGGAAATTTATATGTATTGTGCAGTGAATTGAATTGGAAATCCTTATATTGCCAATTACATAAAGACAAGAAAACAAATAGAAGATGAAGAGAATACTAATGACAGGGAAGAGGCTTCCCAATATCCTCCTATTATTTCTTATGATGAATCAGGTAACGAGGAGGAGCTTTATATTCAACCAATCTCATCAATAAAGAGCTCAAAAAAGGGATAAACCCGCACATGATGTGAAGAAGAAAAAGAAAAAACAGAGAAGCAAAGGTAAAAAGGTATCCCTCCCAAATGATGTTACTCCTACTACTCATTGTGATGATGATAATTGCTATACTATTGGTGCTATCCATACTATTAATGATGAGAGTGATTATGCTTATGATATGAAAAGGCCCAAGCTTGGGGATGCTACATTTAATGAAGATGATATTTTTAGTCTCCCAAGTTTTGATATGCAAATTTATAATGATGATAGCATGCCTCCTACTTATGATGATTATATTGATGAAAGTGGGTTTGGAAGAGTGTCAACTTTAGGAAGTAATGATCCCACTATTTTGGAGGATATTGAATCTTATTATGATAATTATGAAAGTGGATTTGGAGAGGTCATGACTTTATTTAGTGATGATTCCACTATCTTGGAAGAGGTTTCAATCGATTATGATGAGAACAAAGTTGCTACTTATGATGATTATTGTGATGACACGTATGCTATAAAAAGTAGTGATGATTATATTTATAAAACTTGTCATGATTATGATTACCCCTTTTCTGAACATTACTCTTTTAATGTGGAAACAATTTATAGTATTCAAGTCTCTTATGATACTCCCACTATCCCGAATGAGAAGAATTTTGCTTATGTGGAGAGTAGTAAATTTTCTATGCTTGTAGATCATTAAAAGAATGCTCTATGTGATGGTTATATTGTTGAATTCATTCATGATGATACTGAAAATTATTATGAGGGAGGAATATATGCTTGTAGGAATTGCAATAATATCAAGTTTCCTCTCTATGTGCTTAAAATTTTGAAGATATGCTTGTTTTACCTTTCTATGCAAGTTGATTCTTGTTCCCACAAGTTGTTTTATCATAAAATCCCTATGCATAGGAAGTGGGTTAGACTTAAATGTGCTATTCATATTCTTCATGATGCTCGCTTTATGTTTCAATTCTTATCTTTTATGTGAGCATCATTGAATTCATCATGCCTAGCTAGGGGCGTTAAACGATAGCGCTTGTTGGGAGGCAACCCAATTTTATTCTTGTTCCTTGCTTTTTGTTCCTGTTTAGTAATAAATATTTCATCTAGACTCTGTTATGGTTGTGATTTTTGTGTTTAATTAGTGTTTGTGCCAAGTAGAACCTTTGGGAAGACTTGGGGGAAGTTTATGTGATCCTGCTGTAAAAAACAGAAACTTTAGCGCTCACGAGATTAGCTGCCATTTTTACTGGAGAGTGATATTAAGTTGATTATTTTTGCAGAGTATTAATAGACAAATTCCTTAAGTCCACCAATTTATTTGAGAATTTTATGAGTTCCAGAAGTGTATGTTTGATACAGATTACTACAGACTGTTCTGTTTTTGACAGATTTCGTTTTCTATGTGTTGTTTGCTTATTTTGATGAATCTATGAGTAGTATCGGAGGGTATAAACCATAGAGAAGCTGGAATACAGTAGATATTACACCAATATGAATTTAGAATGAGTTCACAACAGTACCTAAGTGGTGATTTATTTTCTTATACTAACGGAGCTTACGAGTTTTCTGTTAAGTTTTGTGTTGTGCAGTTTTCAAGTTTTGGGTAAAGATTTGATGGACTATGGAATAAGGAGTGGAAAGAGCCTAAGCTTGGGGATTCCCAAGGCACCCCAAGTTAATATTCAAGGACAACCAAAAGCCTAAGCTTGGGGATGCCCCGGAAGGCATCCCCTCTTTCGTCTTCGTTCATCGGTAACTTTACTTGGAGCTATATTTTTATTTACCACATGATATGTGTTTTTCTTGTAGCGTCATTTTATTTTATTTAGTTTTGCTTGATGTTTGAATAAAATACCAAGATCTGAAATTCTTAAATGTTAGGGAGTCTTCACATAGTTGCATAATTATTCGACTACTCATTGATCTTCACTTATATCTTTCGGAGTAGTTTGTCATTTGCTCTAGTGCTTCACTTATATCTTTTTAGAGCACGGTGGTGGTTTTATTTTGAAGAAATAGATGAACTCTTGTGCTTCACTTATATTATTTTGAGAGTCCTTAGAACAGCATGGTAGTTTGCTTTGGTTATGAAACTAGTCCTAATATGATGGGCATCCAAGAGGGATACAATAAAAAAATTCATATAGAGTGCATTGAATACTAAGAGAAGTTTGATACTTGATAATTGTTTTGATATATGGAGATAGTGATATTAAAGTTGTGCTAGTTGAGTAGTTGTGAATTTGAGAAATACTTGTGTTGAAGTTTGCAAGTCGCGTAGCATGCACGTATGGTAAATGTTGTGTAACAAATTTGAAACATGAGGTGTTATTTGATTGCCTTCCTTATGAGTGGCGGTCGGGGACGAGCGATGGTCTTTTCCTACCAATCTATCCCCCCTAGGAGCATGCGCGTAATGCTTGGTCTTTGATGACTTGTAGATTTTTGCAATAAGTATGTGAGTTCTTTATGACTAATGTTGAGTCCATGGATTATACGCACTCTCACCCTTCCATCATTGCTAGCCTCTTCGGTACCGTGCATTGCCCTTTCTCACCTTGAGAGTTGGTGCAAACTTCGCCGGTGCATCCAAACCCCGTGATATGATACGCTCTATCACACATAAACCTCCTTATATCTTCCTCAAAACAGCCACCATACCTACCTATTATGGCATTTCCATAGCTATTCCGAGATATATTACCATGCAACTTTCCACCGTTCCGTTTATTATGATACACTTCATCATTGTCATATTGGCTTGCATAATCATGTAGTTGACATCATATTTGTGGCAAAGCCACCATGCATAATTTATCATACATGTCACTCTTGGTTCATTGCCCATCCCGGTACACCGCCGGAGGCATTCATATAGAGTCATATCTTGTTCTAGTATCAAGTTGTAATCATTGAGTTGTAAATAAATAGAAGTGTGATGATCATCATTAATAGAGCATTGTCCCAAAAAAGAGAAAGGCCAAAAAAAGGAAGGCCCAAAAAAAGAAAAAAAGGGGCAATGCTACTATCCTTTTTCCACACTTGTGCTTCAAAGTACAACCATGATCTTTATGATAGAGAGTCTCTTGTTTTGTCACTTTCATATACTAGTGGGAATTTTTCATTGTAGAACTTGGCTTGTATATTCCAACAATGGGCCTCCTCAAGTGCCCTAAGTCTTCGTGATCAAGCAAGTTGGATGCACACCCACTTAGTTTTTTTTTGTTGAGCTTTCATACATTTATAGCTCTAGTGCATCCATTGCATGGCAATCCCTACTCCTTGCATTGACATCAATTGATGGGCATCTCCCTAGCCCATTGATTAGCCGCGTCGATGTGAGACTTTCTCCTTTTTGTCTTCTCCACATAACCCCCTCATTATATTCTATTCCACCCATAGTGCTATATCCATGGCTCACGCTCATGTATTGCGTGAAAGTTGAAAAAAGTTTGAGATTACTAAAGTATGAAACAATTGCTTAGCTTGTCAGCGGAGTTGTGCATGATGAGAGCATACTTGTGTGACGAAAATGGAGCATGACCAAACTATATGATTTCGTAGGGATGAACTTTCTTTGGCCATGTTATTTTGAGAAGACATAATTGCTTTGTTAGTATGCTTGAAGTAGTATTGTTTTTATGCCAATATTAAACTTTTGTCTTGAATCTGAATATTCTTGCCACAATAAAGAATATTACATGGATAAATATGCTAGGTAGCATTCCACATCAAAAATTCCGTTTTTATCATTTACCTTCTCGAGGACGAGCAGGAATTAAGCTTGGGGATGCTGATACGTCTCCAATGTATCTATAATTTTTGATTGTTCCATGCTATTATATTATCAACCTTGGATGTTTTATATGCATTTATATGCTATTTTATATGATTTTGGGACTAATCTATTAACCTAGAGCCCAGTGCCAGTTTCTGTTTTTTTCCTTGTTTTAGAGTATCGCAGAAAAGGAAAATCAAATGGAGTCCAATTGACCCGAAACTTCACGGAACTTATTTTTGGACCAGAAGAAGCCCACGGAGTATCGGAGATGGACCAGAAGAGTCTCGGGCTGCCCACGAGGGTGGGGGGCGCGCCCACCCCCTGGGCACGCCCCCTGCCTAGTGGACAGCCCGGAGATCCACCGACGTACTTCTTCCTCCTATATATATCCATATACCCTAAAAACTTCGGGGAGCAGAATAGATCGGGAGTTCCGCCGCCAGAAGCCTCCATAGCCACCGAAAACCAATATAGACCCGTTCCGGCACCCTGCCGGAGGGGGGGAATCCCTCTCCGGTGGCCATCTTCACCATCCCGATGCTCTCCATGACGAGGAGGGAGTAGTCCACCCTCGGGGCTGAGGGTATGTACCAGTAGCTATGTGTTTGATCTCTCTCTCTCGTGTTCTTGAGGTGGTACGATCTTGATGTATCGCGAGCTTTGCTATTATAGTTGTATCTTATGATGTTTCTCCCCCTCTACTCTCTTGTAATGGATTGAGTTTTCGCTTTGAAGTTATCTTATCGGATTGAGTCTTTATTGATTTGAGAACACTTGATGTATGTCTTGCATGGGATACCCGTGGTGACAATGGGGTATTCTATTGATCCACTTGATGTATGTTTTGGTGATCAACTTGCGGGTTCCGCCCATGAACCTATGCATAGGGGTTGGCACACGTTTTCATCTTGACTCTCCGGTAGGAACTTTGGGGCACTCTTTGAAGTTCTTTGTGTTGGTTGAATAGATGAATCTGAGATTGTGTGATGCATATCGTATAATCATACCCACGGATACTTGAGGTGACATTGGAGTATCTAGATGACATTAGGGTTTTGGTTGATTTGTGTCTTAAGGTGTTATTCTAGTACGAACTCTATGATAGATTGAACGGAAAGAATAGCTTCGTGTTATTTTACTACGGACTCTTGAATAGATCGATCAGAAAGGATAACTTTGAGGTGGTTTCGTACGCTACCATAATCTCTTCATTTGTTCTCCGCTATTAGTGACTTTGGAGTGACTCTTTGTTGCATATTGAGGGATAGTTATATGATCCAATTATGTTATTATTGTTGAGGGAACTTGCACTAGTGAAAGTATGAACCCTAGGCCTTGTTTCAACGCATTGCAATACCGTTTGTGCTCACTTTTATCATTAGTTACCTTGCTGTTTTTATATTTTAAGATTACAAAAACCATTATCTACTATCCATATTGCACTTGTATCACCATCTCTTCATCGAACTAGTGCACCTATGCAATTTACTATTGTCTTGAGTGTGTTGGGGACACAAGAGACTCTTTGTTATTTGGTTGCAGGGTTGGTTGAGAGAGACCATCTTCATCCTACGCCTCCCACGGATTGATAAAACTTAGGTCATCCACTTGAGGGAAATTTGCTACTGTCCTACAAACCTCTGCACTTGGAGGCCCAACAACGTCTAGAAGAAGAAGGTTGTGTAGTAGACATCACTGCCATGGAGCACTTTCCACTGCTGCATGTGCTCGTCTGCGTACTTCTTCACCAGCGCCTCGCGCCCGGCATTGTTGTTGTAGAACACGCACTGCAGCGAGTCCAGGAACCTGAACGTCAGCAGAAAATTATGATTTTCCTGTGCAACTTGATTCAATCACAAAACTTCTTATATGGTAGATGATATCAATTTTTGTCCGGATGTTAGTTTCTGCATCGAAATTGAGAAGAATACAAAAGAGCTCGTTGAAGAAAGGAACAAAACTAAAAGAAAGTGTTTAGTGCTAATCTATAAAAACTACATAAGTGAAATTTCAAATACCAAAAGAGTAGTTGAAAACTACAAATAAAATTAAAATTTTTACATCCACAACTTCAGCCGAAACATCCTACCAATGGCAAATTTACCATATGTGTCATCCTAATTAACAAAGATGAAGTTAGCAGCACACATGCAACATAACTTGGTAATAGCTTGTTTGAAAATAACACAAATAACTCAACGAAAGTGAAACTGAAGCAAATGTTAACCAACGCGGAGGAGTATAGGAACCTTCTTTAGGTGTTCAGATTACAACATGTAGTCCGGTTCATCGTCAGCATCTGAGTCATGCCGTGGGATCCGCAAGCTGCATCTGCTGTGTTGGCGACATCATCGTCGAAGAAAACTACCTGATCCTCACCATAAGAGCAACCAGGAAACATCCATTGACTCGATCAACAATATTCGAGAGCCTGAAAATACGAGGACGACCGGCCATATCAGGGTGTGGCACTAATCTACTCAACACTGCCATCATCAAGCAAAAGAAAATAAACCTTAAAGCTACACAAACAACTACTATCATCAGGCACAAGAAAAGAAAGCTTGAAGCTACATAAATATCAACTACCTTACAGAGGCAATTTGGTTCATTTAAAACCATCATTCGGAAATCAAAACAGTAGTTGGGAGAAAAAAATTATACATTCAATTCACCACGTAAGCGCACAGCAAAGTAGTAGTACTCACATTTAGACTTCAGTACCTCAACAACATCAAGCTACCCATCGTAAAGAGCCTAAGGTGAGCATTCCCTAATATTAAAGAAAAGAACGGGTCAGAAAATTGCACTCTCGAATCATCTTCATGAAGGTAAATGCATCCCCCAAGATTCATTTCCCGTTCTCGAGTTCATGCATAAAAATCGCAGGGGCACAAATCAAACTGTATGTTGTCAAACCAGGAAGAATACAGGGTATCAAATGGAATGAGGGAAGCTCACCTGAGATTGAGAATCCATAGACGAGAGTATGTTGCTTGTAAACGGGCATCACCTTCGTGGCTAACAGGGGCATAGGAGTAGACAGGGGCACGCGGAGGAGGGAGGGCGGGGCACATGTTGAACGAGCTCGCCGGGCCATACGTGATGGCGGCGGCGACAGTTGATCGAGGTCGCTCGGGCTCCCCATCTTGAAGAGGGAGGCAGCATGCTGTGAGACGAGACAGCGAGACAAAGATTGGATCGAGAGCGGGTGGTGGCGCATTGAGCGGAGCATTGGGGCAACGGCACGGTGGTGGTGCAAGGAGGATCAGGATCTGGCTGGTCAACCTCCTCCTCTCTGACGGGGAGCAAAGCCGGCGGACATCATGTGAAGCATTGGGATGGAGCGGCAGCGGCGAAGGGATGAAGGGTGGCGGCGAAAGGATGAAGGGCGAAGGGATGAGAGGTTCTCGCTCGAGGGCAGGAGACCTTGCTCGTACGTGCGGGCGATTGGTTTACGTTTTTTTTCGCTGGTTAATTTTTGTAGGTGTATTTTCGCTGGTTAATTTTCATAGATTTTATTTGCTTCGCTTGTCTTGGGTGCGATCGGAGGTTAGGCCCTGGAGGGCGTGGGGCGGGTGGGGGCCTCGGTACCAGCTTTTTCGGTTCGTGGCGGCTCAGTATGAGATAGAAGGAGGTACCCAAAAAACCATGGGAGATGGGACGAAAAAATCTAAAAACGAGACTACCAATTGCTTCGTTAGATGTAGAGATTGGCGGCTATCGGCCGTGTCGACCCGACGACAACGGTGGCAGACGGAAAAAAATTATATGAGACCAGGTCTCATGGTTAGCAGGTGAGACCCGTCCTGATGGATGACACATGTCATTCACAAATCACAAAGCATCTAATCTCTCTCCCCCCTGATTTTAAGTGGGGGTGGAGGATGCTTTGTGATTTGTGAATGACACGTGTCATCCATCAAGATGGGTCTCACGTAAGACCTGGTTTCATAGAATTCTTTTTCGTGACAGACGTGACATGGCCCAGGGGAAGAATCGAAACGACCGGGCAAGTACTGTTGGGCGTTTGAGAGGTATTTGAGATGTTTCGTTGTAGGTACTCTAAGGTAGGTTCTTGTTGAACTTAACAAATTTTATCCTTGCCCTTCGGGTACATGCACCGGTGCGTTTGTAGCGGGAGAGATTTTTTCTTTTTTTTTTTGGCATATTCTTCTGCCAAATTCTTCCACTTTATACTGCACTGTTCCTTTGCTCGAGAGGTATGGTTCTTGCTAGCTTTTCTAAAAATACGATGAATAAGCATGCGCATCATGTTACAACCGGGTTTAATGTTTAAATAGCTCAACTATGAATTACTTATATCTTATAAGCGCAGACCAAAAATAATACTCTGAAGACGAAATCTAATCATAAAAAAGGTAACCTGCGGTTTAAAACTATGACCTCGTGGTCACTGGTGCCTTAGCTAAGAGCAATTCTAGCAGACCTCACAAAACGCCTGGTTCGTAAAAATTCCGGCGAGTATGCGGGTTCGGCCTAATTTTCCAGTCAGAACAGACCCCGCATACTCGCCCGGCCTGCAAATATTTTTGTTGCAGCCCGCAAACCGCACGCCCCGAGTAGTATAACTACGGTTCCGTGACCCTTTTGCGGGTCCAAACCCTATCCTCCGCCGCCGCGAGCCACCCGATTCCCCTTTCCCCCTTCACATTCCTCCCCGTCGACGACCACCCGTCCCGCCTCCAGCCGCCATGTGGGGCCGCATGTGGAGCTCCGGACGCGGCTCCGGCGGCGGAAAGGGCCCGGAGCACGAGCGGCGCGTCCGATCCGACGACGCGCGGAAGCTCGGGGCCCGGAAATGGACCAACGGCGGCCTGTCGCCGCCGGCGAACTTCCAGCGGAGCGAGACGGCGGAGTACGACCGCTGGCGCGCGTCCTTCTCCTCCGCGAGATCCTCGTACGCCGGGAGCTCCTCCTCCTCCGACGCGGGCCTTCTCCTCGTGAAGAGGGAGTGGTCGGACGACGAGGAGGAGCCGGCGCCGTTCGCCTTCGTCCCCGTGAAGGAGGAACCCGAGGAGCCCGCTCCGCTCGGCCGCTGCGGAGTCGTCGGGGCCGAGGACTACGTCGCGGACGTCGACGCCGTCGCGGCCGCCATCGCCGAGCGGAGCATGCGCGAGGAGGCGGAGCGCCAACGCCACACCGAGCAGCTCGAAGACCTCGAGTGGCGGCAAGCGGTCGCCGCCAACGAGAAGGCCGAGGAGTGGCGCCGCATCCGCGAGGAGCAGGCGGCGAAGTACGTCGACCTGTGCAGCTCCAGCAAGGAGGATTGAGCGTCCGGCTCCTCCACGACGTCGTCCATTTGCCGCGACCTCGCCGCCGTTCGATCCGACCCCTCTAGTACTAGTTTTACGTAGTATGTAGTATAACTATGCTTGTAGTTTGTTGATCATGTGATGAACTATGTTTGTGCAATTTCTCCCGCGAAAGTGTTTTCTCAAATTATGCAGGTTTAGATACGGGTTCTGTTTGGCCGCGCTAGTTTTCGACCCGCAAACGCGATCTTCGTAAAACCGCAAACGTGTTTTGCTGGTCGAATTTTTGCGGGGTCTGCTAGAGTTGCTCTAACAACCAGACTACTAGGGCACGCGATATCCTTACAAGGACTAAACATATTATATGTTATTATTTCTTTTGTTCTATGAAAGAAAATAACTTATATTCTCATGTTTGTGACATTTAAAAGCAAACATTGTAGTAAAAAAATTGTATAATTTAAAAAATGTACGCACATTCAGAAAAAGTACATGACATTTAGATAAATATTTAAACATTTTTTAAAAATTGATTGAAAAATGTATGTTGTATTTTAAAAATGTTTGTGACATTTTTTTAGTATTGAGGGAGATTTAGGGAATGCGCTAGAATGGGATTTTGCCCTCTGTTTTTAGCCAATTCTCTAAAATAAATCGGGCTGCTATCTATTTGTTATGATACCCGTTTTTTTAAGACAGTGAGATATAGCAACTTTGCTAGAAAATGCTTCACTTTCGTTTATTAATGTATAAATTTTCTTAATGCACAAACCAAAGTATTCTGATGTCCAAGCACTACTACTCCCTCCGTCCGGAATTACTTGTCGCTCAAACGGATATATCTAGCACTATCTAGAAGACGAAGGGAGTATTATGCTAGCAGTGAGATTTGAGACTTAAGGTAAGAACGCGGAGTAACATGCAATAACATTTGGCTAGAGTTGCTTTCGTCCATACAAAAAAAGATCGTTCATTTGTAGAAAAAAAATATATGACCAAATGTTGATTATCTGAGGAATCCCATGGGTCTTCTAGCAAGGTTAGCTAAAGCATGAATAAGTTAGCCAAATGTCAGAAATGAAAATTAACAGTCGACTGAGCAATTTTAGTAGGAATAAGTTTGCCTTTAATTCCAGTAAAGGAATTAATCAACACTGATTGCTATGAAGTTAAAACAAGCTAGTAGGAATAAATTGAAGGTACTTTTGGTTGCAAATTTGTAGATAAAATGGATGTTCCAAGTTCATAAAAATATTATTTCATACGTATGATGCATCATGTGCTAGTGCACAACAGGGTTTTAGTTTTCCTTTATTCTTTTATTGTTCACCTGAGCGAGTATTTTTTAAAGATTTATTTATCAAAGTTCTAACAACAATTGATTTGTGTTCCTACGGTCAGTGCCTTGTGCTAATTGCGGGGTGGTCGAGGGTTCAAATCCCCCAAGTGTATTTTTTCTTCTTTCTACTGGCAAAACAGCATGTGCGCTGTAACAGGACAAAAGAAAATCATAATCTTCCATGGCCATGACCACATTTGCTGCATCATCGAGATACACTATCACCCTCATTTTTGTAAAATCGTGAACAATTTTTAAAAATCATGAACATTTTTTTAAACTCGTGAACATATCTGAAATCATGTACATTTTGTAAATTTGTGAACATTTTTCAGATTTTCGAACATTTGCTCAAATCATGAACATTTTATACTATTTCCAAACATTTTTTAATGAACAAACATTTTATTCCAAAATTTACAAAATCAAGAACATTTTTTGATATAATGAACATTTTTTGATTTAATGAATTTTTTTTGATTTGATGAACATTTTATGAATCAACAAACTATTTTGTAAGTCATGAACAGTTTTTCAATTTTTAGGATATTTTTCAATTCGTGAACATTTTCTGAATTGGAAAAAGTTTGTTTAATTTAACTAACATTTTTTAATACATGAACATTTTTTGACTTTCCGAACATTTGTTTTCAAAATTGCGGAATTTTCTGTATCTGCGAATATTTTTTAAAATCGCTAACATTTTTTGAATGAACAAACATTTTATTTCCAATTTTTTTAAATTTTCGGAACTTTTTGAAGTCACGAATTATTTAAAGTAGAAAAAACGAAGATGAAAAGGAAAACGGAAAATATAAACAGGCCGCCCGGACATGGGCCGGCCAAAACAGATGCACTGTGTCTTCTCCCAGCATGCAGAGCGCAGTATAGAAGGTTCCTACTGCATGGGCCGGCCCAGGCGAGGATTCCCCTGTGTGAAACGTTTTTTATCACTTATATGTTACATCATACCCCTAAAAAAACTTATAGGTGGCATCGGTGGTAATAGTTTACAATTTTGGGGACAATAGCCCCTTTATTATTAGGTATAGATATAGATTTTTTTTTGAGCCAATATATGAGAAAGGTGAGTAATTAAAAAATAGCGAATACGTTCATGTACAAAAAAGTGTCTGTATTTATACACTCGCGCAAGTTAAATGACAACAATCGTGTGTTTTACAAGTTTATACATCAAACCTTTTTTTTGCATAGTAATACGTGTCTCATTCATATCATTCATAAAGATCAAAGTACAAATCCACGGCGTGCAAGTTCTAAGACTCCCAGTATATTTACCTCTAGATCGTATGTCCGCAGCAGCGCCGCAAAACCCTGGATCATACCTGGTATACATGTAGCCTCAATGCAGCCGCAACGGCCCGAGAACCATGCCAGCGAGAGGCGGCCACCGCGTCGCCCGCCTTTGTAGCGCCGCCAAATCGGGGCCAAGTACTCACCCAATGGGAAAGTCATTTTGCGCAGTTAGGTCATGTATCGGTAAATCTGAGGCCATCCACTTTTTCTGAGATTTGTGAAATTGTATGGTCCGCCTAGATGTATAGCACTAGTATATTTTTTGTATTTTTTATTCAAACCAGTGGCAGCATAATGGACCCTAAAGTACACCTTTTGTTATGAACGGTACGCATGCAAGACTCTCTTCTCACTCTACATGCGGAACAAAACCATAAACTTTATTTCCTCTTAGACAAGTTAAATCAATCATATCTTTTAAACTATAGACTCATTTTTGATACTTTTTATATATTTTGACTCCTGGCGTCAAGAACTTTAAAACTAGACCAATTTTGGATATATTTCAAACACATTTAATTTTCGATGTTTCACATTTCATATGTCAAATAAACCCATTTCACTAGAAAAATCTGAAACTAACCTATTTCACTAGAAATATGTGACAATAACATTTTTCACATAAAATGTATAAAACCCAAATATGAAACTCAAATTTCAACTTATGAAAACAATTATTTAGAAGTGTGTAATATTTTTATTTCAAAAGAGTAAAATAAGTTATGTCACAAATGTGCAATTGAAATAGATATCATTTTTGTGAAAGAAGCCAGTGAAAAGTAAAATGCACGTACTGAAAGTGAAAAAAACATGAAACTAAAATCTCAACTTGCGAAATTGAAAATTATGAAATGTGTAACGATTTACTTCAAAATAGTGAAATATGCTTTTTCAATATTGTGAAATTGAAATAGATGTATTTTTTTGAAACAAGCTAGTGCAAAGTGAAATGTAGGTTCTGAAAGTGACAAAAAATGTGAAACTAAATCTCAACTTGTGAAATTGAAAATTTTGAAATGTGTAACGGTTTATTATAGAAGAATGCAATATCCTTTTTCAATAATGTGAAATTGAAATACATGTGATTTTTGGGAAACAAACCAGTGAAAAGTGAAATATAGGTTCTAAAAGTGAAAAACAATATGAAACTGAAATATCGACTTGGGAAGTCGATTATTTGAAAATGTGTAACGCTTTTTTAAAGAGTGAAATATGTTATTTTAAAATTGTGGAACTGAAATATATGTGATTTTTGTGAAATGCGGCTTTTGAAAATGACAATAATATGAAACTGAAATGTCAACTTGTGAAACTGATTATTTGGAAATGTGTAATTGTTTATTTCATATGAGTGAAACATGCTATGTTAAAATATGAAATTGAAATAGATGCGACTTTTGTGAAACAAGGCTGTGAAAAGTAAAATGTGGGTTCTGAAAATGAAAATAATATGTAACTGAAATGTTAACTTATAAAAATGATTATTTAAAAATTTGTAATAGTTTATTTCAAAAGAGAGAAATATGTTATTCTAAAAATGTGGAATTCAAATAGATATCATTTTTGTGAGACAAGCTTATGAAAAGTGAATTGTGGGTTCTGAAAATGAAAACAATATGAAACCAAAATGTCATCTTATGAAACTGATTATTTTTTAAATGTGTAACAATTTTTCTGAGAAGAGTGAAATATTTTTCTCAAAAATGTGACATTGAAATAGATATGATTTATGTGAAAATGTGTTTCGTGAAGTTTAAACCGATTTAAAATGTATCCAAAATCGGTTTTGTTTTAAAGATCTTTGCAACAGGAGTTCAAATGTACGAAAAGTTTTGGAATTGGAATTTTGGTTTATGAGATATGAATGATTTAAATTATTAAAGGTGAAATAAATGGATGAATTTGTTTGTAAGAAAGAAGAGAGATAATAGCAGCACATGCATGCAAACCCTATACCATCTGACTAAAGCTGACACTGATGGGACCTCACGTATCGTATTGACAGGTTTGATAGCTGTGTCTTCTCAAAGCAAAATGATTAGTTTTTATATTGCATAGTGCTGCACTAATCTTTAGACATGACGAGCGGCTAGCGATCCGCCTCTAGGTGCCATGACCGCGCAATTTTCCGTTCCGTTGCCGCCACCACGAGCTTGCCCATTGTGACCGCCAGCATCGCGGAGCAACACCACGCCACCACACCTCCGTGCCCGACACCCGCTCACGTCACTCCGCCGAGCGCCGCCGACCATCATCACCCCGCATCACTAGGCGAGCCTCCTCACGATCCACGACCGCGAGAAACTCCTGCCGCCACCTTCCCTGACGCCCGCCCGCGCTTTGCCGGTGGCCCTCCGGTAGGAAAGGAGGGGATGGAGGAGGGCCTAGTGGCAGCAGCTGCTAGGGTTCCCCCTTGTCGTCAGGGGTGACGTCGCAGGGGACAAAAGGGGGTTCAGGTACTCCTGATGACACGGGGGATGAGGGGGTTCAGTTACGTCGATGTGATTCTTGCCGAACTATGAACCAACTATATAACGTTTGCAGCACATAATGCTTCCACGAGTTACAGGAATCCCCGCGTTTGAAATAGAAAATAGTTACTCAATGTCTTTTTTTTAGAGTAACTCGGTGTCATTTGGAGATAGAACCTTGCATGCGAACAGTGTGCACCCTACCTGAGTTCGATGGTTTAGACTTTAGAGCTGAAAATGCACTATCGGGAGAAGCGAGATTAGTATTACTCATTTTCTTCAGAGAAGGCGTTGCAGCTTAAAATTGTGGCTGAGCTGATCAATCATTTGTCTTCAGATGGAGGAGAGCTAGAACGCCTGCATTATATCATAGAGCGTCTTTCCTTATCACGGTAGTCCTGCCGAAGCAGGAAGAAAAGCCACGCAAACCCGATAACTTGAAACACCATAGCCATGACGCCCTCTGTAGCCAACCTTCTCATCACAAAGAATCCTTCTGAAATGTAAATTATGTGATACACAAAGCTTCAATTGACTTTTGAGTGCAGATGGAAAAAAACAAGAACCAATGGGGACGAGGTCATGGCCTGTATATTAAGATAGAGGCCACCTGGGATTCAGGCCGCGGCCGGCCACTGCGACCCAGCCATTGGGCTAGTTCATGAGTGCAGAACTGGAGATGAACACTATCTTTCCTTCCAATTAGTCAATAATTTAATTCACATGTGCTTTAGGTTTTTGATCTTCTCCATTTTCTCTTGTTGTTTCTTTAGATAGGCTATGTTAGCGTCCCAGGCCCAGCTTCCGACCTCCGGCATATGTTCGAACATTTTCGGTGCGCGTCGGACACACCACTACAAGTAAAGAGTCTACCACATCCCAAAAGACTAGCTTGAAGGGAGTGTGGCACTCTTCCTTATAAGGTGGTCCTAGCCCCTAAACAGGACGGACTGGGGCCCGGCTCTGATACCAATTGTTAGCGTCCCAGGCCCAGCTCCCGACCTCCGGCATATGTTCGGACGTTTTCGGTGCGCGTCGGACACACCACTACAAGCAAAGAGTCCACCACATCCCAAAAGACTAGCCTGAAGGGAGTGTGGCACTCTTTCTTATAAGGTGGTCCTAGCCTCCTCCCATATCCGAGATGGGACTAAAGTCACTGGCAACACCCAATGGCCAGCGTCTCTGACAGGCTAGCAGTTCTTGATTTTTCTTAACAATTGTTTCAGTTTTGGTTGCAGCGATGCTTGTGGTGCAGTACTTCAGGCCCAGATGCTTTCTTCTTCTACTCAATTCAAAATGATGATACCAATGATATATTCATATTAACATGTTCCCACACTAAATTTTATATGTTGGCTCACTTAAACGTAATAAAATTCTACAATACTGTGCTTTTTGATTAACTCATGACTCGAATCAACTAGTGATTCTGGTAAGCAAGCGAGGCAATCCAAACTATTTAAAAGACTGGCAATTCTTGACAAAGGTTGAACATGCAACTGTTTCAGTTTATTTATTTTTCCCTTTTTGTGTGTGTTTGTGTCATGTATTAGTTCTACAATCACATTAATCATTTTAGGAGATTTAAATCGAATCCGCCTGGGCAACAACTTTCCGATCTTTTTGAAGGAAATATGCCCTAGAAGAAATAATAAAGTTATTATTTATTTCCTTATATCATAATAAATGTTTATTATTCATGCTAGAATTGTATTAAGCGGAAACATAATACATGTGTGAATACATAGACAAACAGAGTGTCACTAGTATGCCTCTACTTGACTAGCTCGTTAATCGAAGATGGTTATGTTTCCTAACCATAAACAAAAGAGTTGTTACTTGATTAACGGGATCACATCATTAGGAGAATGATGTGATTGACATGACCCATTCCATTACCTTAGCACCCGATCGTTTAGTATGTTGCTATTGCTTTCTTCATGACTTATACATGTTCCTATGACTATGAGATTATGCAACTCCCGTTTGCCGGAGAAACACTTTGTGTGCTACCAAACGTCACAACGTAACTGGGTGATTATAAAGGAGCTCTACAGGTGTCTCCAAAGGTACATGTTGGGTTGGCGTATTTCGAGATTAGGATTTGTCACTCCGATTGTCGGAGAGGTATCTCTGGGCCCTCTCGGTAATGCACATCACCTAAGCCTTGCAAGCATTGCAACTAATGAGTTAGTTGCGAGATGATGTATTACGGAACGAGTAAAGAGACTTGCCGGTAACGAATTGAACTAGGTATTGAGATACCGACGATCGAATCTCGGGCAAGTAACATACCGATGACAAAGGGAACAACGTATGTTGTTATGCGGTCTGATCGATAAAAGATCTTCGTAGAATATGTAGGAACCAATATGAGCATCCAGGTTCCGCTATTGGTTATTGACCGGAGACGTGTCTCGGTCATGTCTACATTGTTCTCGAACCCGTAGGGTCCGCACGCTTAAGGTTTCGATGACAGTTATATTATGAGTTTATGCATTTTGATGTACCGAAGTTTGTTCGGAGTCCCGGATGTGATCACGGACATGACGAGGAGTCTCAAAATGGTCGAGACATAAGGATTGATATATTGGAAGCCTATATTTGGATATCAGAAGTGTTCCGGGTGAAATCGGGATTTTACCGGAGTACCGGGAGGTTACCGGAACCCCCCGGGAGGTATATGGGCCTTGGTGGGCTTTAGTGGAAGAGAGGAGAGGTGGTCAGGGCTGGGCCGCGCGCCCCTCCCCCCTAGTCCGAATAGGACAAGGAGAGGGGGGCGGCGCCCCCTTCCTTCTCTCTCTCCTCTTTTCCTCTCCCGAATCCTATTCCAACTAGGAAAGGAGGGGAATCCTACTCCCGGTGGGAGTAGGACTCCTCCTGGCGCGCCCTCCTCCTGGCCGGCCGCACCCCCCCTTTGATCCTTTATATTGTTGGGTTTCGTAGTAATTTCAAAAAATTTCCTACGCTCACGCAAGATCATGGTGATGCATAGCAACGAGAGGGGAGAGTATGATCTATGTACCTTATAGATCGACAACGGAAGCGTTTGGTTGATGTAGTCGTACGTCTCCACGGCCCGGCCGATCAAGCACCGAAACTACGGCACCTCCGAGTTCTAGCACACGTTCAGCTCGATGACGATCCCCGGACTCCGATCCAGCAAAGTGTCGGGGAAGAGTTCCGTCAGCACGACGGCATGGTGACGATCTTGATGTACTACTGCAGCAGGGCTTCGCCTAAACTCTGCTATAATATTATCGAGGACTATGGTGGAAGGGGGCGCCGCACACGGCTAAGAATAAGATCACGTGGATCAACTTGTGTGTTTCTGGGGTGCCCCTGCCTCCGTATATAAAGGACTAAAGGGGGGGTGCGGCCGGCCTAGGAGAGGCGCGCTAGGAGAGTCCTACTCCCTCTGGGAGTAGGATTCCCCCCCCCCAATCCTAGTTGGAATAGGATTCGCGGAGGGGGGAAAGGAGAGAGAGGGGCCGGCCCCCTCTCCTTGTCCTATTCGGACCAAGGGAGGGGAGGGGCGCGCGGCCCATGTTGGGTTTCCTATTCTCTTTTCCACTAAGGCCCACTATGGCCCATATAGCTCCCGGGGGGTTCCGGTAACCTCCCGGTACTCCGGTAAAATCCCGATTTCACCCGGAACACTTCTGATATCCAAACATAGGCTTCCAATATATCAATCTTTATGTCTCGACCATTTCGAGACTCCTCGTCATGTCCGTGATCACATCCGGGACTCCGAACAAACTTCGGTACATCAAAATGCATAAACTCATAATATAACTGTCATCGTAACCTTAAGCGTGCGGACCCTACGGGTTTGAGAACAATCTAGACATGACCGAGACATGTCTCCGGTCAATAACCAATAGCGGAACCTGGATGCTCATATTGGCTCCTACATATTCTACGAAGATCTTTATCGGTCAGACCGCATAACAACATACGTTGTTCCCTTTGTCATCGTATGTTACTTGCCCGAGATTCGATCGTCGGTATCCAATACCTAGTTCAATCTCGTTACCGGCAAGTCTCTTTACTCGTCTTCGTAATACATCATCCCGCAACTAACTCATTAGTTGCAATGCTTGCAAGGCTTAAGTGATGTGCATTACCGAGAGGGCCCAGAGATACCTCTCCGACAATCGGAGTGACAAATCCTAATCTCGAAATACGCCAACCCAACATGTACCTTTGGAGACACCTGTAGAGCTCCTTTATAATCACCCAGTTACGTTGTGACGTTTGGTAGCACACAAAGTGTTCCCTCCGGCAAACGGGAGTTGCATAATCTCATAGTCATAGGAACATGTATAAGTCATGAAGAAAGCAATAGCAACATACTAAACGATCGGGTGCTAAGGTAATGGAATGGGTCATGTCAATCACATCATTCTCCTAATGATGTGATCCCGTTAATCAAGTAACAACTCTTTTGTTTATGGTTAGGAAACATAACCATCTTCGATTAACGAGCTAGTCAAGTAGAGGCATACTAGTGACACTCTGTTTGTCTATGTATTCACACATGTATTATGTTTCCGGTTAATACAATTCTAGCATGAATAATAAACATTTATCATGTTATAAGGAAATAAATAATAACTTTATTATTGCCTCTAGGGCATATTTCCTTCATATATACGGGGGCAGGGGGCACCCCTAGACACACAAGTTGATCCACGTGATCATATTCTTAGCCGTGTGCGGTGCCCCCTTCCACCATAATCCTCGATAATATTGTAGCGGTGCTTAGGCGAAGCCCTGCTACGGTAGAACATCAAGATAATATAGTCACGGGCAAAAATTTGGAAATTTCTCCGAACCCCTTCGCCCGCGCGATAGCCTGCTCTGCCAACTTGGTCTCCAGATCATCTCCTCGCCGCCAGCCGCCTCCAGTCGCTGGTCTCCGTCACCGTCAACGGAAATTCAACCCCTAGCAGTCTCGGTGCCACCGAACTGTGACTCGGTCTGACCGAGTTCACTAGTTTAGGTGGCAAAACTGCTTCGGTATCACCGAGTTTAGAAATCGGTAGATCCGAGATGCTTTCAGTGGGAAACTAAAACTAAGTTTTTGAATTATTCTTTTGCAAAAATCTCTGCATTTTGTCATGCTTATCCACTCTATCTCATCTATAACCTATTCACAGGGTCAGCAGTCAGAGTTTGCATCATGTCAGACCAAAGTGATAGCCAGAACTTGTCAGAGCAGCAAGTACAGATGAGTGAGGGCACTAGTCCCTCAAGTTCCTCAGATGATGGCAGCAGGAGCACCCCTAGCAATCTGCCTAAAGCTGCCACAAGACAGAGAAAGAAGAGAACCTCAGAATCAGAGGATGAGGATTATGTGGCAGAAGAGGAAGCAACTTCAAAGAGAGTAGTGCTTGAGAAGGAACATGGCTCAGCTCAAGGCACAAAGCCAGGGATGAAAATCAAAAGGCCAACAGGTAGGCAGCCTATGCCAAAGGCCAGAGCTTCAACTCAGATTCCTGAAAAGCCTGCAACCATAGAGCCAGTTGCTGCTGAAGGCAAGAAGAGGAAGGAAAGGGTCAAGAAGACCGTAGCCAAAGTGCTTGGAAAGGCTTTCATCATGGAAGATGAGGATGAAGAAGAAGAGGTTGCTGCACCAGCACCTAAGGCACACAAGCTGATGGGTGATGCCATAAGATCAGGGGCAACTGCTTCCAAGGCCAAGCTAGCTCCAAAGCCAAAGCCAAAGAGGAACACAAGAAGCATCCCAGCTACTGAGAAGAACAAGGCCCCAGTGCCTGAAGCTGCAGAAGAAGAAGAAGAGAATGTTCTTAGAAAGCTCAAGCCCAAGATCCCAGACCACAACGATGCTCATCCTGTGGCTGAGGATATGAAACTCAGGAGAGATTCAGGGCTCCGGAAGTGGAGAGAAGCAGACCCGTATGCTTCAAGGAGAAGGACTGCAGTTGACTACAGGTTTCACACCAAGGAGAAGCAAGACTTTTATGAGACAGTGCTGCTAGACAAGAAGCCAATTGTCTGTGATATGAGATGGGTTGATTGGCAATACATCAAGGACAACGAAGAGTACTACCCTGGAGTGCAGGACAGCTTCAAGGCATGTGGAGTAGAGGACTTTGTTGGGCAGAAGCTCACAAAGTGGAACGAGGAACTCATCATGCAGTTCTACTCCACAGCCCATTTCTATCCAGATGGCAGGATTGTATGGATGTCAGAGGGTACGAGGTACCAGTCTACAGTTGTTGAATGGGCTCAGCTGATTAATGCCCCAGAAGAGCATGACGATGACTTGGACATTTATGCCAAGAAGAAGATGGACCACAACTCAATGTCAAACATGTACAAGGAGATTCCAAATGAAGCACTTGATACGTTCAAGTTTGGCTCAGTACATTATCTTCTGTCAGGATTGCCAACCATCAATTGGATTTTGAGGCACACCTTATTGCCCAAGTCAGGTGATCACAAGATGATCAGAGGCCATGCAATCAATTTGCTTCATGTATTTGATGTGCCACAGAAATTCAAGGTCATGAGCCTCATAGTAGAAACAATCAAGAGGACAGCAGCAGGCCAGAAGAGGAGCTGTGGATATGCCCCACAGATTCAGGAGCTCATCAACTCTAAGATGGGCACGGGCATATACTTATTGGACAAGGAACACCTGCCCATCCGTCCAGACTTTGAAGATAATCAAGTTGTCATGACTGAGAATGAACCATCATCTGCACAAGCACAAGCCAAGAAGGAGAAGGCAAGGAAGGAGAAAGCTGCCAAGATGCCAACTCAAGAGGAGGCATCTGAATATTTCTTGAAAACCAAACAAGAGCAGCTTGGTTACCTGATTGCATCCACCCTGCGGATTGAGAAAGGACTAGCCACCCTAACTCAGAACCAGGCAAGCCTAGAGAGAATCGTAGAACAAAAGTTCTATGACTTGGATATCAAGGTAACAGAGATTCAGACTGCAGTGGAGCAGCTCCAAGATGACATGCAGGAGAGGAAAGGGAAGACTACAACTGATGCCTTTGCCAGAGTGCCACGAGGTCCGAGGTCATCTGTCGTGCCAGTTCCTGACACAAGAGCAACCGCCTCAGCTCCAGCCGTAGCACCAGCCCAACCTGCTCCAGCGTCTACTTCAGCTCCAACTCCAGCGTCTACTTCAGCGTCTACGGAAGCCTTCGTCCTTGGAGTGATCCGGACTCCACCACCACCAGAAGATCAAGCCTGAGAGTCGATCTAGCACTATGCATTTTCTAGGAACTTTTTGGTAACTTGTTGCCAAAGGGGGAGAAAAATGTATAGATCATAGGCTTCGAGAGAGAGAGCGTGTGTGTTGCTTTTATTCTCTCTTGCTTTATTTGGTGTTTTTCGAACTTTGTTTGCTTTTGAGTGCTTGAGATACTATGCCGTTATCTGTGAGACATTGATGATCATGTGTTTGATCATAAGCTACACTTAATGTTTGCTTAATATTATCATCTTATCTATCTTATGTGATCATTCACTATTCTTGGTGATGAGTGCATGTATTTCATTCTTATCATTTTAAGCGCTCCACCAAGATGTATGTGACATGGAAGAGTAACCCATGACTCTAACTCTTTGTGCATTTGCAGTCCAAAGAAAATTTTAAATATGCACAAATTTAGGGGGAGCTCTTACTTGTCACATACTTCTCAAAGCGACGATATATTTCATGCTTATTTCATTTGTCGAAGCTTTGATCTATATGTTGTCATCAATTACCAAAAGGGGGGAGATTGAAAGTGCAACTATCCCTAGGTGGTTTTGGTAATTCATAACAACATATAGCTCATTGAGCTAATGCTATTCCAAGATGACTATTTCAGGAAAGCTCAATGATTGGCATGGCATGGATGTGAAAGTGGAACCCTCAAAATGCTAAGGACAAAGGATTGGCTCAAGCTCAAAAGCTCAAGACTCTTCATTTTATATTTTAGTGATCCAAGATCACATTGAGTCTTTTGGAAAAGCCAATACTATCAAGGAGGGATGAGGTGTTGCTTAATGAGCCTCTTGCTTCATGTGCTTAGTGATATGCTCCAAAACCCTCAACTATTTTCCCATATCCACATATGACCTAAACCCTAAGCCAAACTCGGTCATACCGATTCTTTCTATCCGGCGCCACCGAGTTTCACATGTCATTAGCCACTGCCAAACCCTAGCAATTCGGTTCTACCGATAGGGATCTCGGTCTCACCGAGATGGGATTGCAAACTCTCTGTTTCCCTTTCGTAACTTTTCGGTCTCACCGAAAGAGCGAATCGGTCCCACCGAGATTGCAATGTAAACTCTTTGTTTCCTTTTTGTAACTTTTCGGTCTCACCGAAAGAGCAAATCGGTCCCACCGAGTTTGCCTGACCAACTCTCTGGTTAGCCTATTACCAAAATCGGTCTCACCGAGTTTGTGTAATCGGTCTCACCGAGATTACGTTATGCCCAAACCCTAACCATATCGGTCCTACCGAGTTGCATGCCAGTCCCACCGAAAATCTCTAACGGTCACTAGGTTTACCTTTTCGGTCCGACCGAGTTTGTTGATTCGGTCCCACCGAGATTGGAAAACTGTGTGTAACGGTTGGATTTTGTGTGGAGGCTATATATACCCCTCCACCTCCTCTTCATTTGTGGAGAGAGCCATCAGAACACATACACAATTCCAACTCATATGTTCTGAGAGAGAACCACCTACTCATGTGTTGAGACCAAGATATTCCATTCCTACCATATGAATCTTGATCTCTAGCCTTCCCCAAGTTGCTTTCCACTCAAACCTTCTTTCCACCAGATCCAAATCCTATGCGAGAGAGTTGAGTGTTGGGGAGACTATCATTTGAAGCACAAGAGCAAGGAGTTCATTATCTACACACCATTTGTTACTTCTTGGAGAGTGGTGTCTCCTAGATTGGCTAGGTGTCACTTGGGAGCCTCCGAAAAGATTGTGGAGTTGAACCAAGGAGTTTGTAAGGGCAAGGAGATCACCTACTTCGTGAAGATCTACCGCTAGTGAGGCAAGTCCTTCGTGGGCGATGGCCATGGTGGGATAGACAAGGTTGCTACTTCGTGGACCCTTCGTGGGTGGTTGCTTCTTCGTGGACCCTTCGTGGGTGGAGCCCTCCGTGGACTCGTGCAACCATTACCCTTCGTGGGTGGAGCCCTTCGTGGACTCGCGCAACCATTACCCTTCGTGGGTTGAAGTCTCCATCAACGTGGATGTAGGATAGCACCACCTATTCGAACCACGGGAAAAACATCCGTGTCTCCAATTGCGTTTGAATTCTCCAAACCCTTCCCTTTACATTCTTGCAAGTTGCATGCTTTACTTTCTGCTGCCAATATACTCTTTGCATGCTTGCTTGAATTGTGTGATGATTGCTTGACTTGTCCTACAATAGCTAAAATCTGCCAAGAACTAAAATTGGGAAAAGGTTAAGTTTTTATTTGGTCAAGTAGTCTAATCACCCCCCCTCTAGACATACTTTCGACCCTACAAGTTTAATGTAAACACGTATCCGGTTTGCGATTTAGAATAGTCCGGATCAGTGTCAAAGCTTGCATCAACGTAACCTTTTACGATGAGCTCTTTGTCACCTCCATATATGAGAAACATATCCTTAGTCCTTTTCAGGTATTTCAGGATGTTCTTGACCGTTGTCCAGTGATCCACTCCTGGATTACTTTGGTACCTCCCTTCTAGACTTATAGCAAGGCACACATCAGGTCTGGTACACAGCATTGCATACATGATAGATCCTATGGCTGAAGCATAGGGAACGTCTTTCATTTTCTCTCTATCTTCTGCAGTGGTCGGGCATTGAGTCTTACTCAACTTCACACCTTGTAACACAGGCAAGAACCCTTTCTTTGCTTGATCCATTTTGAACTTCTTCAAAATTTTGTCAAGGTATGTGCTTTGTGAAAGTCCAATTAAGCGTCTTGATCTATCTCTATAGATCTTAATGCCTAATATGTAAGCAGCTTCACCGAGGTCCTTCATTGAAAAACTCTTATTCAAGTATCCCTTTATGCTATCTAGAAATTCTATATCATTCCCAATTAGTAATATGTCATCCACATATAATATCAGAAATGCTATAGATCTCCCACTCACTTTCTTGTAAATACATGCTTCTCCAAAAGTCTGTATAAAACCAAATGCTTTGATCACACTATCAAAGCGTTTATTCCAACTCCGAGAGGCTTGCACCAATCCATAAATGGATCGCTGGAGCTTGCACACTTTGTTAGCTCCCTTTGGATTGACAAAACCTTCTGCTTGCATCATATACAACTCTTCTTCCAGAAATCCATTCAGGAATGCAGTTTTGACATCCATCTGCCGGATTTCATAATCATGAAATGCGGCAATTGCTAACATGATTCGGATAGAGTTAAGCATCGCTACGGGTGAGAAGGTCTCATCGTAGTCAATCCCTTGAACTTGCATGACTTCCAGAACGGGATTACCGTACCACTCTGGCGCGGATCTTATTCTAGTTGATCTACGAGGTTCAGTAGTATCTTGTTCTGAAGTTTGATCATCATCATTAGCTTCCTCACTAACTGGTGTAGGTGTCACAGAAACAGTTTTCTGTGATGTACTACTTTCCAATAAGGGAGCAGGTACAGTTACCTCGTCAAGTTCTACTTTCCTCCCACTCACTTCTTTCGAGAGAAACTCCTTCTCCAGAAAGTTTCCGAATTTAGCAACAAAAGTCTTGCCTTCGGATCTGTGATAGAAGGTGTATCCAATAGTCTCCTTTGGATATCCTATGAAGACACATTTCTCCGATTTGGGTTCGAGCTTCTCAGGTTGAAGCTTTTTCACATAAGCATCGCAGCCCCAAACTTTCAGAAACGACAACTTTGGTTTCTTGCCAAACCACAGTTCATAAGGCGTCGTCTCAACGGATTTTGATGGTGCCCTATTTAACATGAATGCGGCCGTCACTAGAGCGTATCCCAAAAACGATAGCGGTAAATCAGTAAGAGACATCATTGATCGTACCATATCTAGTAAAGTACGATTACGACGTTCGGACACACCATTACGCTGTGGTGTTCCGGGTGGCGTGAGTTGCGAAACTATTCCACAATTTTTCAAATGTACACCAAACTCATAACTCAAATATTCTCCTCCACGATCAGATCGTAGAAACTTTATTTTCTTGTTACGGTGATTTTCAACTTCACTCTGAAATTCTTTGAACTTTTCAAACATTTCAGACTTATGTTTCATTAAGTAGATATACCCATATCTGCTTAAGTCATCTGTGAAGGTGAGAAAATAACGATATCCGCCACGAGCCTCAATATTCATCGGACCACATACATCTGTATGTATGATTTCCAACAAATCTGTTGCTCTCTCCATAGTACCGGAGAACGGTGTTTTGGTCATCTTGCCCATGAGGCACGGTTCGCAAGTACCAAGTGATTCATAATCAAGTGGTTCCAAAAGTCCATCAGTATGGAGTTTGTTCATGCGCTTTACACCGATATGACCTAAACGACAGTGCCACAAATATGTTGCACTATCATTATCAACTCTGCATCTTTTGGCTTCAACATTATGAATATGTGTGTTACTACTATCGAGATTCAACAAGAATAGACCACTCTTCAAGGGTGCATGACCATAAAAGATATTACTCATATAAATAGAACAACCATTATTCTCTGATTTAAATGAATAACCGTCTCGCATCAAACAAGATCCAGATATAATGTTCATGCTTAACGCTGGCACCAAATAACAATTATTTAGGTCTAATATTAATCCCGAAGGTAGATGTAGAGGTAGCGTGCCGACTGCGATCACATCGACTTTGGAACCGTTTCCCACGCGCATCATCACCTCGTCCTTAGCCAATCTTCGCTTAATCCGTAGTCCCTGTTTCGAGTTGCAAATATTAGCAACAGAACCAGTATCAAATACCCAGGTGCTACTGCGAGCATTAGTAAGGTACACATCAATAACATGTATATCACATATACCTTTGTTCACCTTGCCATCCTTCTTATCCACCAAATACTTGGGGCAGTTCCGCTTCCAGTGACCAATCTGCTTGCAGTAGAAGCACTCAGTTTCAGGCTTAGGTCTAGGTTTGGGTTTCTTCTCTTGAGTAGCAACTTGCTTGCCGTTCTTTTTGAAGTTCCCCTTCTTCTTCCCTTTGCCCTTTTTCTTGAAACTAGTGGTCTTGTTGACCATCAACACTTGATGCTCCTTCTTGATTTCTACCTCCGCACCTTTCAGCATTGCGAAGAGCTCGGGAATAGTCTTATTCATCCCTTGCATATTATAGTTCATCACGAAGCTCTTGTAGCTTGGTGGCAGTGATTGGAGAATTCTGTCAATGACGCAATCATCTGGAAGATTAACTCCCAATTGAATCAAGTGATTATTATACCCAGACATTTTGAGTATATGCTCACTGACAGAACTGTTCTCCTCCATCTTGCAGCTATAGAACTTATTGGAGACTTCATATCTCTCAGTCCGGGCATTTGCTTGAAATATTAACTTCAACTCCTGGAACATCTCATATGCTCCATGACGTTCAAAACGTTGTTGAAGTCCCGATTCTAAGCCGTAAAGCATGGCACACTGAACTATTGAGTAGTCATCAGCTTTGCTCTGCCAGACGTTCATAACATCCGGCGTTGCTCCTGCAGCAGGCCTGGCACCCAGCGGTGCTTCCAGGACGTAATTCTTCTGTGCAGCAATGAGGATAATCCTCAAGTTACGGACCCAGTCCGTGTAATTGCTACCATCATCTTTCAACTTTGCTTTCTCAAGGAACGCATTAAAATTCAACGGAACAACAGCACGAGCCATCTATCTACAAACAAGCATAAACAAGCAAGATACTTATCAGGTACTAAGTTTCATGATAAATTTAAGTTCAGTTAATTTACTTAAAGAACTCCCACTTAGATAGACATCCCTCTAATCCTCTAAGTGATTACGTGATCCAAATCAACTAAACCATGTCCGATCATCACGTGAGATGGAGTAGTTTCATTGGTGAACATCATTATGTTGATCATATCTACTATATGATTCACGCTCGACCTTTCGGTCTCCGTGTTCCGAGGCCATATCTGTATATGCTTGGCTCGTCAAGTATAACCTGACTATTCCGCGTGTGCAACTGTTTTGCACCCGTTGTATTTGAACGTAGAGCCTATCACACCCGATCATCATGTGGTGTCTCAGCACGAAGAACTTTCGCAACGGTGCATACTCAGGGAGAACACTTCTTGATAATTTAGTGAGAAATCATCTTATAATGCTACCGTCAATCAAAGCAAGATAAGATGCATAAAAGATAAACATCACATGCAATCAATATAAGTGATATGATATGGCCATCATCATCTTGTGCTTGTGATCTCCATCTCCGAAGCACCGTCGTGATCACCATCGTCACCGGTGCGACACCTTGATCTCCATCGTAGCATCGTTGTCGTCTCGCCAAGCTTGTGCTTCCACGACTATCGCTACCGTTTAGTGATAAAGTAAAGCATTACAGCGCGATTGCATTGCATACAATAAAGCGACAACCATATGGCTCCTGCCAGTTGCCGATAACTCGATTACAAAACATGATCATCTCATACAATAAAATTTAGCATCACGTCTTAACCATATCACATCACAACATGCCCTGCAAAAACAAGTTAGACGTCCTCTACTTTGTTGTTGCAAGTTTTACGTGGCTGCTACGGGCTTAAGCAAGAACCAATCTTACCTATGCATCAAAACCACAACGATAGTTTGTCAAGTTGGTGTTGTTTTAACCTTCGCAAGGACCGGGCGTAGCCACACTCAGTTCAACTAAAGTTGGAGAAACTGTCACCCGCAAGCCACCTCTGGGCAAAGCACGTCGGGAGAACCGGTCTCGCGTAAGCGTACGCGTAATATCGGTCTGGGCCGCTTCATCCAACAATACCTCCGAACCAAAGTATGACATGCTGGTAAGCAGTATGACTTATATCGCCCACAACTCACTTGTGTTCTACTCGTGCATATAACATCAACATATAAAACCTAGGCTCGGATGCCTCTGTTGGGTTTCGTAGTAATTTCAAAAAAATTCCTACGCTCACGCAAGATCATGGTGATGCGTAGCAACGAGAGGGGAGAGTATGATCTATGTACCTTATAGATCGACAACGGAAGCGTTTGGTTGATGTAGTCGTATGTCTCCACGGCCCGACCGATCAAGCACCGAAACTACGGCACCTCCGAGTTCTAGCACACGTTCAGCTCGATGACGATCCCTGGACTCCGATCCAGCAAAGTGTCGGGGAAGAGTTCCGTCAGCACGACGGCGTGGTGATGATCTTGATGTACTACTGCAGCAGGGCTTCGCCTAAACTCCGCTATAATATTATCGAGGACTATGGTGGAAGGGGGCGCCACACACGGCTAAGAATAAGATCACGTGGATCAACTTGTGTGTTTCTGGGGTGCCCCTGCCTCCGTATATAAAGGACTAAGGGGGGGGCGGCCTAGGAGAGGCGCGCCAGGAGAGTCCTACTCCCTCTGGGAGTAGGATTCCCCCCCCCCAATCCTAGTTGGAATAGGATTTGCGGAGGGGGGAAAGGAGAGAGAGGGGCCGGCCCCCTCTCCTTGTCCTATTCGAACCAAGAGAGGGGAGGGGCGCGCGGCCCATGTTGGGTTTCCTCTTCTCTTTTCCACTAAGGCCCACTATGGCCCATATAGCTCCCGGGGGGTTCCGGTAACCTCCCGGTACTCCGATAAAATCCCGATTTCACCCGGAACACTTCCGATATCCAAACATAGGCTTCCAATATATCAATCTTTATGTCTTGACCATTTCGAGACTCCTCGTCATGTCCGTGATCACATCCGGGACTCCGAACAAACTTCGGTACATCAAAATGCATAAACTCATAATATAATTGTCATCGTAACCTTAAGCGTGCGGACCCTACGGGTTCGAGAACAATGTAGACATGACCGAGACATGTCTCCGGTCAATAACCAATAGCGGAACCTGGATGCTCATATTGGCTCCTACATATTCTACGAAGATCTTTATCGGTCAGACCGCATAACAACATACGTTGTTCCCTTTGTCATCGGTATGTTACTTGCCCGAGATTCGATCGTCGGTATCCCAATACCTAGTTCAATCTCGTTACCGGCAAGTCTCTTTACTCGTTCTGTAATACATCATCCCGCAACTAACTCATTAGTTGCAATGCTTGCAAGGCTTAAGTGATGTGCATTACCGAGAGGGCCCAGAGATACCTCTCCGACAATCGGAGTGACAAATCCTAATCTCGAAATACGCCAACCCAACATGTACCTTTGGAGACACCTGTAGAGCTCCTTTATAATCACCCAGTTACATTGTGATGTTCGGTAGCACACAAAGTGTTCCTCCGGCAAACGGGAGTTGCATAATCTCATAGTCATAGGAACATGTATAAGTCATGAAGAAAGCAATAGCAACATACTAAACGATCGGGTGCTAAGCTAATGGAATGGGTCATGTCAATCAGATCATTCACTTAATGATGTGATCCCGTTAATCAAATAACAACTCATTGTTCATGGTTAGGAAACATAACCATCTTTGATTAACGAGCTAGTCAAGTAGAGGCATACTAGTGACACTTTGTTTGTCTATGTATTCACACATGTATTATGTTTCCGGTTAATACAATTCTAGCATGAATAATAAACATTTATCATGATATAAGGAAATAAATAATAACTTTATTATTGCCTCTAGGGCATATTTCCTTCAGTCTCCCACTTGCACTAGAGTCAATAATCTAGTTCACATCGCCATGTGATTCAACACTAAGAGTTCACATCACCATGTGATTAACACCCATAGTTCACATCGTCATGTGACCTATACCCAAAGGATTTACTAGAGTCAATAATCTAGTTCACATCATTTATGTGATTAACACCCAAAGAGTACTAAGGTGTGATCATGTTTTGCTTGTGAGATAATTTTAGTCAACGGGTCTGTCACATACAGATCCGTAAGTATTTTGCGAATTCTATGATTAGGAGAATGATGTGATTGACATGACCCATTCCATCAGTATCTCAATACCTAGTTCAATCTCCTTACCGGCAAGTCTCTTTACTCGTTCTGTAATACATCATCTCGCAACTAACTCATTAGTTGCAATGCTTGCAAGGCTTATGTGATGTGCATTACCGAGAGGGCCCAGAGATACCTCTCCGACAATCGGAGTGACAAATCCTAATCTCGAAATACGCCAACCCAACAAGTACCTTCGGAGACACCTGTAGAGCACCTTTATAATCACCCAGTTACGTTGTGACGTTTGGTAGCACACAAAGTGTTCCTCCGGTAGACGGGAGTTGCATAATATCATAGTCATAGGAACATGTATAAGTCATGAAGAAAGCAATAGTAACAAACTAAACGATCAAGTGCTAAGCTAACAAAATAGGTCAAGTCAATCACATCATTCTCCTAATGATGTGATCCCATTAATCAAATGACAACTCATGTCTATGGTTAGGAAACATAACCATCTTTGATCAACGAGCTAGTCAAGTAGAGACATACTAGTGACACTATGTTTGTCTATGTATTTACATATGTATTATGTTTCCGGTTAATACAATTCTAGCATGAATAATAAACATTTATCATGATATAAGGAAATAAATAATAACTTTATTATTGCCTCTAGGGCATATTTTCTTCAGTCTCCCACTTGCACTAGAGTCAATAATCTAGATTACACAGTAATGATTCTAACACCCATGGAGCCTTGGTGCTGATCATGTTTTGCTCGTGGAAGAGGGTTAGTCAGCGGGTCTGCAACATTCAGATCCGTATGTATCTTGCGAATTTCTATGTCTCCCACTTGGACTAAAGCCCGAATGGAATTGAAGCGTCTCTTGATGTGCTTGGTTCTCTTGTGAAATCTGGATTCCTTTGCCAAGGCAATTGCACCAGTATTGTCACAAAAGATTTTCATTGGACCCGATGCACTAGGTATGACGCCTAGATCGGATATGAAATCCTTCATCCAGACTCCTTCATTTGCTGCTTCCGAAGTAGCTATGTACTCTGCTTCACATGTAGATCCCGCCACGACGCTTTGTTTAGAACTGCACCAACTGACAGCTCCACTGTTTAGTAAAAACACGTAACCGCCGGATCAGTGTCAAAGCTTGCATCAACGTAACCTTTTATGATGAGCTCTTTGTCACCTCCATATATGAGAAACATATCCTTAGTCCTTTTCAGGTATTTCAGGATGTTCTTGACCGTTGTCCAGTGATCCACTCCTGGATTACTTTGGTACCTCCCTGCTAGACTTATAGCAAGGCACACATCAGGTCTGGTACACAGCATTGCATACATGATAGATCCTATGGCTGAAGCATAGGGAACGTCTTTCATTTTCTCTCTATCTTCTGCAGTGGTCGGGCATTGAGTCTTACTCAACTTCACACCTTGTAACACAGGCAAGACCCTTTCTTTGCTTGATCCATTTTGAACTTCTTCAAAATTTTGTCAAGGTATGTGCTTTGTGAAAGTCCAATTAAGCGTCTTGATCTATCTCTATAGATCTTAATGCCTAATATGTAAGCAGCTTCACCGAGGTCTTTCATTGAAAAACTCTTATTCAAGTATCCCTTTATGCTATCCAGAAATTCTATATCATTTCCAATCAATAATATGTCATCCACATATAATATCGGAAATGCTACAGAGCTCTCACTCACTTTCTTGTAAATACAGGCTTCTCCAAAAGTCTGTACAAAACCAAATGCTTTGATCACACTATCAAAGCGTTTATTCCAACTCCGAGAGGCTTGCACCAGTCCATAAATGGATTGCGGGAGCTTGCACACTTTATTAGCTCCCTTTGGATCGACAAAACCTTATGGTTGCATCATATACAACTCTTCTTCCAGAAATCCATTCAGAAATGCAGTTTTGACATCCATTTCCAAATTTCATAATCATAAAATGCGGCAATTGCTACCATGATTCGGACAGACTTAAGCATCGCTACAGGTGAGAACGTCTCATCGTAGTCAATCCCTTGAACTTGTCGAAAACCTTTTGCAACAAGTCGAGCTTTATAGATAGTAACATTACCGTCAGCGTCAGTCTTCTTCTTGAAGATCCATTTATTCTCAATTGCTTGCCGATCAACGGGCAAGTCAACCAAAGTCCACACTTTGTTCTCATACATGGATCCCATCTCAGATTTCATGGCTTCTAGCCATTTTGCGGAATCTGGGCTCACCATCGCTTCTTCATAGTTCGTAGGTTTATCATGATCTAGTAGCATGACTTCCAGAACAGGATTACCGTACCACTCTGGTGCGGATCTTACTCTGGTTGATCTACGAGGTTCGGCAGTAACTTGATCTGAAGTTTCATGATCATTATCATTAGCTTCCTCACTAATTGGTGTAGGTGTCACAGAAACCGGTTTCTGTGATGTACTACTTTCCAATAAGGGAGTAGGTACAGTTACCTCATTAAGTTCTACTTTTCTCCCATTCACTTCTTTCTAGAGAAACTCCTTCTCTAGAAAAACTCCGAATTTAGCAACAAAAGTCTTGCCTTCGTATCTGTGATAGAAGGTGTACCCAACAATCTCCTTTGGGTATCCTATGAAGACACATTTCTTTGATTTGGGTTTGAGCTTATCAGGTTGAAGCTTTTTCACATAAGCATCGCAGCCCCAAACTTTCATAAATGACAACTTTGGTTTCTTGCCAAACCACAGTTCATAAGGCGTCGTCTCAACGGATTTTGATGGTGTCCTATTTAACGTGAATGCAGCCGTCTCTAAAGCATAATCCCAAAATGATAACGGTAAATCAGTAAGAGACATCATAGATCGCACCATATCTAATAAAGTACGATTACGACGTTCGGACACAGCATTACGCTGTGGTGTTCCGGGTGGCGTGAGTTGCGAAACTATTCCGCATTGTTTCAAATGTAGACCAAACTCGTAACTCAAATATTCTCCTCCACGATCAGATCGTAGAAACTTTATTTTCTTGTTATGATGATTTTCAACTTCACTCTGAAATTCTTTGAACTTTTCAAATGTTTCAGACTTATATTTCATTAAGTAGATATACCCATATCTGCTTAAATCATCTGTGAAGGTGAGAAAATAACGATATCCGCCACGAGCCTCAACATTCATTGGACCACATACATCTGTATGTATGATTTCCAACAAATCCGTTGCTCTCTCCATAGTACCGGAGAACGGTGTTTTAGTCATCTTACCCATGAGGCACGGTTCGCAAGTACCAAGTGATTCATAATCAAGTGGTTTCAAAAGTCCATTGATATGGAGTTTCTTCATGCGTTTTACACCGATATGACCTAAACGACAGTGCCACAAATAAGTTGCACTATCATTATCAACTCTGTATCTTTTGATTTCAACATTATGAATATGTGTATCACTACTGTCGAGATTCATCAAAAATAGACCACTCTTTAAGGATGCATGACCATAAAAGATATTACTCATATAAATAGAACAACCATTATTCTCTGATTTAAATGAATAACCGTCCCGCATCAAACAAGATCCAGATATAATGTTTATGCTCAACGCTGGCACCAAATAACAATTATTTAGGTCTAATACTAATCCCGAAGGTAAATGTAGAGGTAGCGTGTCGACCACGATCACATCAACTTTGGAACCATTTCCCACGCGCATCGTCACCTCGTCCTTAGCCAATCTTCGCTTAATCCGTAGCCCCTGTTTCGAGTTGCAAATGTTAGCAACAGAATCAGTATCAAATACCCAGGTGCTACTGCGAGCATTAGTAAGGTACACATCAATAACATGTATATCACATATACCTTTGTTCACTTTGCCATCCTTCTTATCCGCCAAATACTTGGGGCAGTTCCGCTTCCAGTGACCAGTCTACTTGCAGTAGAAGCACTCAGTCTCAGGCTTAGGTCCAGACTTGGGTTTCTTCTCCTGAGAAGCAACTTGTTTGCTGTTCTTCTTGAAGTTCCATTTCTTCTTCCCTTTGCCCTTTTTCTTAAAACTGGTGGTCTTATTGACCATCAACACTTGATGCTCCTTCTTGATTTCTACCTCCGCAGCTTTTAGCATTGCGAAGAGCTCAAGAATAGTCTTATTCATCCCTTGCATATTATAGTTCATCACGAAGCTTTTGTAGCTTGGTGGTAGTGATTGAAGAACTCTGTCAATGACACTATCAACAGGAAGATTAACCCCCAGTTGAGTCAAGTGATTATGATACCCAGACATTTTGAGTATATGTTCACTGACAGAACTATTCTCCTCCATCTTGCAGCTATAGAACTTATTGGAGACTTCATATCTCTCAATCCGGGAATTTGCTTGAAATATTAACTTCAACTCCTGGAACATCTCATATGCTCCATGACGTTCAAAACGTTTTTGAAGACCCGGTTCTAAGATGTAAAGCATGGCACACTAAACTATCGAGTAGTCATCAGCTTTGCTCTGCCAGACGTTCATAACATCTAGTGTTGCTCCTACAGCAGGCTTGGCACGTAGCGGTGCTTCCAGGACGTAATTCTTCTGTGCAGCAATGAGGATAATCCTCAAGTTACGGACCCAGTCCGTGTAATTGCTACCATCATCTTTCAACTTTGCTTTCTCAAGGAACGCATTAAAATTCAACGGAACAACAGCACGAGCCATCTATCTACAATCAAACATAGACAAGCAAGATACTATCAGGTACTAAGTTCATGATAAATTTAAGTTCAATTAATCATATTACTTAAGAACTCCACTTAGAAAGATATCCTTTAATCCTCTAAGTGATCACGTGATCCAAATCAACTAAACCATGTCTGATCATCACGTGAGATGGAGTAGTATCAATGGTGAACATCAATATGTTGATCATATCTACTATATGATTCACGCTCGACCTTTCGGTCTCCGTGTTCCGAAGCCATATTTGTTATATGCTAGGCTCGTCAAGTTAAACCTGAGTATTCCGCGTGTGCAACTGTTTTGCACCTGTTGTATTTGAACGTAGAGCCTATCACACCCGATCATCACATGGTGTCTCAGCACGAAGAAATTTCGCAACAGTGCATACTCAGGGAGAACACTTATACTTTGATAATTTAGTGAGGGATCATCTTATAATGCTACCGTCAATCAAAGCAAGATAAGATGCATAAAAGATAAACATCACATGCAATCAATATAAGTGATATGATATGGCCATCATCATCTTGTGCTTGTGATCTCCATCTTCGAAGCACCGTCATGATCACCATCGTCACCGGCGCGACACCTTAATCACCAGCGTAGCATTGTTGTCGTCTCGCCAATCTTATGCTTCCACGACTATCGCTACCGCTTAGTGATAAAGTAAAGCATTATAGCGCAATTGCATTGCATACAATAAAGCGACAACCATATGGCTCCTGCCAGTTGCCGATAACTCGGTTACAAAACATGATCATCTCATACAATAAAATTTAACATCATGTCTTGACCATATCACATCACAACATGCCCTGCAAAAATAAGTTAGACGTCCTCTACTTTGTTGTTGCAAGTTTTACGTGGCTGCTACAGGCTTAGCAAGAACCGTTCTTACCTACGCATCAAAACCACAACGATAGTTTGTCAAGTTGGTGCTATTTTAACCTTCGCAAGGACCGGGCGTAGCCACACTTGGTTCAACTAAAGTTGGAGAAACTGACACCCGCCAGCCACCTGTGTACAAAGCACGTTGGTAGAACCAGTCTCGCGTAAGCGTACGCGTAATGTCGGTCCGGGCCGCTTCATACAACAATACCGCCGAACCAAAGTATGACATGCTGGTAAGCAGTATGACTTATATCGCCCACAACTCACTTGTGTTCTACTCGTGCACAACATCAACGCATAAAACCTAGGCTCGGATGCCACTGTTGGGGAACGTAGTAATTTCAAAAAAATTCCTACGCACACGCAAGATCATGGTGATGCATAGCAACGAGAGGGGAGAGTGTTGTCTACGTACCCTCGTAGACCGGAAGCGGAAGCGTTAGCACAACGCGGTTGATGTAGTCGTACGTCTTCACGGTCCGACCGATCAAGCACCGAAACTACGACACCTCCGAGTTCTAGCACACGTTCAGCTCGATGACGATCCCGGACTCCGATCCAGCAGAATGTCGGGGAAGAGTTCCTTCAGCACGACGGCGTGGTGACAATCTTGATGTTCCACCGTTGCAGGGCTTCGCCTAAGCACCGCTACAATATTATCGAGGATTATGATGGAGGAGGGCACCGCACACGGCTAATAGACCTCAAAGATCAATTGTTGTGTCTAGAGGTGCCCCCTGCCCCCGTATATAAAGGAGCAAGGGGGAGGGGCGGCCGGCCAGGAGGAGGCGTGCCAGGGAGGAGTCCTACTCCTACCGGGAGTAGGACTTCCTCCTTTCCTTGTCCAACTAGGAGAGGGGGAAGGAAGGGAGAGAGGAGAGAAAGGAAAGGGGGGCGCCGCCCCTCCCTCCTTGTCCAATTCGGACTAGAGGGGGAGGGGGCGCGCAGCCTGCCCTGGCCGCCCCTCCTCTGCTCCACTTTGGGCCCATGAGGCCCATTACCCCCCCCCCCCCCGGGGGGGGGTCCGGTAACCCCCGGTACTCCGTTTTATATCCGATAACTCCCGGAACCATTCCTGTGTCCGAATATAGTCGTCCAATATATAAATATTTATGTCTCGACTATTTCGAGACTCCTCGTTATGTCCGTGATCACATCCGGGACTCCGAACAACCTTTGGTACATCAAAATATATAAACTCATAATGAAACTGTCATCGTAACGTTAAGCGTGCGGACCCTACGGGTTCGAGAACAATTTAGACATGACCGAGACACGTCTCCGGTCAATAACCAATAGCGGAACCTGGATGTTCATATTGGCTCCTACATATTCTACGAAGATCTTTTATCGGTCAGACCGCATAACAACATACGTTGTTCCCTTTGTCATCGGTATGTTACTTGTCCGAGATTTGATCGTCGGTATCTCAATACCTAGTTCAATCTCGTTACCGGCAAGTCTCTTTACTCGTTCCATAATACATCATCCCGCAACTAACTTATTAGTTGCAATGCTTGCAAGGCTTATGTGATGTGCATTACCGAGAGGGCCCAGAGATACCTCTCCGACAATCGGACTGACAAATCCTGATGTGGAAATACGCCAACCCAACAAGTACCTTCGGAGACACCTGTAGAGCACCTTTATAATCACTCAGTTACGTTGTGACGTTTGGTAGCGCACAAAGTGTTCCTCCGGTAAACGGGAGTTGCATAATCTCATAGTCATAGGAACATGTATAAGTCATGAAGAAAGCAATAGCAACAAACGAAACGATCAAGTGCTAAGCTAACGAAATAGGTCAAGTCAATCACATCATTCTCCTAACGATGTGATCCCGTTAATCAAATGACAACTCATGTCTATGGTTAGGAAACATAACCATCTTTGATCAACGAGCTAGTCAAGTAGAGGTATACTAGTAACACTATGTTTGTCTATGTATTCACATATGTATTATGTTTCCGGTTAATACAATTCTAGCATGAATAATAAACATTTATCATGATATAAGGAAATAAATAATAACTTTATTATTGCCTCTAGGGCATATTTCCTTCATGAAGACCTTGACGATGAAGTGTCGACAATGCAGCGGCGTGTCGATGATGATGCGTCGCTTGGAGACGTCCCTCATGGCGACGGGTGTCGATGTCGTGTCATGCTGAAGAAGTCGATGACGAATTACACTCTTTTCACACTGGCCTGGCGTGTGGATGGTGCATGTCATGGTCGCTTCTCATAGATGTGCTCGACGAAGCCTGGCGTAGTCTTACAGCTTGATGATGCGGCACGGGGTCGGTGTAGATCAGCTTGATGCAGTGCAGATCGGTCGGTGTAGTCGGTCAGCTCGGTGAAGAACTGTTGTTGGCCTCGGTCCTGCGATGCTCGGCTCGGTGTGGCCGGACGTGTATCCGCCATGTACGTACCGGGGTAGCTTCAGATCTTGTGGAGCGAAGTAGATCGGATCAAAATCTCTGTGTGAGAGCGACGCCTTCCCATGATCAGACGCGCGTGTCCACACAACGACGAGGCGACCGCGTTGTCGGTCGACCCTGCAGAAGGACCGTGGTTGGAGTCCACGGCTCATGCCATGCACGTACGCATGTTCATCATGGCTGAGTCAGGCCTGTGGCTAGTCTTGCCACGCACGTATGCATGTACACATGACCGTGTTCTTGCTGCTCGATGCGTGCATGGGCCATGGAGTGGATGAGGCTGCAGGCTCTTGCCGATGGACTGCGGCAGTGCGGCGCACGGTTGGGCGGATTCACTACAACACGACTCACATTAAAAGGCGTTTTAAAATGCCTTCCAAAGTCTCTAAAATGCCTTCAAATATGTTCTAGGGTGTCTTTGAAAATTGCTAGAAATGGTCGTGAAGGGGAATGTTAATCAAGGCGTTAAACAATAATGCCTCGGAAGACTTAATTCGACGGCATTTTCGAAAAGTGCCTCGAAAGCTTTTCGGCGATTTGCAGAAGTGCCGCTAAACTCCAGCAACGGAAAAACATAAATAGTGGATCGGGCCCAGCTAAGCGCTTATCTATTTCCTGTAGGTCTCCTTTTTTTATTTGAGGTGAGAAGCGCTTATTAGTCTCTCTTCTCACTACCTTCAATTGGGCTGTTACATTGTATTACTTGGGCTGAAATGGACAGGCCCGTTAGCGCAGGCTCCTTCTCTCGTAGCTGTTATCCTGAAGCAACCTGATTGCCCTGTCTTTTTAAGGTGGTCAAACTACTGTTCCCTAAACAGTATGGGACTAAAACTGCTTTGCCTGAGACGCAGCGAACGAACTGATTGGTCAGCACCGCAGCCAAAATACATCTACTCCATCATATGAATCTTCAGGAACCATGCATCATTAGCTTCGCCTGTTCAGGCTGAGATGACAAATTCGTTTAATTTTCTTTTCAGCAAGTGACGAGGCAGATTTTTCGTATTTCTCTCCCAACTCCGGCGACACGTGTACCGGCGACCATAACTTCTATATTTCTTCCCTGCTCAGAGACAATGAATCATCGATTTTACACCGCTGGGCCTCGTCGGATTGTTCGAACACAGCACATCTTATGTGTAACAGCTGATCACCGACCAGTACACCAAGGTAGCTGTCTGTACTTCAATGGGAAGGGACGTTTTTAACATATATATACACAGGCATGTCTCACGGTCCAAAACAACGTCACCGTCTTCTCCAGCGCCGGCGTTCGGCTGCCTCGACGTTGCGATTAAACGGCGACACCCGCGAGCTGAGAGTCTCATTCATGCACATAGCAGCAGCTCGGCCACCTGCGGTCACCACCTTCATTCCGAGGCAATTTTCTAAAACGCCTTCATAGCTCATCAATCCGAGGCACTTTCCTAAATCGCCTCCATAGCTACATCAATCCGAGGCACTTTCTTAAATCGCCTCCATAGCTACATCAATCAGAGGCAGTTTCCTACAACGCCTCCATAGCTGCATCAATCCGAGGCACTTTCCTAAAACGCTTCCAAAACTAATCAATCCGAGGCGTTTTCAAGGTGCCCTTAAAAAAATGCCTTCAATCAACGACGGTGGTGTAGTGATTGTCGATGTAGAGCCCATGCGCACATGGAGCTGGTCGTCGTTGCGAGCCGAAGCACATCGTCGTCCTTGGTCGGTGCAGACGGACTGGCCTTTGCGACGTGGATGTCCATCTCGTGCCCCATGCGTTGCTGCAGGCACGCACAACCGTGTACATTAACTTGCTTCATCTCGAAGAGCCCTTGGCCGATCTTTATTAGAAAGAAAGAAGAAGTACAGCGCGGTTAGCAGTCTAGGCGAACTAGATCTGGAAACTAGAGTCTGACAAACCCCACAATACAACGATTACAACACGGCACAAATGTCAATGGCTCACTAGGAACCAAGGTCCGCTATGCAGCCTGCTGAGCGCCATACTGCTATGTCTTCCCGTATCAAGTCCGGTACTCTATTAGCACTGCTCGCCACTTGGTCAAAAACTCTGGAGTTCCTCTTTTTCCACAGCCTCCAGTGCAACAGAATTGTAATAGTGTCGAAGTTTCTGCGCATTGGCTTGGGAATGCCTGCTCTCGCACGCAGCCACCAGTCCTCCGTGCAGCCGTCAGAGTCATCCGGTATAGTAAAATGTGCCCCAATCGAAGACCTGAACAGACACCAGAGGTGCTGGGTGAAACGGCAGTGAACGAATAGGTGTGTACAGTCCTCCGGCGCTGACAGGCAGAGGGGGCAAGATGTGTTTGCAGGCCAACCTCTTCGTTCCAGATTATCGGCCGTCAGACACTTGCCATGGACGACCAACCACATAAAGAATTTGCATCGTGGTGGTGCTTTGGATTTCCAGATTGGCTTGTTGCAAGCAAAACTAATATTGGGCATGAACATCATCTTGTACGCACTGCCGACCGAGAACTCTTGCCCCTTAGTAAGCTTCCAGCGAGTCTGATCCCTCACACCTGGCGCTAGACTTGTAGCGGAGGTTAGATCCCAAACTGATAGATACTGCACTAGGGCTTGCATCGAGATTCCGCCCGAGATGTCCCTGATCCAAGATTGATTATGAAGAGCCTCCCGGACTGAGCAGCCTGAGTCTTTGACAAAAGAGAACAACGTTGGTGTTGTTGCTGCAATAGAACTACCTCCCGGGAGCCAGTTATCGGTCCAGAACCTTGCAGACGCCCCATCACCGAGTAACATCGCAGAGGCTGCATAGAACATTGCTGAAACTGCTTTCTCCATGGTGTCAGACAGAGAATGCCACGGCCTGGGATTTTCGTCCCATTTCATCCATGGCCACCTGCATCGCGGAGCCCAACCGAACCACCTGAGATTAAGTACCCCCAGCCCCCCACAGTCCTTAGGTGCACACACCTGAGCCCACGGCAGCAAGCAGTGTCCTCCACTAATAGCCTCCTCTCCCTTCCAAATGAAACCACGACATCTCCTATTGATTATTTTGATGGCCCAGACTGGGAGAGGCAGAACTGTCATGAAATGGATCGGGAGAGCCATTAGCACCGAGTTAACCAGTGTAAGTCTACCCGCAGCTGGCAGTAACTTCGGCTTCCATCCCTTCATCTTGCTGGAAAACTTGTCCACAAGTGGCATGATGTCCTGTTTCCTCAACCTGAAGACAGAGAGCGGCAGCCCGAGGTATGTGATTGGGAAATGTTTCCGTTGACACTGGAAGAACGCTGCCACCATGGAGCTCACTTCCTCCTCACATCGAATGCATGTAGTCGAGCTCTTCTGCAGGTTGATATGCAACCCTGAGGCTTTGCCAAAAAGTTGAAGAATTTCTGAAATCACCCGCAGATCCGTGATTTGTGGCTTGAAGAAGATGACTGCATCGTCAGCAAATATGGACGCCCTTGGGATGCCACTGTCCAGCCCCAAGTCAGAAAGCAATCTCTTCTGGACTGCCCATTGAAGCATGCCGTGAAGAGCATCCATAGCCAGGATAAACAACGCTGGAGACAGCGAATCGCCCTGACGAACACCTTGACCCAGGGTGAAAGGATCGCTGAGTTCCCCATTGATAATTACGGAAGAAGATGAGGAGCTCAGCAGGCCACAGATCCATGAACACCACCTATCCCCAAAACCCCTGGCTTTGAGGGTCTCCAACAAAAAACCCCAGGACAGAGTATCAAAGGCTTTGGAAATATCAATCTTCATGAGGACCGCCTGTTGCTTCTTCGTGTGAAGAGCCCTTGCCGTGTTCCGCACGAATTTAAAATTCTCATGTATACTCCGTTTGTAGACAAAAGCGCTTTGTGCTTGGGATATTAAGGAAGGCAATAGGGGGCCCAGCCTGGTAGCCAAGGCCTTGGCAAAGATTTTCGCAGTTCCATGTATCAAGTTGATCGGCTTGAAGTTGCCAAGCTGCATCGGGTCCTCATTCTTGGGAAGCAAAGTAATTATGGAAGAGTTAAGGGCCCTGAACGAGTAAAACCGGCCTTCGTAGAGAGCTTGCATCAGTACCATGAAGTCTTTCGCAATAATCTGCCAACAGCTTTGAAAAAACAGGCCGGAGAACCCATCTGGTCCCGGAGCACGGTCTGCTGGCATGTCTTGGATAACCTTCTTGATCTCATCTTCAGTGAACGGTACCTCCAGCCCGTGCGCCCACTCCGGAGATAACGGACGCAAGTTCAGCTCATCCCATCGGAGTGAGCAACCCGGAGAAGAGGAGCAACCCATTCTGGTCCTGAAGAACTCCAGCGCCAGGCTCAACTTCTCCTCCATACTAGTGACAGTGCGCTCCCCATCTTTCAGAAACGGGATAAGACGCCTCCTCCGCCGCCCATTGGCCTTCATGTGAAAATATTTGGAATTAGCATCCCCTCCTTTAAGTCTCTGACTCGAGCATGTTGGCGTAATTTCATCGGAATTTAATCTGATCGTGGGATTTATTTGTGGCTAAATTGGATCTAATCTATGAAGCTGAAAATTTCAAAATTGACCTAAATGAATGTATTGAACCAATCTAGTCTATGAAACTGATCTAGTGCCGTGCCCCTGGGGAGAGAAGATTAATCTCCCCGGGGTCGGTGCGGAAGTGGGGGAAGGTCCTAGGATCGGCGTCGTAAAACTAACCGCTCTAATATCATGTAGAAAATATGAGATGCCTGAATATTATGTTGTATTGATCTGACCTATGTATGGAGTATATATAGAGATACAATGGAGGAAGAGAGACTTGGAGTAGAGGACAAATTGAATCTATCCTATCTCTATCTCTTATCTCTATCTTAAAAGTAAATATACTTCTAACAACCACCTGATCTTTAGTTGTCCGTTCGCCGTTGCCTTCTGGACCGCCCTGAGAGTGCCTATTGATGGTGCTTTGGTCGGCGCTAGGGTTAGCCTCCCGGACGCTCGCGGGAGCGTCGTGGGAGGAGGGGGATCTTCTGGATTGGCATTCAACAGTTGTTCCATGCAATCTCTCCCTGCCTCATTTGCAATGTCCTCCTCAAGTCAGGCTAGCTCCTGATGTCCACTTGCCGATCTCCTAGACGCTAATAGTGGAGGGAGCGTTGATCTAGTTTGGTTTCGAGTTTTGTCATGCTTCGAGGTGTCTAATACTGCTGTGACGTGGCATGTGTGCTTTGTGTTCTATATCTTCATCATTCATGGCTTGAGTTTGGGCAAGGCGAGTAGTGTGTTGATGTTGTCGTGGTGGGTGTGGTTACTAACCTTTTGGTGTACCATTGTGCCGAAAGGCATTGTATCGTACTCCTTCTATGAATATATGATACACATACTTGTGTGTATTCTAGAAAAAAGTGCATAGACCTATTTCAGCAAATGCAGCGTGCTTCTGACATTATTTCTACATTCAGGATTAACCATAACACCCCACTCGTCGCAGCCGTCCACACGTTGTTACCCAGCGAACATATAATATCGTGAACAGGCCAAAACAGGTGGAAAAGCCATTCTATGTAGAAGAATGCAGAGTTCGTTCGACAAGATTTCAGTGCAACATGTCTTATCTCGGTACAAGCTCCGTGAGCGAAACCTCGTTGGGTGAAACCACGGCCGGCCTGCCACGGCCTTGCGAGGCGCCGTGTCGTGGTTCCGGCCCGGCACTACTTGCCCGGATGCAGAAAGCCGGCTTGGACGGTGCCTGAAGCGAGACGGTGTCGCTGTTAAGGATCGCATTCGCCCGTGACATCGTAGGCCTATCCGCAGGGCTCTCCTGAACGCACATCAATCCGATGTGAACGTAGGTGAGTATCTCCTCTTCAGGAGCACTGCTTCTGCTTGCAAGGGACGGATCAGCTATCTCCAATATCGTTCCCTTGGTCCAATGCTCCCATATCTGCACCAGAAATGGGTTCAAATGAGTTTTACTGTCGTAAGGGATTTAGAATTTTAGGTTAATACGTACAGTACTATTCAGCTAGGGTTTCTTTCCTGCTTACAATGCTTAAGAGGTCAACGGATTGCTCGGAGTTGTAAGATCCACAGTTTCTTCTTCCAGTTATAATCTCTAAAACCAGAATTCCGAAGCTAAACACGTCTGATTTGGTTGAATAGTGCCCGCGAACAACATATTCAGGTGCCATGTATCCGCTGCAACAAGAGATATGGTCATTGATTAGTGATATATATATATAAAACAATATGGTACACCCTCTGATCCGAATTAATTGACGCAGCCTCTATACAAACATTGTATTTTTTTCCGAAAAGGATACAAACATTGTATAAAGGTTGCGTCAACTAATTCAGACTTATTCCTGCAGTCCATGCATGGTGCATTTTTTTATATCAAAGCATAGTTGACTTCACTTTTTTTTTTGAAATAATAGTTGGCTTCACTTACAACGTCCCAACAACTCTGTTTGTGACATCCTTTGATTGATCCCCTTCAAACAACCTCGCCAAACCGAAGTCTGAAATCTTCGCATTCAAATCGGAGTCTAACAGAACATTGCTTGCTTTGAGGTCTCTGTGGATTATTTTCAACTGAGAATCTTCATGAACATATTGCAAACCTCGGGCAATTCCATTTATTATGTTGAACCTCTTCCCCCAATCAAGATGCTTGCTCCTCTCAGGATCTATTACAGGAACAATAAACAGCGACAGAGAGGTTAGTTTTAGTGTCATATATTCTCTCCCATGTTACTTTTTCTTTTTGACGAAAGGTAGCCAATATATTAAGTGGAGTGAAGAATAAACAGAGTACGTGTGGTGGCTACAGGGATCATCTTACAAACTACAGTTCACATTTAAAGATAGTGATGCAATACTCTGAGTATTTACCAAAGAGAATCGTGTCAAGGCTTCTGTTGGGCATGTATTCATAGATAACGAGCTTCTCGTGTTCTTCCAAACAAACACCGATAAGCCTCACAAGGTTTTTGTGCTGAAGCTTAGCAACCAAAACCAGCTCAGTTTTTAGCTCTGCTATTCCTTGTGCTGAACCTTGTGACAGTCTCTTCACTGCTATCTCTTGGCCATCAGCAAGGGATCCCTGTAGATTTACAAGTATTTAATGAAAAACATTACTGGTTGATTAGACGAGTAGAGATGATGGTAAAATTTGAGGAAATTGGACCATAGTGCATGGTATGATTTTTTTAAGGAAGTCCATAGTTTTTTTTTGTGCGACATACTGTGATTGGTACCTTGTAAACGGCACCAAACCCTCCTTCCCCAAGCTTATTTCCTTCTGAAAAGTTCTCAGTTGCAACTTCCAGTGTTGACAGATTAAGCATGGATAAACTGATGTTTGGAACGCTTTCCCAGTTTCCAGAATCTGTCAAAATAAAAAAGTTTTAAATCCATCGAACAAAATCCATTTCATTCTCTGCAATGGGTAATTGTTTACGTTATATTTGTACATAGCCTTTTTTTTCATATAAAACTTGATGGTTCTTTTTGCAGGAGTTAAATTTAGGACCGTAAATTTATCTATTTCCCATTTTTTGGTTGTGCAATAGGGCAAAGCACCACTGCATTTTTTTTTCCTTTTTTTATTAATTTTATAAAGGGCATAAAATAACTAAGAAGTTGTACAATAGATCTTTAGATGGAAGTAAAAAGAAACTATGCTAATTACAAATTTCCTAGCCAATCTTTAAAGAAAACCAAGTTATTTTCCGTCTTTAAGGTCTGTAAATCTAGGGAGTAGCTTGGGCATGTACAATGCATAGCCTCAAGGTGATGCCTCACATGCCATGTAGGATCGGATATGACGTAAAGTAGGTTCGGATAAGGAAGCGGGATCCTCTCCAGGAGGCGGGTGCTTGAAGAGAAAAAGTGTGGTCCGGTGACAAAAGCTGAAAAGGTTAGAGTGAAAAGTAGAGATGCATGTGTACTAGAGTTTTTATTTTTTATTTCTTAATAAGGCCCACTAGTGGTAGCTTGCATTGGGGAGAAAAATTAAATGTAAGTGCCTCAAATTATTTTTTGTCATGGAGCATATGTATCCATATGCCACCATTGTACATGCTCTTACATGGTTGTGATGGGAATTCTAGTTGTCTTCTGCTCCTCCAGATACAAAAGCAAACTAAAGTGAAAGTCAATGCTGCAGAAATAACGGCCAATGCAACTGCTAGGACCAGTAGAATGGTACTAGGTTTATTTTTTCTCCCTCCTGTAAAATGACAATAGAGTTGAAGCACTTGATAACATGAAATATGTATATGGATCATAGCAATGAAAAAAGCAGGAACCAAAAGAGACACAACAATTGAACGAGTTCACAAGCACGAAACACTGAAAAACTCCATTAGTTGTCACTCGGGTAAAATACTACAATTAATATGGCCCGGAGAGAGTACCATTCTACTACAATCCAAAGAGGAGGTGTGTACACGATTAATTGGAGTAGGTGGTCATAATGGTTTTTCCCTAACATGGGTCGCAGCATAACCTACGGATTGATCCATCACCTCCTTCGACATAAGCGTAGTGTCAGTCTATAGGACTCTACTATTGCCGATTTGTTGGTTTTAATTTCTTAAATTTTGTCCGACTTTTGGATTTGACTGTGTGCATCCTAATTATGCAGAGGCCGGATGTTACTCATAATGTTTTGTATTCGTTTGATGCTATATTTTGAGATAATAAAATCGCCTTTTTATCAAAAAAGCTACAATCCAAAGAGGCCCTACACTTCTTTTTGGGGATTTTATCCAGTTAATTTGTTTTTTAAAAAAGTATTTTTGGTTGTGGTTGACCTGTTGGCTGTGTGTCGTGTTATGTAGAGGCTGGACATTCACTCGGTGCGGTTTTATCGTCTCTATATATCGATCGAATGAAAATGCTCTTTATCGTAGAAAGCAAGTTATTGATATGAAAGTGCCAGCTCAGCTCCAGTTTAAGTAAATAGGAAGAAGTCTCCATCTGAGCTCCACTTTAGTACTCCACTAGAAGGGTTGGGCGCATTTTATTGCGGCGTTGATGTTGTTGGATTTCTTGTAAAAATAATCACCTTGTTTCAAAATATAAGGTGTATTATTTTTTTGAAAAGGTAAACTTTTTAAGTTTGATCAAATTTGTAGAGAAATATATAAAAATTTATAATATCAAATTGGTATTTTTAGATTCATCATGATGAATTTCCATACTTTTTTTGTTTAATATTATGGATGTCGATATTTTTGCTCTGAAATTGATCAAAGTTAATGAAATTTGACTTTCTAAAAACTAATACCACTTATATTTTAAAACTGATGGAATATTTAGTTTGGCGGGGTGTTTTATTTTTATTTATAATGCGTTGATTGCATGGGCCTTTTGTGGTGTGATTTGTATTATTCGCGAACCAATCTATATTTATGTGGGGAAATTTCTGTGTCGGTGGTTGCATATACTATATTTGTGCTGCAGTATCGTATGGTGGCGCTTCTTTGTTTAGGTGGAGGGAGGTTGTGCGGGATTCATATGTTTTTATAGACTGGTCGTTGCTGATTGATTTGAAAAATAGTTGGTCCCGTCAAAATCCTAAACCAAAGCCAAAATTGAATACTTCAACCGAATGAAATAGTTTCAAAATTAAGGAACATTGTAAATTAAAATAATTGAATGGGAGAGCTTAAGAAATTGTTGACCCGGTCAAAATCGGATGACCCAATTCTCAATTGAATACCTCAATTAATTGTGAGACCTTAAAAATTAGGAAGCATGATGTGTAGTAGTATACAAGAATTAAATGAGAGAGTTCTGAAAAATTATTGACGCGGTCAAAATCGGATGACCCAATTCTAATTCAAGACCTCAATTGAATCTGTGCTATTTAAAACAAGGGAGCTTAGAATGGTACTAGGTTTACTTTTTCTCCCTCCTGTAAAATGACAATAGAGTTGAAGCGCTTGATAATATGAAATATGTTTATGGATCATAGCAATGAAAAAAGCAGGAACCAAAAAAGACACAACAATTGAAACGAAACACTGAAAAACTCCATTAGTTGTCACTTAGGTAAAATACTACAATTAGTATAGACCGAAGAGAGTACCATCCTACTACAATCCAAAGAGGAGGTGTGTACACGATTAATTGGAGCAGGTGGCCACGATGGTTTTCCCACCATGGGTTGCGGCATAACCTATGGATCGATCCACCACCTCCTTCGATATAAACGTAGTGTCAGTCTATAGGACTCTACTGTTGCCGATTTGTTGGTTTTAATTTCTTGAATTTTTGTCAGACTATGAAAAACACATTTTGCATCTATACAAGGGCATCAACAGTAATCAAGGTAAATATTAATGATGTTTTCTCGTACTAGTAACCCATGGTTTAATTACTAGCATGCATATAGTGGATGATAATGACACCCTCAACTACTTCCTCCCTCCATTTTGTATACAAGGCCATTATGAAAAACACATTTTGCATCTATACAAGGCCATCAACAGTAATCAAGGCAAATATTAATGATGTTTTCTCGTATTAGTAACCCATGGTTTAATTACTAGCATGCATGTAGTGGATGATAATGACACCCTCAACTACTTCCTCCCTCGTGGTCACTCATTTTCCTTTAATGTGCATGCACCCTATTAATTAACCCAGTAATTGAGAAAACAAATTGGCATGTAAAGCACGCATTAATTTTTATCTTGGTACCTGTAATTTGAGTTTGTGGCCTTATATATAAAAATGAAGGAAGTATACTAGAAGGATTGAGCGCGCTTTGCTGCATTGTTGGTGTTGTTGAGTTTCTTAAAAAAATCACTATGTTTCAAATATAAGGTGTATTAAGTTTTTGAAAAGGCAAATATTTTAAGTTTGATCAAATTTGTAGAGAAATATATGTAAATTCATCATATCAAGTCGGTATTTTAATTTCATCATGAAATGAATTTTCATACTTTTTTGTTTAATATTATGGATGTCGATATTTTTGCTCTGAACTTGGTCAAAGTTAAAAAAAATAACTTTCTAAAAAGTAATACCGCTTATATTTTGCAACCAATGTAATATTTAGTTCGCATGTGGGGGGATGATAGTGTGTGTTTTATTTTTATTTATAATGTGCGATCTGGTGGGCCTTTTGTGGTGTAATTCCTTGTTATCTTCTAACCAACCTACTCCCTCCGCCCTTGAATGAGTGTCCTTCAACTTTCTTGGAAAGTCAAACTTTTTTTATGTTTGACAATACTTATACAATAATACAAACATTTATGCTATCAATTTAGTAGTATTAGATTCATGATAAATATACCTAGTTGGTTTCATAAACAATGATATATTTTTTTGCACAAACTCAGTCAAACTTTGAGATAGCCTCCAACAAAGTTGGAAGTACAACTTCTCATGGACGGATGGAGTATTTATGTGGGGAAATTTCTGTGTCGGTGGTTGCATATACTATATTGGTGCTATAATATCACATGATGGCGCTTCTTTTTTCTCGGTGGTGTGAGGGTGCGTGGGGTTGATATATGTTTATAGGCCTGCTGTTACTGATTGATTTGAAAAATCGTTAGCCCGATCAAAATCGTAAACCAAATACAAAATTGAATACCCAACCGAATGAAAGACCTTCAAAATTAGTGAACATGGTGAAGTAAAAGACTTGAATGCGAGAGCTTGAGAAATTGTTGACCCGATCAAAATTGGATGACCTAATTCTAAATTAAATACCGCAACTAATTGTTACGCTTTAAAAATTAGAAAGCATAGTGTATAGTATAAAAGAATTGAACGAAAAAGCTTTGAGAAATTGTTGATCTGAACAAAATCGGGTGACTCGGTTCTAATTGTAGACCTCAATTGAATATGAGCTCTTTAAAATTAGGAAGCTTAGTGTTATAGAGAATAAGATATAAGATATTTTAACTTTTTTCCGATTCAGATGTATATAGATGCATTTTAGTGTTTATTCATTTATTTCAGTCTATATGTAGTTCATATTAAAATATTTAAAACATTTTATATTTATGAACGTAGGGAGTAGCTAGGAAAATTTCGTAGTTTTGTAAAAGATCTGCAACTCACCTCCATCTCCATCTACCGATGGTTTCACGCCCGAGGACGGTGCTGGGAGGTGTAGAAGCGGATTGCCGGAGAACGGAGGATATAGCTCAAACCTGTAGTTGCACCGTAAACCCAGGATCCTACCTCCCTGCCGCCTGCTGAAGTGCTTCGGCATCACCCTTACTATTCCCTCCAGGCAGCTCCGGCAATCGGCCGGTGCCATGTCCGGCGTGCACTGCGCCAGCGCATAGACTCTCGGGGTGCTCACGTCGAAGTCCTCTACCCCTGTGCCAAACCGCTTGGATGAGTTCAGCGCTGCGTAGTCCGCGACAGCGGCAAGGAGGACACCCACGGCGGCGTCGAACGTTGCGGCCGGCGACGTCACGTTCTCCCCATTGGGCATGATGTGCCGTTTGGTGTTGTCGATGGAAGTCACGAAGTTCTGGTTGGAGAAGCGGAGGTAGCAGGTGTCGTAGTAGATGGTCACGTCCATGTTGTACGAGCACACCTGCTGCGCGTCCCGCAAGGCATTGGCGACGCAGTCGCCGCAGGCGGAGGCGTTGGTGGTGTCGCCACGGCAGAGCGAGAGCGCGTACACGGTGTCCGGGATGGCACCTACGGCGGCGGTAGCGAAGAGGGTGGGAGATGAGGAGGATTCGGTTGGGAGGGTGGAGGAGAGCTGCTTTAGGTTTGATTGGAAGGCGCTGTTCGCCGTGTAGTTCCGGCTGTTATCGCATTCTTGCCACAGCACGTCGCCGGAGGCGAGCTGTGCAAGGAAGGGGACTACGAGGATGGAGACGTAGCAGCAGAGTTTGTGGGAGATCATGGTTGGAAGGGGACTACTGGTGCTGGTGTGGGTTGAGTTGGAGACAAGAAGATGTAGTCATGTAGGGAGAACGAGTGTTTTGGCAATTTGGCTTGATCTTAGATCGGGTCACAATGTGTTTTCTTTTTCTTTTGATGTTAGATCGGGTCACAGTTTGATTCAAACAAAGGCTACCTGTCGTACTACTCCAGAGAAAAATTCATTTATTATAACAGGCAGGCCTAGATAATGTATGGGATATTTTCAGAGGAATACTATGGAGGAGATGAAATCTTGGCATCCGTTCCGTGGCAAGTATCAACATCAAAGAATCAACAGTTGGATTCTCTGATCTTTTCTCCTGCGCGCATGCCAGGCAGATAGATGGATCGGTGATAAATTTTGGAAGAGTAGTGTTGACTGTTGAAGTACTGAACTGAATAAGTCATCGGTGCCACGACCATTTCTTCAGAACCTACATCTTCCAGGTTGTTTCCAACGGAGCTATCGCTTCCACCTGTTAGAAAGGGGAATGTGGCAGCATTTTCCGTTGTCATCCCGGCACTGGTACTTGTTCAAGATCGACTGGACAAACATTTTTCCTAGCAGGAAGAACAAAAGCACAAGATACAATCCGAGAGAAAGGCAATGATGACTGGTGTGGTAGTTACCAGCAATAGAGTCCATACACAAAACAATGTACCATGTAAGGAATCAAATTACATGGCTGATTGCATGACAGGGCCTCTTCTTCTGCAGCACCATTCTTGGAGTAGCAAGAATAGAAAACAAGCGAAGCCAATCGCTTGGAACTGAAGCATCAAAGGGAAATCTTGGACCAAAACATTATGTCTCCAAAATGACGTTTCTGAAACATACATAAAACAAAAGCTTATTTGACAATAAATCAGAAAAAATCAATATATACATTAAACAAAAGCTTATTTGACGGGTTAAAACGTGTATTGAGTTCGCTCACGCTCATCGGCCGCCGTTACGCTCATATCCTGCTCCATTAGTTGGACGTCGTGGAAGGTGGCGCGGCATTGGCCACGCTCAACCATAGCATCCCTGTGGTACCGGCACAGCCGCCGTGCATCCTGAAAGGCCAGAGCTACGCAGGCGATGCCCGATGAATTGACGACGTCTGGAAGGCAGTGGCAGTAGGCAGACAAAACGACCTGGTCGACAAGGGCATAGGCACAGGCGGGGCAGGACGCATTTACTAGTGTCGTCGCCGGATCGATCGAGACGAGAAACGGGTGAGAGAGGGATGAACACACGCGAGGAAGAAGACACTGGTGTATTTTGTGCCGTCGAACTCGACAGCGTTTTTCTGTTATTCCACTTTCTTATCCTTAGCGATTACAAGGCTAACTACCTCCCGATCAGCTGCTCTAGATCCGCGTTCGTCGCGCCATCCCACGACTGCGTCACTAGTATCATACCGATCGAGAGTTTACATCAAAACAGAAAACGGGAAACTGGAGATCATGCAGCAGCACGTCTCGCTACCTAGCTACGTGCATGCGCATGGAGCTGTCCCATCGGACTCGCATGCATGCACTTATTCTATACCGAAACAGGTACACAATGGAGCTAAACTTAATTAGGTCCTACATTTCACCCCCTTAAGATCTGCTCCTTAGTACCAACCTCAGACATTCCAAGCTTCTGACGCATCTCGACAAAAACAACACGGCCCAGCGCCTTCGTCAGTGCATCTGCAATCTGCTCCCTGGTACGAATGTGATCCACTTCCACCTGACCCTTCTCCACACAATCACGTATGTAATGATACTTGATGTCAATATGCTTGCTACGGTCATGATGGACTGGATTTTTACTGAGAGCAATGGCAGCTTGATTGTCCACGAACAACTTGAACTTGGTCTGCGGCCTCCCGAGCATCTCACTGATCAGACGAGAGAGCCACACACCTTGGCACGCCGCCACTGCTGTAGCGACGTACTCAGCCTCGCAAGAAGAGAGAGCCACTATCTTCTGCTTCTGCGAGCTCCAAGTGACAAGATTGTTGCCAAGGAAGAATACATTGCCGGAGGTGCTCTTCCGGTCCTCAGTGTCACCTGCATGATCACTATCTGTATAGCCAACAAGCTTCACCTCGCCGTGCCCGGCCTGATAACGACAGCCGTAGCCCAGCGTCCCTCGAATATACCTGAGAATCTGTTTCACGGCTGCCCAATGATGAGTGCTCGGGGTCTCCATGAATCTGCTTACAATTCCCACAGCATGTGCGATGTCAGGTCTTGTGTTGACAAGATAGCGAAGACTGCCTATCACACTACGGTACAGCTTGGGATCAAACAGCTCGCCTTCATCCTCCTTCCTGAGCTTCAAACGACACTCCATTGGAGTGCTGCTACTGTTGCACTCTTCCATGCCGGCTACCTCTAGGATTTTCTCCGCATAACTCCGCTGATGAAGTGTGATTTCACCCTCTGTTTGGGATACCTGAATCCCCAAGTAGTAGCTGAGTAATCCAAGGTCACTCATCTTAAAGAGCATCTTCATCTGAACCTTGAACTCTCTGATTAGCCCTTTATCCGTGCCGGTAATGACAAGGTCATCCACATACACTCCAACTAGCAGAAAAATGGACTCATCTCCACGCCTGTAGACTGCATGTTCCAATGGACTTCTCTCAAACCCAAGATTGACAAGAGAATCGTGAAGCTTTGCGTACCAGGCTCTCGGCGCTTGACAGAGGCCGTAGAGCGCCTTGTGCAGCCTCAGTACACGATGCTCTTCCCCTGGCGCAGCAAATCCGGGCGGCTGGTCTACATACACCTCCTCACTGAGATCGCCATTTAGGAATGCCGATTTGACATCCATATGGTGAACTTCCCAGTGGTGGTGCGCGGCGAGCGCGAGCAGAACGCGCACAGTCTCCAGTCTGGCCACGGGCGCAAAGGCTTCCTCATAGTCCACCCCTTGCTTCTGTACGTATCCCTTCGCCACTAGACGGGCCTTGTACTTGGTGATGTTGCCAGCAGGATCCCTCTTGACTTTATAAACCCATTTCAGCCCGATGGATTTCTGACCGGCAGGCAGGTCTGATAGTTCCCAAGTCTTGTTCTCATGGATGCAGCGCATCTCCTCAACCATCGCAGCCTTCCATGGTGCATCACTCAGAGCCTCTTCAACGTCCCGCGGTTCTTCGGCACTGAGAAGACAGCTCTCATGATACTCATGTTCAGCATCTTCTTCTGTGGCATCCATGACGCACGACATGCGTCGGTACCTGATTGGTCCAGTGTCCATGTCCCGCCGGTTTTCGTCTTGTGACAGTGGAGTGGCCCACCTAATTTCAGGCGCTCTCAGAGTCTCTTCTGTACTTGGCGTGGCTGTTTCCCCCATGGGTGAAGCTGGCGTCTCTGCCTGTACTGCCGTCCCAATTGGTGTCGTCGGTGGCAGCGGCGTACTAGGCGAGCCACCATGAACTCCTCCGGTGTCCAGCTCCTCCACACCTGGTTCCGTGGTGTACACCACAGTGAAAACATCCGGCGTGACCTGCGCCGGGGCCGCGGTCACCGCGTCCCAGCTCCATGCCCGTCCTTCCTCGAAGAGCACATCATGAGTGACTTGTACCCTCTTTGTTTCAGGATCATAGACACGGTAGCACTTCGCCCCCTCTTCATATCCGACGAAAATCATCGGCTTGGAGCGGTCAGAGAGCTTTGTAATGCCCGGCCCCAACATCTTGACATGTACTGCGCAACCAAAAATTCGCAGATGCTGAACGGCCGGCTTTCGCCCGTGCCACGCTTCATACGGCATGACGCCTTCGAGGCTGCGGGTGGGAGCTCTGTTGAGTAGATACAGTGCAGTTTTCACAGCCTCTCCCCAGAAATATGCAGGTACTGCCATGCTCTTCATCAGGCATCTTGCCATCTCTACCACGGACTGATTTCTCCTCTCCACCACACCATTCTGTTGGGGAGAGTAAGGCGCCGTGGTGTAGTGTTTCACACCCCTTTCGCTGCAGTACTCTTGAAATTCCATTGAGTTGAACTCCCCTCCACGATCAGACCTGAATGCTCGAAGTTTACAGTTACCTTCAGCTTCTGCCATGGTCTGAATCCTCTTGAAACAGGTGTGTGCCTCATCCTTAGACTTGAGTAGCTCAATCCACATGTACCGACTGTAGTCATCAACAACAAGGATGAAGTATTTGTTCCCTCTTGGTGTTGGTGGCATAATAGGACCACACAAATCTGTATGGACTAGCTCCAGACCATGCTCTGCTCGATATGAACTCGCCTGCGGGAAAGGGGCTCGATGCTGTTTCCCTAGTGCACAGCCATCGCAATACTGCTCGATGCGAGCTATCTCAGGCATTCCTCGGACCATGCCTTTTGCAGACATGGCACGCAGCGCTCGGAAATGCAAATGCCCCATTCTAGCATGCCACTTCCAAGTCTCATCATCCACTTTTGTCATCAGACACACCGGCGTGTCAATGGTCAGCATGCCAGTGTACAAACGAGTGACTGATCGCCGGACACGAGCTAGTATGCGTTGAGCCGGGTCATGTACTGTCATCAAACCATTCTGAATCCCAATCTGACACCCCCCTTCGTCCAACTGACCAACAGAGATTATGTTGCTTCGCAGGCTCGGTATGTAGTATACCTCTGTCAAGGCACGCTGCTCGCCGCTCTAGCACTTGAAAACAATGGATCCCCTGCCACGGATTGCTACATGTGACCCATCTCCAAATTTGACTGTGCCATGCACGCCCTCATCAAGCTTAGCAAACATACTCCTCTCTCCTGTCATGTGACTTGTGGCACCCGTGTCAAAATACCATAGACCGTCAGGGGATGGCACGGGGATTACCTTTTCTTCATTGAGAAAAACTGCCTGTGGTGCCACTGGTTCAGCCGCTGTGCCGGGGGTGACCATGGCCATGAATAGGCCTTGCTCATGCTCGTCGCCTCCTTCGCGCACCAGATTGGCTTGTTCCTTCTTCCCTTTCTGACCTTGTTTTTCAAGATACGACCAACAATCTTTCTTCCAGTGGCCAAGTTTCCCACAGAAGTGACATTTCCCTTTCTTCTTTCTGCCCGATCCACCGGATCCACCAGCGCCGCCGTTGCCGGCCGCAGGTTTGCCTCCGCAGGGAGACTTGTTCTTGGCCGGCTGCATGTTCTTGCCGGCCCCACCACCGGACGACGATCTGCCGCCGCCGCCCTGCTTCTCGCGGGCCAGCCACTCCTCGTGGGTGAGCAGAAGACGCCCAGAGGATTGCGCGCCGTCGTCGAGCTCGTAGTGGTCTTCACAGGCGGAGAGGCGGCCGACGAGCTCCTCGATGGTCATGGTTTTGAGATCAATCAGAGACTCGATCGCCATGGCCATCGGGCGGTACCGCCGCGGCACCACGCAGAGGAATTTCTGGACCGCCTTGTGCTCGGTGACAGGGTCGCCGTACAGCTCCAGATCGGCGATGAGGGCCGAGAGGCGCAGCCCGAAGTCTTCGACGGTCTCCCCGTCCTTGAACTTGAGGTCCTCGAACTCCCGCCGCCGGACCTGCGCCTTGGCCTCGCGGGCGCGCTCGCTGCCCATCCGCATGGTCTTGATAGTTTCCCACGCGATCTTCGCCGTGTCCTTTGCGGCCAGCACACGAAGCATCTCTGGTGGAACACCGGTGAGGATAATCTGCAGCGCGCGCCGGTCGTCATTCTCGTCGGCGGCGTCGTCGGTCACCGCAGACCAGACGCGGGCGACCTGCAACTTGACTTGCATCAACAGTGCCCACTCTTGATAATTCGTACGCGTGAGCATCGTCGACGCGCCCGTCTCCTCGCGCACGACGCGCTCCACCACGCGGAACTCGCCGCTGCCGCTGCCAGTGAGGTGCGCGACCGGCGCCTTGGACGAAGGCGTCTGCCTCGGCGACCTAGCGCCGCCCTTGCTCTTCCCGTCCGACTCGTCGCCAGACATGACCACGGCGGATCAAACACCGCCGCCGCTCCGAGGATCGAACACCCCGAGGCTCTGATGCCAAATGTCGTCGCCAGATCGATCGAGACGAGAAACGGGTGAGAGAGGGATGAACACACGCGAGGAAGAAGACACTGGTGTATTTTGTGCCATCGAACTCGACAGCGTTTTTCTGTTATTCCACTTTCTTATCCTTAGCGATTACAAGGCTAACTACCTCCCGATCAGCTGCTCTAGATCCGCGTCCGTCGCGCCATCCCACGACTGCGTCACTAGTGCCATACCGATCAGGAGTTTACATCAAAACAGAAAACGGGAAACTAGAGATCGTGCAGCACGTCTCGCTACCTAGCTACGTGCATGCGCATGGAGCTGTCCCATCGGACTCGCATGCATGCACTTATTCTATACTGAAACAGGTACGCAATGGAGCTGAACTTAATTAGGTCCTACAACTAGCTCAATGGCGAGCGTGGCAGCGATAAGCCGTTGGTCTTGTAAGTGCTATTGGAGCGTAGCGGCCTTGCGTCCCGTAGGAGTGACCGCCGGGCAAGTTGTGATTGGTGGCAGCAAGCGCGGCCAGCGGCGTGAACACGGCTAGCAGGAGGATGATGTTGGAATTTGCTAGTGGACTTTTGACCCAAAGTCTAACTAAAATTCTGAAATTCTTTTGGCCCATTCATGCACACATGTGAGTGAAGTGAGTGAGGTTAAAATTTAGTCCAATAGTTGTACTTTTTATAAAGTGAATTCTTCTACCACTTGTATGAGTATGAGAAAAGAAGACCTACACGCGCGCTCCTCCTCCTCGCTCGCCACGCCGCGGGTTGCAGGATTGAGCCGAGCTGAGTCATTAATTAATAATTAACGGACGCGTTAATTACTGTACCGTTTCCGATTCTTTTGGATCGTGACGACTCGGACATGGGGTTTACTCCCACGACCTACCTCGCCCGCACTATATAGTCAGGCAGACATCTACCCTAGCCGCCGCCGCTTCGTATGGTTTCTCACCACCGTTCCAGATCATTGCGCCGCCAAGCAAGTCTTCTTCATCCCTCCTTTCGGCGTGCACCGGGAGAAGGGACAGCAGGCCTCCGGAACCCCGCCTCTCGTGATCCTGTACGGGAGAGGGGCAATCAGGTTTTTGGGGAGCGCACTCGCGCGACTGCTGGCAGCGACGACTTCGCGAACGACGACTTCTTCCCCGACCTCGGCAACCTCATCCTCGATGACATGGGTGACAACGTCAACGCCGGCGGTGTTGCTCCCGCTACACCGTATGTGATTCTATCCTTCCTGTGCGAGATCGTGGTAGAATTCATGTTTCTAGTATGTGCCCTAGATGTAATCTGCTCATCTACTATGCTAGTTCGCATGATTAGTTTAATCTTTGCTACTGTAGTCATGATTTATCTTTTGTTTATTCAGATTAAATCTCATAGTAATTTGCTCATATTTCCAACAATCCAAAAACCTGATTATAGACAATTTACTCCGAGTGGTTTTGTTGCGCATCTGAAGCCGCCTGCCTTTAAGGGGGCGCAATATAAGAGGTGGCGCACGAGAGCAGTCTACTGGTTTCAGACCATGGGCTGCTATGACGCCACCAAGGGCAAGCCTGAGGGAGATCTTAATCCAGCACAACTGGAAGTTTTTGAGAAGATCGATACTCTCTTTAAAGGCGCTCTTCTGAGTGTTCTGGATGATTCCATTATGCATTCGTATATGTCGTTTGAAAACGGCAAGGACATGTGGGTTGCGCTCGAGGCCAAATTTGGTGCCTCGGACGCCGGCAGTGAGTTGTACGTCATGGAGCAATTCTATGACTACAAGATGACTGATGAGCGCTCTATTATACAGCAGGCTCATGAGATACAGTCGCTCGCAAAAGAACTTGAGTACTTCAAGTGTGTTTTGCCGGAGGCATCATTGTCAAGCTTCCGCCTTCGTGAAACAATTTTGCTACTTTCCAGAAACGCAAGAGACATGAGTTTCCCGTTGCGGATCCCATTCGTACTCTTGATGTTGAAGAGAAAGCAAGAGCAAACGACAGACGTGCTCGAGTTGCTGAGGGAGCTTCTAGTGCCCACATGGTACAGAAGAAGAATTCCAGACCAACAAGTTCAAAAACAACAAGAACAAAACTCAGGGCAAAGGCAAGTTTGATACAAAGAACAAGCCATCACATTCTATCAAATTCAAGAAGAATTCTCATAAGAAGGGGAAGGGACTTTGTCATGTCTGCGGTGATCCTAATCACTGGGCTCCGAAGTGTCCTAACCAATTTGAGGAGCGCAAACATGAGAAGAGCGGCAAGTCTGTTAATGTTGTCATCGGTGATACTGATATGAAGAAATCAGGGTACGGTATTTTTCCTACCGTCCTTTCAGTATTTCAATCCTCTGATTGGTTAATTGACACCGGTGCCAATGTACATGTTTGTGCTGACGCCTCCGTATTTTCTTCTTACCAGGCCACAGGGACTTCTCTTGTGCTGATGGGGAACGGGTCACATGCCATCGTTCGAGGTGTTGATACGGTCGATCTGAAATTTACTTCGGGGAAGACCGTGCGTCTGAAGAACGTTCATCATGTGCCATCCATCAATAAAAATCTCGTTAGCGGTTCCCGTTTATGTCGAGATGGTTTTAAGTTGGTTTTGGAATCCAATAAATTGTAATTTCTAAGTATGGACAATTTGTTGGAAAAGGCTATGAGAGCCGAGGTGTGTTCCGCCTGTCTTTGTTAGATATTTGCACTAAAGTTATTAATAATGATTGCCACAATAATGAGTGTGATATTTGGCATTCACAACTTTGTCACATTAACTTTGGTTGCATGACGCGGCTAGCCAATATGAATTTAATTCCAAAAATCTCTACTGTCAAAGGCTCTAAGTGCCAAGTATGTGTGCAAGCTAAGCAACCTTGCAAGTCTCATAAGACTGCAGAGGCAAGAGACTTGGCGCCACTAGAGCTTATACATTCCGATCTTTGTGAGATGAATGGCGTGTTGACAAAAGGTGGAAATAGATACTTCATGACGTTGATTGATGACTCCACTAGATATTGTTATGTGTATCTTCCGAAATCAAAAGATGAGGCTTTAATTTTCTTCAAAAACTATAAAGATGAGGCAGAGAACCAACTTGATCGGAAAATTAAACGGCTTAGGTCCGATCGTGGTGGAGAGTATTTTTCCAATGAATTTGATCTGTTTTGTGCGGAACATGGTATAATCCATGAGAGGACGCCTCCCTACTCACCTCAGTCAAATGGGGTAGCCGAAAGAAAGAACCGAACTCTAACTGATATGGTTAACACCATGTTAGACACATCAGGTCTTTCCAAGGAATGGTGGGGGGAGGTGCTAATGACTGTGTGTCATGTCCTAAACCGAGTTCCCACAAAGTATAAGACCATGACTCCATTTGAGGAATGGGAAAGGAAAAGATTGAAACTCTCTTACCTATGTACTTGGGGTTGTTTGGCGAAAGTCAATATACCAATTTCCAAGAAGCGCAAGCTTGGATCAAAAACCGTGGATTGTGTTCTTCTGGGTTATGCTTTTCATAGCGTTGGCTATAGATTTTTGATAATAAAATCTGAGGTACCCGACATGCATGTTGGTATGATTATGGAGTCGAATGATGCGACTTTCTTTGAGGACATATTTCATATGAAGGATATGTCGAGTTCATCAAACCAGGAGATACCTACTCCATCTAGTGAGGAATTCGCTGTAATTCCTAAACCCATCATTGTGATGGAGCACGTTGAGAATCCTATTGAGGGTGACAATGGAACTCCTGTGAGGAGTAAGAGACAGAGGGCTGTGATGTCTACTACACAACCTTCTTCTTATAGACGTTGTTGGGCCTCCAAGTGCAGAGGTTTGTAGAACAGTAGCAAATTTCCCTCAAGTGGATGACATAAGATTTATCAATCCGTGGGAGGCGTAGGATGAAGATGGTCTATCTCAAACAACCCTGCAACCAAATAACAAAGTGTCTCTTGTGTCCCCAACACACCCAATACAATGATAAATTGTATAGGTGCACTAGTTCAGCGAAGAGATGGTGATACAAGTGCAATATGGATAGTAGATATGAGTATTTGTAATATGAAAATATAAAAACAACAAGGTAACTAATGATAAAAGTGAGCACAAACGATATTGCAATGCTAGGAAATAAGGCCTAGGGTTCATACTTTCACTAGTGCAAGTTCTCTCAACAATAATAACATAATTGGATCATATAACTATCCCTCAACATGCAACAAAGAGTTACTCCAAAGTCACTAATAGCGGAGAACAAATGAAGAGATTATGGTAGGGTACGAAACCACCTCAAAGTTATTCTTTCTGATCGATCTATCATAGAGTTCGTACTAGAATAACACCTTAAGACACACATCAACCAAAACCCTAATGTCACCTAGATACTCCAATGTCACCTCAAGTATCCGTGGGTATGATTATACGAGCATCACACAATCTCAAAATCATCTATTCAACCAACACAAAAGTACTTCAAAGAGTGCCCAAAGTTTCTACCGAAGAGTCAAGACGAAAACGTGTGCCAACCACTATGCATAGGTTCATGGGCGGAACCCGCAAGTTGATCACCAAAACATACATCAAGTGAATCAATAGAATACCCCATTGTCACCACAGGTATCCCACGCAAGACATACATCAAGTGTTCTCAAATCCTTAAAGACTCAATCCGATAAGATAACTTCAAAGGGAAAACCCAATCCATTACAAGAGAGTAGAGGGGGAGAAACATCATAAGATCCTACTATAATACCAAAGCTCGCGATACATCCAGATCGTACCACCTCAAGAACACGAGAGGGAGAGAGATCAAACACATAGCTACTGGTATATACCCTCAGCCCCGAGGGAGAACTACTCCCTCCTCGTCATGGAGAGCACCGGGATGATGAAGATGGCCATCGGAGAGGGCTTCCCCCTCCGGCAGGGTGCCGGAACGGGTCTAGATTGGTTTTCGGTGGCTACAGAGGCTTCTGGCGGTGGAACTCCCAATCTATTGTGTTCTCCGAAGTTTTTATGGTATATGGATATATATAGGAGGAAGAAGTACGTCGGTGGATCTCCGGGCTGTCCACGAGGAAGGGGGCGCGCCCAGGGGGTGAGCACACCCCCCACCCTCGTGGGCAGCCCGGGACTCTTCTGGTCCATCTCCGATACTCCGTGGGATTCTTCTGGTCCAAAAATAAGTTCCGTGAAGTTTCAGGTCAATTGGACTCCGTTTGATTTTCCTTTTCTGCGATACTCTAAAACAAGGAAAAAACAGAAACTGGCACTGGCACTGGGCTCTAGGTTAATAGGTTAGTCCCAAAAATCATATAAAATAGCATATAAATGCATATAAAACATCCAAAGTTGATAATATAATAACATGGAACAATCAAAAATTATAGATACGTTGGAGACGTATCAGCATCCCCAAGCTTAATTCCTGCTCATCCTCTAGTAGGTAAATGATAAAAACAGAATTTTTGATGTGGAATGCTACCTAACATATTTATCCATGTAATTCTCTTTATTGTGGCAAGAATATTCAGATCCATAAGATTCAAGACAAAAGTTTAATATTGACATAAAAATAATAATACTTCAAGCATACTAACCAAGTAATTATGTCTTCTCAAAATAACATGGCCAAAGAAAGCTATCCCTAAAAAACCATATAGTCTGGCTATGCTCCATCTTCATCACACAAAATATTTAAATCATGCACAACCCCGATGACAAGCCAAGCAATTGTTTCATACTTTTGATATTCTCAAACTTTTTCAATCTTCACGCAATACATGAGCGTGAGCCATGGACATAGCACTATAGGTGGAATAGAATGGTGGTTGTGGAGAAGACAAAAAGGAGAAGATAGTCTCACATCAACTAGGCATATCAACGGGATATGGAGATGCCCATCAATAGATATCAATGTGAGTGAGTAGGGATTGCCATGCAACGGATGCACTAGAGCTATAAGTATATGAAAGCTCAAAAAAAACTAAGTGGGTGTGCATCCAACTCGCTTGCTCACAAAGACCTAGGGCATTTTGAGGACTCTCATCATTGGAATATACAAGCCAAGTTCTATAATGAAAAATTCCCACCAGTATATGAATGTGATATCATAGGAGACTCTCTATCATGAAGATCATGGTGCTACTTTGAAGCACAAGTGTGGTAAAAGAATAGTAGCATTGTCCCTTCTCTTTTTTTCTCTCATTTTTTTGTTTTTTTGTTTTTTGGGGCCTTCTCTCTTTTTTTGCCTTTCTTTTTTTCTTTTTTTCGTCCAGAGTCTCATCCCGACTTATGGGGGAATCATAGTCTCCATCATCCTTTCCTCACTGGGACAATGCTCTAATAATGATGATCATCACACTTTTATTTACTTACAACTCAAGAATTACAACTCGATACTTAGAACAAAATATAACTCTATATGAATGCCTCCGGCGGTGTACCGGGATGTGCAATGAATCAAGAGTGACATGTATGGAAGAATTATGAACGGTGGCTTTGCCACAAATACAATGTCAACTACATGATCATGCAAAGCAATATGACAATGATTGAGCGTGTCATAGTAAATGGAACGATGGAAAGTTGCATGGCAATATATCTCGTAATGGCTATGGAAATGCCATGATAGGTAGGTATGGTGGCTGTTTTGAGGAAGGTATATGGTGGGTGTATGATACCGGCGAAAGGTGCACGGTATTAGAGAGGCTAGCAATGGTGGAAGGGTGAGAGTTCGTATAATCCATGGACTCAACATTAGTCATAAAGAACTCACATACTTATTTTAAAAATCTATTAGTTATCGAAACAAAGTACTACGCGCATGCTCCTAGGGGGATAGATTGGTAGGAAAAGACCATCGCTCGTCCCCGGCCGCCACTCATAAGGAAGACAATCAATAAATAAATAATGCTCCGACTTCATCACATAACGGTTCACCATACGTGCATGCTACGGGAATCACAAACTTTAACACAAGTATTTCTCAAATTCACAACTACTCAACCTCAAGTATCACCCAAAACCCTAATTTCACCTAGATACTCCAATGTCACCTCAAGTATCCGTGGGTATGATTATACGATATGCATCACATAATCTCAGATTCATCTATTCAACCAACACAAAAGTACTTCAAAGAGTGCCCCAAAGTTTCTACCGGAGAGTCAAGACGAAAACATGTGCCAACCCCTATGCATAGGTTCATGGGCGGAACCCGCAAGTTGATCGCCAAAACATACATCAAATGAATCAATAGAATACCCCATTGTCACCACGGGTATCCCACGCAAGACATACATCAAGTGTTCTCAAATCCTTAAAGACTCAATCCGATAAGATAACTTCAAAGGGAAAACTGAATCCATTACAAGAGAGTAGAGGGGGAGAAACATCATAAGATCCAACTATAATAGAAAAGCTCGCGATACATCAAGATCGTACCACCTCAAGAACACGCGCGAGAGAGAGATCAAACACATAGTACTGGTACATACCCTCAGCCCCGAGGGAGAACTACTCCCTCCTCGTCATGGAGAGCACCGGGATGATGAAGATGGCCACTGGAGAGGGCTTCCCCCTCCGGCAGGGTGCCGGAACGGGTCTAGATTGGTTTTCGGTGGCTACGGAGGCTTCTGGCGGCGGAATTCCTGATCTATTGTGCTCTCCAATTTTCTTAGGGTATATGGATATATATAGGAGGAAGAAGTACGTCGGTGAATCTCCAGGATGTCCACGAGGCAGGGGGGCGCGCCCAGGGTGGGTGGGCGCGCCCCCCACTCTCGTGGGCAGCCCGGGACTCTTCTGGTCCATCTCCGATACTCCGTGGGCTTCTTCTGGTCCAAAAATAAATTCCGTGAAGTTTCAGATCAATTGGACTCCGTTTGATTTTCCTTTTCTGCGATACTCTAAAACAAGGAAAAAATAGAAACTGGCACTGGGCTATAGGTTAATAGGTTAGTCCCAAAAATCATATAAAATAGCATATAAATGCATATAAAACATCCAAAGTTGATAATACAATAGCATGGAACAATAAAAAATTATAGATACGTTGGAGACGTATCAGGCTGCAAAGTCCTTTGGTGATGATTTCATTGTGTACCTTGTGGATGACACACCCAGGACTATTTCAGAAGCCTATGCATCTCCTGATGCTGACTACTGGAAGGAAGTTGTTCGTAGCGAGATGGATTCCATCTTAGCTAACGGAACCTGGGAGATCACTGACCGTCCTTATGGGTGCAAACCTGTAGAATGTAAGTGGGTGTTCAAGAAGAAGCTTAGATCTGATGGTACGATCAAAAAGTACAAGGCACGGCTTGTGGCTAAGGGTTATACCCAGAAAGAAGGTGAAGACTTCTTTGATACTTACTCACCCATGGCTAGACTGACCACAATTCAGGTGCTACTATCACTGGCTGCCTCACATGGTCTTCTCGTTCATCAAATGGACGTTAAGACGGCTTTCCTCAATGGACAGTTGAAGGAGGAAATTTACATGGATCAGCCAGATGGTTTTGTAGTACCTGGTTAGGAAGGAAAGGTGTGCAAGTTATTAAAGTCTTTATATGGCCTTAAACAAGCTCCTAAGAAGTGGCATGAGAAGTTAGAAAGAACATTAACTGCTGCCGGCTTTGTAGTAAACCATGGTGACAAGTGTGTGTACTATCGCCATGGTGGGGGTGAAGAAATTATTCCTTGTCTGTATGTCGACGACATATTGGTCTTTGGAAACAAACTTGATTTAATCAAGGAGGTTAAGGATTTCTTATCTCGCTGTTTTGAGATGAAGGATCTAGGAGTAGCTGATGTTATCTTAAACATCAAGCTGTTGAGAGATGAGAATGGTGGTGATGGTGTCCTGGACTAGGGGGTACTCACCACGTCGTCTCCTGATCTATTAGATTGGGCCGAGGACCCCCGTGGCCGTATACTCATGGGCCAGTTCGGACGGCTACCGCATACAAGGAAAATTCCACAAGACTTGGCGATCAAGACAAGGACTTCTCCCCACCGGCGTATTCGGCTAGGACTCTTGTTATCCTAGGCCTCCGGTGCATTATATAAACCGAGGCCAGGCTAGTCGATAGATATACAACATACAACAATAATACCATAGGCTAGCTTCTAGGGTTTAGCCTCCTTGATCTCGTGGTAGATCTACTCTTGTACTACCCATATCATCAATATTAATCAAGCAGGAGTAGGGTATTACCTCCATCGAGAGGGCCCGAACCTGGGTAAAAAACATCGTGTCCCTTGTCTCCTGTTACCATCCGGCCTAGACGCACAGTTCGGGACCCCCTAACTGAGATCCGCCGGTTTTGACACCGTCATTGGTGCTTTCATTGAGAGTTTCGCTGTGTGATCGACAAAAGGATCGATGGCTCGCCTGCAGATCAACTGCGACTTCCGCATCTTCGTTACCAGCTCGACTGGTCACCTTGGTTCGACCAAGAATTGCGCCCCGTGTTCGGATCACCATGTTCGGACGAGGGCCTTCATCAAACATCAACTCCGATCTCTATCAAGATCACGGAGGAATCATCCATGGAGCTCGGGGGCTTAACGTCAACATTGCCCTCAAGCGATCGTGCTGTTTTTCTGGACAGCGAACTCGTATCTGCTACCACCACCTCCTCGATTATCGCTTTGACGATGGAATTGTGCGGAATTGAGTCTACAACAACCCTGGAAAATTTCGTCGAGTTCCGATGGAGGAATCTCTAGTAATCCACGATATACCAGAGCCCTGTCAAATCTAGACGGGAATTTGGATGTGTTTAGGGCGTGGTATCCAGCTTCTAGCTTGGACGTCCTTTGGAAGATCCAACCGTTGATCGGCTGAGGAATTCCTGTATCTACCACCTCTCAAAATTTCAGCTCGATCCAACCGTCCAAACTCCGGGAACCTTCCGATTAGTGCATCACTTTTCGGATCTGTTTTCTGCGCGAAAACGAATCCGACCCGATTACATCTTTTCTATGAACGGGATTTCGGACATCCCTTTTGAAGGAAGTTTTGTATGGGGTATTGTGTTTTGTTCCCGAACACATCCTACTAACTTTAAAATCTTTTGAACATGATCTTCAACATCACGCTGGTGTCAAACCAGTCCGGCAATATTACTCCACGGCTGCCGACTTGCGCTAAGACACGGCGTCACTTTGTTGAGCCGAGCTCAACTTCTTCGGATCATCATCTCGGCAAGCCGAACAAGAGTCCGGCATCGCGAAGGATAAATCATCACCAACATCGCCGCCCCACGGATTACACGGAGCGGGCATACTGGCATCGCCGCACGGTTGCTTCATCAAGCCGGCATCGACCACGTCACGACCTGCATCGACAGGGCCGCACTATCGCTTCTTCAAGCTGGTGTCCATCCCGCCGACCTACTTCGACATCTCGGCTGGACCGGGGGCTTCGCCGTCTCTTCATCAACCTACTCCGGACACTTCGGCGTCACTAGCCGACCAGCTCCGTCACGTTAGCTGGGCCGAGGGCTTTGCCTCGGCGAGTCAACCTTTATCAGCATTGCCATGCCGTCGTTTTATCGCTCATCAGGCAATGGGTGTGCGGATCGAGTTCTAATTTTGGGAATCACCTTCCTTCGGATTGCTACAATAAATAAACTAGGTGCTATCAATCCCTAATATTTTTTGCTTGTTTGGGTTCATTTTTCCCAAGGAATTATTACTCTGGTTTTGTCCATCATATGTACACAGGTCTATCAAATGGTAGCCGCATTCACGATAGTCGCATGGTGGTTCGGTCAATTTCCGTACATAGTCCGGCTAACGCCGCATCCGGAGCTCGGACCGACCTGCGAATTCAGGCTTTGCCACGCCTTTACCGCATCACGCCGACGCCCTGCATCGACATTGACTTCGGCGCCAGGCCATATTTTTTTTATTACTCACTTTGCATAAATTATTTATTATGCAATGATTTTTTTAAATTATCATTATTACTACTATCTCCGGTTTGCACTATTTTTTGTGCACAGGAAAATAATCCGGGGACTTCGGCGTCACTCTGCCGGTCTGCATTGACCGTGCTATGTCATCACTTCGGCGTGTCGAGCTCTCCACGCCGCCACCTCGGGATCGGCTTGGGGGATGGAACCTTGCCCCGCATCAAGCTCGGACCGCGTCATCAATACCGAACACATTAACCAGCTAAGGCGCTTTCATGCTCAAAGTTTTAATTTCTAACTTGTGTTCGGTTCGACCAAGCATTATACTTTTAGGAAAAAAGTTGCTTGTAAAAATTTCTTTTTCCAAACTTTATTTGTGACGCATAAATTCAAATACCCAATTCATTTGGGGGCTTTCTTCATAAAGCTTTTCCTCTTGCATATGATTATACTTGTACGGCTTCGTTCCTTGTTCGTGTATTACGCCACAATATGCACCATATTGACTTAAGCGATTTGCAAGCTGGGTTGCCTTGCTCCTGTGTTTACCCCTACGTTCCCGATTGTTCGGCTAGGGAGTAAAGGGAGCACCTCTGCGATTGTCACGATCGGGTCGCCCGAGCCAGACCTCAGACTGGGTGAAGCTGAAAGCTAGCGCTCTTATAGTTTTCAATGATGATCGACACACAACGGAACTCATGAGTACAAAAAATCTATTGCACAAGTCTCATAATAACAATGAGCACCGAAGAAAGGTATCGATGGGGGTACTATTTTCTTCGAAGATGCTTCTTACACTTCACGATAATATAGCATAAGTTCCCTGAGCGCGCTTTGTCTGTTGCAGCCTTATGGCCTGATTGCCTGGTTATTGGAAACACCGTCGATATTCTCGACCGATGGAGTACATAACACTTTTCGGTCCTTTACCGAAGAGGGAGAAGCTGACGGTCGGTTAAGACGCGTTTAAAGTTCGGTTGAACATAGATATGATATAAGTACTTCGGTACATGCAATCATTCTTCTACCCAAGTCACTTGGGGGCTCTTAAAATTTCCATGAGCTATTTTATAGTAAATGTGTTTTCTTCTTGGTCGTTGCAAAGTCTTTTTCTATCGCTCCTTTTTCGACGTGAGTGTGTGGTCAATAGCCAGATAACCCATTTTCTCGCTAGCGACCGCTCGAGTTTAGTTCGCTAAACTGGTCTAACGAGAAGCACTCCGCCTTCGGGATAGGAGGCTGCGGCCATAGGCTGACCCGCTTGAAGTCTTGAGATCGGATGTGTAATGTTAAAGCACGACAGAAGCACTCTGTTTTTTCTAAGACCAATTTTCGGATTGGCACCAAACACTTGATATTGTTCAGACGTCGTGTTTTTACTGACGTTTGTTGGTTTTCCAAGCTTTTTGGCACTTTTAAACTATTTGTGCTTTTCCAGCATCAGTCTCGCAGTGCAACACCGGACACCTTTAGGGATTCGGCAAAAACATTCTCAGATATTGCTATATACGCATCGGTTTCGAATTGTGTCTTCGGTCAATAGTTGGGTTGCCCGGCTCCTGCACTTGCTTCCTATGTTCCGTTTTGTTCAGCTAGGCGTGCAAAGGGAGAACCACTACGATTGTGCTTCCAGCTCACATGGTTAAGCACCTCAGTGGAGAAAGCCGAAAACTGACTGTCACAATAAGCGTAAACCGGTCAGCGATCCGATGACTGTGTTAAATAATGGGCCACTCATAACAATGGCCGAAGTGTTTACGACTTGACCTCGACTGTCGCCGAACACTACCGGGGGCTATTAACTAGCCTCCCAAACTAAATCCTCGATATTTTGCTCTTACATAGGAGCTGAGGTTTGATGATCATGCTTAGCATGACAACCCCACTACTGGAATCAGCTACTTTGCCATCTGCCAGTTCTTTACCGTCCGCTAGCAGACGGCAAAGAAGCTCTTTGCCATCAGCTTCCAAAAAGCAGACGGCAAAGAACTGGCTGATGGCAAAGACCAAATTTGCCATCAGCCAGTTCTTTGCCGTCGGCTAGCGGACAGCAAAGAGGGAGGGGCCCCACTGACGAGCTGCAAAAAAGAACCTAACGGCCTCCCTCTTTGCCGTCGGATAGCGGACGGCAAAGAGCAAGAAGGCGGACGACAAAGGGTGGCGGACGGCAAAGAGGGAGGGCCCCACGTAACGTTAACAACCGCGCCCCACACCCCCCTCTCTCTCTTTCTCTCCCACCTCTCGCCACCGCCCCGTCGCACCACCCCGCCGCCGCCCCAGCGCCCCCCGCCCCGTCGCCCCACCACCGCCGCCGCCCCGGCGCCCCCGCCCCGTCGCCCCCGCCGCCCTGCCGTCTGGGCGCCGCCACGCCCCGGCGCCCCGGCACCTCCGCGCCCCGCCGCCCCGGCCGGGCCCGGCCGCCGCCGCCCCAGGCCGCCCCGCCCCCCTCCTCCGCCGCCCCGCCCCGCCCCTCCTCCGCCGCCCCAGGCCGCACCGCCCCCCTCCTCCACCCAGTGAGCTCTCTGCCTCCTTTTTTTTTCCTTTTTTTTTCTGTTTTTTTAGTTTTAGGTTTATGTTTAGTTTAGATTTAGTTTTAGTTTTAGTTTTAGGATTAGTTTTAGGTTTATAGGTTTAGTTTTAGTTTAGTTTTAGGTTTAGATTTAGTTTTTTCCTTTTTCTGTTTTTTTAGTTTTAGGTTTAGGTTTAGTTTAGTTTTAGGAAAGAAGAAGAAGAGAAAAAGAGGAGAGGAGAAGAAGAAGAAGAGGAGGAGGAGAAGAAAAAAGAAGAAGAGGAAGAAGAAGAAGAGAAAAAAGAGGAGAGGAGGAGAAGAAGAAGAGGAAAAAGGAAAGGAGGAAGAAGAAGAAGAAGAAGAAGAAGAAAGAAGGAAAAAAAGGAAGAAGGAAGAAGAAAAAGGAAAAAGGAAAAAAACCCGACCCGACACGGTACCCAGACCCCGACCCGGCACCCCGACACGACACCCCGACCCCGAGACCCCGACCCCGACACCCCGACCCCGACCCCGACCCCGACACCCCGACCCCGACACCCGACACCCACCCCCCGACCCCGACACCCCGACCCCCGAGCCTGACCGACACCCTACCCCGACACCCACGACCCGACCTGACCACCCCGACACCCGACCCGACACCGCCCCGAGCCTGACCCGACACCCTGACCCCGACACCACACCCCGACCCCGAAACAACACCCCGACACCGACACGGCACTACCCCGACATCGACACGACACCCCGACCCCCCGACCCCGAAACAGCACCCCGACCCCGACACGGCACCCCGACACCGACAGGACACCCCGACCACCGACACCTCCCGAAAAGGTGTTCTTTGGCCTTTCAGAGGCCGACGGGGTCATATATTTGTGAATTATTAGTTAGGTCATATATTTTTCGATTTTGTTATGAAAAACATCATATATAATTGTGTTGATCGTGTAGTTTTAAATGTGCAGTTGTTTCATCGCTGCGAGGTTTGGTGTTCGACGACCTCGCCGTGCGTTTGACGAGCTCTGCCCCTTCGTTCGTGGGTGAGCACAAATGACAAGTCCTCCTCCCCCATTAATTATTTGATCTATTCTGATGAAACTTGATAGCTAGCTATATATGTGTCTTGAATCATCAGTATGCGTAACCAATATGTGTCTCCCGTTCGAAAGCGTCATAGTTATAAATATGCATGCATTTGCATATTTATAACCTTGATTCTTTCGAATTGTCCAACGCTATCCATGGACAGCCCGAGTATGTGTAGATTGGGTTCGTTTTCCCATATGCTTTGCTTCGGATCCAACGCATATATTTCGTCAGTGCCTCCCCTGTTGTTCTCCGGGTACACATCCTCTCTGTTTATTGCAGAGACGTGTATCAGGAGAACAACGGGGAGGTGCTGACGAAATTTTGCGTCGGATCCGGAGCATAGCATGAGAAAATGAACCCAATCTACACATACACGGGTGGGATTAGGACCTATCATTACCTATTAGAGTGTAGGTTGCATGGACGTAATAAAATTGACAAAGTAGATCAACTGATGAATATATACATGGTGAATTACATATATAATTGTTGTGTGTCCAGTAGCTCTGAAAGTCAAGATGAGTGACCGTGCTTGGATGTATACCGATCACACTGGTCAGAACAAATGGAGCGCTGAATGGTTCACAAAAACTAAGGGGTTTGTGCAAGCCGCATTTGCAAATGGCCAAAAGAAAACCTGGTGCCCCTGTTTCCGGTGCGGCAATTGGGAAAAGAAGACAGAGGCTGAAATGGGCAACCACCTGCAGAAGAGTGGTTTTACGCCCGATTATACGGTGTGGACATTTCATGGTGAGTCTGCCCAACGTGACCGAGCTGAGGTGGATCGTCGTCGCACCGATGAGCATGGTACCGGGATGGAAAACATGGTGCAAGGCTATGATGATGCTCGGGATTCAGACGAGGAGATGGAGGAATCTGCAAATTATACGGTGAAAACATGGTACCGGGTTGGGACCACCATCATAGTGTCCGCCGGCCCAACTCCGTCCTTGGAGTTCTTTGCCGGCAAAACTTCCCAGGGTTTGTCACGTTGCCTGGTGAGGGTCGGCTTCCAGAGCTTGGATTGAGCTGGGAGCACTACGTGGCTGCCCCGGCCCCGCCGGATGAGATTATCGACGGTGTCGTGTGCGACACGAGGGCAGACATGGTGATCAGAAAGTTCTGGGTAATTTCTCCTTTACACATTTAAAAATCTTCAACTAGCTAGTTATTAATTGTACTAATCAATATTGTCTCATTTGATTGCAGACATTCTACAGGTGTGAGGAGGGATACGAGGAGGACACGGCACATGTTATCGAGAACGTCTGCAAGCGCCTACTCCAGAACTTACGGCACGAGGCTCGGGTGCAGGCTGTTCGAGACTACTACGCCTTGCGTGGTATCAAGAAGACCAAGCCGACGTGCCGCGATAAGTTCCTGAGTAAGGAGCAGTACATGAAGGTAATTCTTAAGGCCTTCTCTACTTAAGTTCCTTCATTTAGTAATTCTTAGCCGTAGCGCTCAAGTTTCTATTTGCTAACTTAGGCGCCTCCGAGATGGTGTGCGGATCGGATGGATTGTTGGGAGGTGTTGGTCGATGAGTGGTGCTCAAAACAATGGCTAGCCCTCCACAACGAGGCCAAGGACAAACGTGCCCAAATGGAAGGTGTGCCACACCATCAAGGCATCTCCAACTTATATCAGTTCGGGCACAACTGGGTATGTGGTTTGCTTCATGATTCATGCAATTCATTCATCATGCTAGCTTGAGCCCTTTAATTACTAATTTTCATTGTTTCTCTCTTTCAGGCACGCTACAATAAGGCGGATAAGGTGCCAGAGGTGTACGACCTGTATGCCATGGCCCACACTGCCTCTTTCAAGAAAGTCAAGGCTTTCTATCAGTCTGACCTCGATATCTGGTGATGATATCTGGTGGCGGGAGGTCCCATGGCTCCATAGCCATTGGAGATGGACTTATCCGTTGTCCTAGCACTCTCCCGGAGATCAAGGCGCGCCAGTCGAGCTCCGCTCCTGAGATAAGGCCTCGTGAACGGCCAGTGCAACTCGCCATCAAGGTTAGTGATACGTACTTAGTTATCTTTCTCCATTACATTGTGTGCGTTTCCATCAATGATTACAAATGGTCATGTGAGTGGTGTTGCAGGCTGCTATACAGAGTGAGAGAGATAGAACGGAGAAACTTCTGGCGGAGGCGGCGGAGAGGCAGCGGGAGTTGGAGGAGAGGACGACAAAGATGATGGAGGAGGAGAGGGCACGGAATGACATGCAGGCAAGGGCCATGTACGAGCTCCTTGTGGTAAGTTTCTTCTGCAGATTAGCCAAAACATTCATGTAGTGTTTGTCTCATTACTAACTAGTATGACTGAGTCGTCAAAACCAAATGTGCAGTCTGTGTGCGAGAAGACAAGTCAGACCGCTCCGCCAATGCCAGTGATTGCTCCTGGGACCACGGTGAGTTTTATTTGAATGGACATTACTTGCTAGTCTTAACATTTGAGTGTCATCATGCTAACAAGACATTGGAAATGATCTTTGGTGCAGCGTCACTCCAGACAAGCATCACATGATCCTTCTCCAGCTACCGACACGAGCCACCCCACTCCTACACCTCCTGGATCTTGGTAAGTTTATCTAGTGTTTTGCTTAACACATGCATAAAGACCTAGACTTAGCTTTATTTCCTCCAATGCTTACCATAATGACCTAGACTTAGCTTCTTCTCCTCCAAAATGACTTAATAAGCTTACTAACCTCCAAAACCATCCATTTTACCTAAGTTAGCTCTAAAACGATCTATACTTAGCTTACTTATGTCAAAAATTGCATAATTAGCTTAGTTAGCTCATAGACGATCCATTTTACCTAAGTTAGCTCTAAAATGACCCATTTTACCTAGGTTAGCTTATAAATGATCCAGTTCATCCAAGTTAGCTAAAAAATGACCCATTTTACCTAGATTAGCTCCTAAATGATCCATTTTACCTACGTTAGCTTTAAAATGACCCATTTCACCTAGGTTAACTCCAAAATGACCCATCTTACCTAGGTTATCTCATAAACGATCCATTTCAACTAATTTAGCTCATAAACGATCCATTTCACCAAGTTAGCTAAAAAACGATCCATTTCACCTAAATTAGCTCTTAAATGATCCATTTCACCTAAGTTAGCTCAAAAAGATCCATTTCAACTAAATTAGCTCATAAATGATCCATTTCACCTAAGTTAGCTCAAAAACGATCCATTTCAACTAAGTTAGCTCGTAAATGATCCATTTCATCTAAGTTAGCTAAAAAACGATCCATTTCACCTTAATTACCTCAAAAACGATCCATTTGACCTTAGTTAGCTCATAAACGACCCATTTCAACTAAGTTAGCTCATAAATGATCCATTTCACCTTAGCTAGCTCATAAGCGACCCATTTCAACTTAGTTAGCTCATATATGATCCATTTCATGTAAGTTAGCTCATAAATGACATACTCTTCTTGTTCTAGTCTTCTTCTTGTTCTACTCTTCTTGTTCTAGTCTTCTTCTTGTTCTAGTCTTCTTCTTGTTCTACTCTTCTTCTTGTTCTACTCTTCTTGTTCTAACTTTCTTATTTTTCATTTTGCAGATTTCATTCACTTGACGAAAGCTTGCATAGATGGAGTGCTCCTTATCCCTTTCTCTGTTTCTTTTGTATCGTTGAACTATGCATGTATCGTTGGATGAAACTATTGTAATATATATGGTTGGATGCCTCTATGTTGAAATTGTTATGTATGATGGAACTATGCATGTAATATATATGGTTGGATGATGAAGTTATGTGTTGGATATCTTATATGTTTGCTCTGTAATGGCCTTTTGAAATATATCTATATATGTCATATATATTTGTGATGAAAATTGTTGGATTTAATAAAAAACAGATAAAAGAGCTAATATGCAGGCTCTTTGCCGTCTGCCACCGACGGCAACGGGCTCTTTGCCGTCTGTCGCGGACGGCAAAGAAGACACGTGGCATCCAGCTGTGCTTCCTGGGAGCTGACCCATTTGGTCAGTTTGCCTACAGTGGCAGACGGAAAAGACTTTGCCATCAGTGGCAGACGGCAAAGAACCTGCACTTTGCCATCAGTGGCAGACGGCAAAGAACCTGCCATGTAGTGACGTGTAGATGACATCATACGGCGGACGACAAAGACACTAGAAATTTTGCCGTCAGCGGCGGACGGCAAAGGCCTGCCGTTAGCCAATTAACGGACTGACAGCGCAATTATTGCCGTCCGCTCTCTTTGCCGTCCACCGCAGACGGCAAAGGGCCTTTGCCGTCAGCCGCCAGGAAGCAGACGGCAAAGTAGCTGTTTATCGTAGCCTACTTTGCCGGAGCCTTTTGCCGTCCGCGGCAGACGGCAAAGGCCTTTGCCATCCGCCGTTCATGCCTTTGCCGTCCGCCGTGGCAGACGGCAAAATAGCTGATTCCTGTAGTGCCCAAAGAAAGGAACCGATAGCGGGACTATTTTCTTTGGAAGACATTTCTTCTGTTAAACAGTAATATAACATATCTCTCTGCGTACCTTTGTTTATACAACCATGTGGCCAGATTGCCTTGTTTGTCGTAAATCTTTGCCCTCATAAAGGATTTATAAAGTAGGACAAACACTTCTCGGCTACTGGCTGAGGAGGTGGAAGCCGATGGTCGGTCAACAAAGTTTTGTACAATGCGGATCCGAGCATTAATGACGTAAAGTACTTGGATACATAGAGTCATTACACATAATTTGTGATTTTACTATGGATATCGATCCTTAATTCGGCCACCCGTGCCCGCATTAAGGCTCGGGGGCTATTGGGCTTCGGGCTTATTATTTACAAATATTAAAGGGGCACATCGATCCCTGATTTGGTGTTGCCACCCGACCAGTGTCTCGGGGGCTACTGCATTGCTTGTCCAATGCAGAAAATTTTATGTGCAATATAGTTTCTGAGGAGATTTTGATCCTCAGGTTGGTCGGCCGCACCCAACCTGAGTCTCGAGGACTGAGCACGCCGCTTTTAGTGTCCCGAGGTATTCTGCCGAGCTTGGACTTGATCCTCAGGCCGATTTTGCAAATCAACCCGAGTCTCAGCGGCTACTGGGATCAGCGGTCTTATGTCATCCTTCATGTGCATCTCGGGTTTTAGACCGATACACACCTTGAGGGCTACTGGCTATATATCTCGGCAGAGAATAAATTGCACCAATAAAAAATATTGACAAAAAATCGGCCCATAGTCGGGGTGGTGCACCACCTCGGAAGCAGTCCGGCATAAAGCTCGGGCGCTAGTGGCTGGCTCCATAGAGGGCATTTCTGGCATTAAGCTCGGCTAAACTCCTTCAACTTTTTTGAACCAAGGTGATATGACACCTCGGATATAGTCCGGCATTGGAGCCTGGACACAGTCCGGCGTTGGAGCTCGAATATATTTCGGCGTTGGAGCTCGGATATACAGTCCGGCATTGGAGCTCGGATACATAGTCTGGCGTTGGAACTCGGATACATTCCGGCTCTAGAGCTGGGAAGCGGTCCGGCATTGGTGCTCGGCTGCAAAAGATACCTCGAATGCAGTCCGGCGTTGGAGCTCGGACGCAAGAGGACCCTGCCTCCCGGGAACAACTTCAAACCCAAGGTGTGGCATAAAAATAAACAAGGCATTGATAAAGGCCGTAAACTTAAAGGGGCTCCTCGGATACCCGACGTGTAAACTCGTCGAATGCATTTCGGCGATCCTCAAGATCGAAGATAAAGAAGATTTGTTGAACCAGTTTTCAAGACCGGCAACCGAAGATGAAGAACAGTTCGAAAGAATCGAGGAGCGTCCCTAACTTGAAGACCGGTTCAGGGGGCTACTGACGGTGTCCTGGACTAGGGGGTACTCACCACGTCGTCTCCCGATCTATTAGATTGGGCCGAGGACCCCCGTGGCCGTATACTCATGGGCCAGTTCGGACGGCTACCGCATACAAGGAAGATTCCACAAGACTTGGCGATCAAGACAAGGACTTCTCCCCACCAGCGTATTCGGCTAGGACTCTTGTTATCCTAGGCCTCCGGTGCATTATATAAACCGAGGCCAGGCTAGTCGATAGATATACAACATACAACAATCATACCATAGGCTAGCTTCTAGGGTTTAGCCTCCTTGATCTCGTGGTAGATCTACTCTTGTACTACCCTATCATCAATATTAATCAAGCAGGAGTAGGGTATTACCTCCATCGAGAGGGCCCGAACCTGGGTAAAAAACATCGTGTCCCTTGTCTCCTGTTACCATCCGGCCTAGACGCACAGTTCGGGACCCCCTACCCGAGATCCGCCGGTTTTGACACCGACAGGTGGGATCACACTGCTTCAGTCTCACTATGTGGAAAAGGTCTTGGGTCATTTTGGGTATAGCGACTGCACGCCTTCTCCAACTCCATATGATGGTAGTGTGTTGCTTCGAAAGAATCGACGGATTGCTAGAGATCAACTGAGGTATTCTCAGATTATTGCTCGCTTATGTATTTGGCGAGTGACACGAGGCCTGACATCTCGTTTGCTGTGAGAAAGCTGAGTCGGTTTGTGTCAAAACCGGGAGATGATCATTGGCATGCGCTTGAGAGAGTTATGCGCTATTTGAAAGGCACCGCGAGCTATGGGATTCACTACACCGGGTATCCAAGGGTACTGGAGGGTTATAGTGACTCAAACTGGATATCTGATGCTGCTGAGATTAAGGCCACAAGTGGTTATGTTTTTACACTTGGTGGTGGCGCTGTTTCCTGGAAGTCTTGCAAGCAGACCATCTTAACGAGGTCAACTATGGAAGCAGAACTCACAGCATTAGACACTGCCACTGTTGAAGCAGAGTGACTTTGTGAGCTCTTGATGGACTTACCTATGGTTGAAAAACCAATACCCCCTATCCTGATGAACTGTGATAATCAAACTGTGATCATCAAGATAAACAGTTCTAAGGACAATATGAAGTCCTCAAGGCATGTGAAGAGGAGACTAAAATCTGTCAGAAAATTGAGGAACTCCGGAGTTATTACGTTGGATTATATCCAAACGTCGAAAATTTGGCAGATCCCTTCACGAAGGGTCTATCACGTGATGTGATAGATAATGCATCAATGGAGATGGGTCTGAGACCCAGCGCATGAGTTGTCCATAGTGGTAACCCACTTATGTGATCGGAGATCCCGTGAAGTAGAAGTGGGAGACAAGCTGTTGGTCAGTTGGGAGGAGAGTATCCCTATATTAACTATCCCACTCTGTGAAGATGTAATACTCTTCTGATCTGCATGGCAGGTTGATACTTATCTTAATGTGTTCCAAGTGGCTTATTCGGGTAAGCAGAGATGTTGTCCTGCAGAACATCTTCTGAGGAATACACCTATATGAATTTGACTATTAACGTCGTAGTATGTGAGAATTGGGTGTTCTCTAATAAATTCATGAAAAGGCCCTGGAGTACGACGTATATGCTCCATCCGCGGGGAAGCCTTGCGGCAACCCATTATCGGTCAAGAATTTGTGTGAAACTAATCTCGCAGAAAACTTGTAGTTCAAGGCATAGTCCACTATTCAAGTTGTGATCTAGTGTAGCATAAATCTCTAAGTGGAAGTTCAACTTCACAATCTTCACTAAGCACCGGTATATAAACAATGTTTTGGAACCAAATGGTGAGATGTGCCAATGAGACTTTGTGAGGGATTGTTGAAATTTGCTAGTGGGCTTTTGGCCCAAAGCCCAACTAAAATTCTGAAATTCTCTTGGCCCATTCATGCACACATGTGAGTAGAGTGAGTGAGGCTAAAGTTTAGTCCCACCTCATAAGTTGAGAGAGAGTTGCACATCTTTATAAGGTGAGCTCTTCTACCACTTGTATGAGCATGAGAAGAGGAGACCTACACACGCGCTCCTCCTCCTCGCTCGCCTCGCCACGCCACACCTTGCCACGACGTGACGCGGCGCGGCACGATACGGGCTGCAGGATTGAGCCGAGCCGAGGATAGAGCTATGCACGTTGTCTATATTTTTGCTGCTCGGGAAAAATTAATGAAACATTAATTAATAATTAATGGACGCATTAATTACTGAACCGTTTTCGATTCTTTTGGATCGTGACGACTCGGACGTGGGGTTTACTCCCACGACCTACCCGACCCGCACTATATAGTCAGGCAGACGTCTACCCTAGCCGCCACCGCTTCGTATGGTTTCTCACCGCTGTTCCAGATCATTGCGCCTCCAAGAAATTCTTCTCCATCCCTCCTTTCGGCGTGCATCGGGAGAAGGGACAGTAGGCCTCCGGAACCCCGCCTCGTGATCCTGTACGGTAGAGGGGCGATCAGGTTTTTGGGGAGCGCACTAGCGCGACTGCTAGCAGCGACGACTTCACGAACGACGACTTCTTCCCTGACCTCGGCAACCTCATCCTCGACGACATGGGCGACAACGTCAACGCCGGCGATGCTGCTCCCACTGCACCGTATGTGATTCTATCCTTCCTGTGTGAGATCGTGGTAGAATTCATGTTTCTAGTATGTGCCCTAGATGTGATCTGCTCATCTACTATGCTAGTTTGCATGATTAGTTCAATCTCTGCTACTGTAGTCATGATTTATCTTTTGTTTATTTGGATTAAATCTCGTAGTAATTTGCTCATATTTCCAACAGATGACAGTTGCGTGAGGCATGCGGGGCCGGGGGAGAAATGGCCCTGCGACGCCAACACTTCCCTCTCTCGCTGGAGAGATGCTAGACACACGGAGTTACCACAGGGCGTTTATGGGGTGGTTAATAGTGATTGGTTGAAATTTGATTAAGTGAGGCGGGGCCCCCAGTGAAAATCAGGGGGGCCAATTAGAGAAGAGCAAGCAGCAGGGTCCGTGAAAGTCCATCGTGGGAGCCCCGTGTGTGTAGTATTATCGCTCTCGCTGCCTCCGTCGCCGGTCCCTCCAGGCGACGTTCTACGGCTTGCAGGACGAAGCCGAGGACGGGACGCCGATGGACGATGCGGACGCAGCCTCTGTCACGGTGGTCTGGGACGGGCTGGACGTCATCTAGGACGGTGGATCAAGACCGGCAACGAGGATGGAGAGCAAGGGTGGCGGACGGCGAGGGCTTGGACGAGGCAAAGGTTGAAGGGGGCGGGAGGAGGGGAAAGGGTTTGGTGGATTTGCTACAATTTGTGGTGGGGTAGGCCCGTCATGTCTAACGTGGTGGATGCGCCCAAGCGCGCACATGCCTCCCTACATCCGTCTCATATTTAGGATGGATATGAGGGGTGCCGATCAGCCCGGGCATTTGAGACCCGTTTGAAGCACCCATCTGGATTGCTTTTTTTGACCGGTCAGTGACTGAGCCGTCCGCCCGGGAGTTTGAGGTGGGTTTGGGGCGCCCCGCTATAGACACTCTAACAAATTGGAAACCCTCAATCTCGAAACTCGATGACCCTCGAAACCGTAACGAAGTACACGATGGAGGGTGAGTGGGATGGAAATGTGGGGGTTGGTATACGCGCGAGAAGAAGAGCCACTCGAGGAGACAGTAGCACCCAACGTCTGTGAAGAGGAGGGACGACGCTGGCACGCGCTTAAGCAAGCACCGCCAGCTTCCGCTAGATCTCCTCCATCTACTTCGACACCATGGAAAGGGAATCTCTGGCTCGCGGCGGCCGGCCTACTTCGGAGGCTGGTGGTTTGTTTGGTCTGGTGGGATCGAGCCACCGGAGAATGTTTCTCTGGGAAACGATTCCCCTCAACAAACGGGGCTCGGCCGCATCGGTTGCTCGAATGTGCTAGTGCTGCTGCGACACGACGGCGTTTCTGCAACATAACATGTGTTACAAAAATTACGCATATTTGCAATATGATCTTTATTGCAAAAAAAATCTTCAACATGACATTTATTGCAAGGTTTCATCAACACAACATCTATTGGAAAGATTCCACAACATGAACTCTGTTGCAATCATGGAGGGCGATGCTCGACCGCTCGATCAGGCCGCCGACGTCTTTCAACCCGGCTGATCTTTTAAAAAGATAAACCCACCAACACGTAGCACACCCCTGTAATATTATATATGAAGTCTCAGTTAAAAAGGAATACCAAATCTGTTAAAACTATTTTCTTATTTGTTATGCTAAGCTGCCATGTTTATATAACCAAAATTACCTTCACTAATGAATGGCTATGATTGAATTCTTCTCTTACCCTGTGAGAGGCAAGTGAGACGGGGCATGGTAAAAGAGTTGTCTTTGAACTTTGAACCTGAACTTGGAGATTCGATTTGATTTGCTCAACCTTCAAACCAGTGTTAGAAGTAGTTGTACCAATATCTTAACCACGGGATCAGCGTGACAAGCAAATTAGAAGAAAGATCCAGCTTATCATCACTCAAATGATTGTGTACCTCATCAGGATGTTTTGCAAACTGATTTGAGTTTTTATAACGTCCATAGTGCTAAATATAAGTAGATATAAAGCCACAAAAATATATATTATAAGTGGATACAAAGGGCTAAAAGTACAAGTAATACAAGTTCAACTATCTACCATCTGGTTTACACTGTATTGTTCCTCTAACTTTGGATCTTCTCCTTTGTTCCTAAAGTAAGCAGGCTTCTTTGGGTCAGGCAAGCTTGTGCTCTCATTCATGAGCAACGAGATAGCATCCGAGATTGTAGGGCGGTCGACTGCGTCGTCTTGTACGCACATTAACCCGACATTAATGAATCTCATAATCTCCATATTTGGATGCTTAACATCTAAGCAAGGGTCAATGAGCTCACACCAATTTTCTCTTGTCCATAATAGCCAAACCTGAAAACGTACGGGTGACGGTAACACTCTAGAGTGTTAGCCGGAGTGGAAACAATATTCGCACACTGATATGACGGAGATACAAAAACATATAATTATTTAATCGGATTGTTAATTATCTCTACTACTTACATAAAGACTGTAAGGTTTTGTGTTGCACTTTTTTTTCCTACCACTCCTTTGTCCAACCTTCTCCTATGATAATCATTCACCTTAATTTACTTACCTACTGAATCAATTCCACTTTAATTTAATTGCTAAACTTCTCAACAAAATATAAGGTAAATCACAACATGATTTGATAAAAAATTATTTACACAATCACATTAATATGAGAAGGTAAATCATAAACTATCGTATTAGAATATTTATACCCCGTTGCAACGCACGTGCATTGTCCTAGTTTAGAGAAAATTACATCACTGAATGATGACAAGTATATATATCAAACGAGACGACCATGTTACTCACATATCCAAGAAGATTGCCGCTGTTCCCAGTTTGGTGGAATCCATTGTTTCTTTTACCAGAGATGATCTCCAATAGCAACACTCCAAAGCTGAATACATCCGACTTGATTGAGAATTGTCCCTCCGAGGCATACTCAGGAGCCATATAACCACTAGATGGAGAAAATGGCTTCGAGTTAGCGAAGTCTACTTAGGTAAAGTAATCAATGATGTTCATTAATTGTTACGACTAAGTTTTGAATTTGAGATATCTCATGATCTTACTGTGTTCCCACAACTCTGCTTGTATTAGCATGGCTTTCATTCGATCCAAATATTCGGGCAAGGCCAAAATCTGATATCCTCGGATTCATATTTTCATCCAATAGAATGTTGCTCGCTTTCAAGTCCCTATGTATTACCCTCAAACGTGAGTGTTTGTGGAGGTAGAGTAATCCTTGAGCCACCCCTTCAATTATATGGCGCCTCCTGTTCCAGTTTAACAATGCTCCTCTTGTCGTATCTACACACATATATATATGACAAAAAATCCTTTCAGAAGGAGTAGTACCTAAAGGTAGAGTGAGATGGAAACTACTTAAATGGATATTAATATTATGGATATAACTTGCCAAATATGAAGAAGTCTAAGCTTTTATTGGACATGTATTCATATATCAGAATCTTCTCTTCTCCTTCAATGCAGTACCCCAAGAGTCTCACCAAGTTGGTGTGTTGAAGCTTCGCAATAAGATGAATCTCAGTCTTAAACTCATTTAGTCCTTGCCCTGAATGTTGAGCTAGTCTTTTGACCGCTATCTCAAGTCCATTTGGTAGTTGTCCCTGCATAGTTCCATGGGTTCAAGAATAAAAGGGCATAAGCTTATGTTGTCAACTCATTTTCTTACCACACACGCTTGATATTTATCTATAACTAACTAGGGATGCAATTAAATCGGTTTTGTCAGTCCGACAATTAACTCGCTCCCTCGGTTTTACTATATATTATTGTTTGTTCTAAACTACTTGATATTTCATTTTAAAAATTACATTGCTCATTGAGGAAATCAAGAATGTAGTTATTATGTTGTTTTGGTACTAAGACAAATAATACGAACATGGTTAAATAATTACGATACATTATTTCATATCATATTCATGGTTGTGTCATTTTTTGTTTATGATTTTAGTGTTTGTTAAGTACTATTCCTTGTGTTATTGATGAGGGCAACAATCACCTTCACGGGTTCTTTATTTGTAACAAGTTGATATTTTTCTAGAAAGTAAGTTAACTTTAGTCGTCCATTGATAATGGGTAACTATCCTTATAAGTACTATGTTTCTAGAAAGTTATGGGTTTAAAAGGGTGTTACATCTTGGTCGTCATTAATGAAAAAATGTTAGCCCTATGGCAATCTACTTAAAATAACTTATGGGCTATTTTTAAATAAGGAAGATTCAAATATAATATACATGTCGAATATATTAATGATTAAATACTCTCATATACTTGTTGAAAGTCGAACTTTCACTATGCCATTGAGATTATGCTGGTTGGATTGTATTTTTTCTATTTTGTGCTTTTATACTTAAGGTGAGTAAAATATTGCTTGTTTCTTTATTTAAGCTTTGTTTGGTTGTTTTTTATTTTCATTTCTAATTCGTATGGCAATATTAGTAAATGATCTATTGTATGATTTCCTCTTTAGGCCTCATATCTAACATTGATCCTTCCATAATACGAAATCAAATTCATTAATTATCTTATTGACTGGTAAGGTGTAGTATCTTATTCCCGCAAAAAGTGTGTAGTATATTACTTTTCATGGAAATAGAAATATCAACTAATGTATTTTTCTAAATGCATGGTTTAAAGTATTCTACCGTTATTCCTAAGTTGGAATAAAAAGAAACATTTCAAGCTCATTCTCTTCTAATCTGGAAAAAGTTTTTTCAAAATGTATGTCAGGTTGAGGTGAACCACGTCAGAAATCTTAAATGGATTACACTAATATCAAGTTGACACCAAGTACACTTGGCCTCCAGAACACACAACATGAAGATCCATCAGGAAGGATTTCTTTGGGTAGCGATATAAGACCAAGTACATAGATCCATAGTCACGAGGAAGTCGTGTAAAGTCAAAACATAAGTTGGAACCTCAAAGGGCGTATAAGCTCATAATTGTGTGATCCTGCCTCGAGGTTCCCCTAATGCATTTATATAGATCGAGTTGTGGTGGGGTTCATATGGTTGCGTTGGTTGTACAAGAGAAAAAGTTCATGCTAAATTGCTACCCAACTAGTATGTCGATGTTGGAAATATGCCCCAGAGGCAATAATACTTGTACTATTATATTTTCCTATTCATAGTTAAGAGTTTGTATTTCATGTTATAACTGCTATGATCCTGGAATATGCGATTCAATGGAAAACTCATATACATGTGTGGAATGATAAACGGCAAACAATAGGTTCCCGGTCTCGCCACTAAGACTGGTTCAAGTGTTGTTGGTGATCATGTTTTTCGGATCTTAGTATATCGTTAAGTGTAACGATAGTCCTAAAATAACATTGAGGGTATGACGTTAGAAGAACGATCATATTGAATCGACCCAATACTTGTCTATTATATTTTGTGATTATATCGTCTAAAATCATTTGTTATAACATGGAGTTTTAGCATGTGTTTTAGTACCTTAGACCATGCGAGTGTCTCGGTCACTTCCTACCAGACGGTGGGCTTCGGTGTTGCTCAAACATCATCTGTAACAAGGTGATCATAAGGACAACTTTCAGGCTCACCGGAAAGTTTGACAAGTAACCAGATAGCTCGAAATTGGGATTTGCTCCTCCGACAATGGAGATATATTCTTAGGGCCCTCTCGATGTGACGGCATCCATCATCGTCTGGCCAGACACAGATGACTATGTCACGGGGATGCCAGAACACGTCAAAGAAGAACAAAACCGGTAAAGGAAGCAACGGTATAGTGTGCATGGTGATGACTCAGGAGGATACTGATGCACACCAGGTTCTGTAAAGTATCACGGAGCAAATGTAACATCAAATGATAACCACAGGTTCACTTGAATATCATTCGTGTAATCATAGGGACCGATATGGATGTCCACGGTTCCGCTATCGGTCATTGAACGAAGGGGTTTCGTTCATTTCTATGGTTCACCGAACCTATGGGGTCACAATCTTAAGGTAATCACGGTCTGCTGAGTGTTAATGGGATGGGAGTGATGAGAATATATTTGTGGAATTGTTTCGTTAATGTTCAGAATAGTTCCGAAAGGTTCCGGAAGCGTTTCGGGGTCACTGGAAGGGTTTTGATGGATATAGGGTAATGCTGCGTATTACCAACACACACACACACATAGGTGGAAAATGTTTTCGGGGATGTTAAATTGTATATATAATGCTTTGAAAATGTTTAGAATAAATATAATTATATATAATTTAATATCAATGAGCCTAATAAGGCCAAGAGGTGGAAGGAAACTTGGGCCCAAAAGGCCCAAGTGGGAAAGTGCCTCTAGTTGGACGCCCTAAGGAGGGTTTCCCTCCTTCGTGGCAACCCTCACTCTCCCCTCTAACCTTATATATAGTGGAGGTTTGGTGTCCAATTGAAATATACAAGTTTTGGAGCCTCCTCTAGTTGATCTAGTTCTAGTTCTTGTTGGTCCTAGTTAACTAATTAGAGCTAGCCCTCGCCACCTCTAATCCTCATAGTTAGAAGCCATGTGTGGTTCTAATCTCCTTCCTCTAATTCTGCGGCGATGATTAGCTCTGGACTGTGAAGCGCTGCCGGATCGTGAAGACCATATGCTTGCAATCATGTATAGAGGTTGTGCTTTCAGTCTTCCGTTCGAGGGATCATTCGAGGGCGGTTCGCGGGATCATCATCGATGTTTGAGACACTCCAAGTACGATATACATCGACTCATCTACTTCCGCTGCACTCCCGAAGTTGATAACTATCGTTGATCCAAACCCGTTATGCATCTTCATATAGTTCCTGGGTGATTGTGGGGTCATTTTTTTCGTTTTCTACTACATTTCCCAACAGTCGATTCCCACATATCCCTCAAGGATTCCTTATTATCTCTAGGAAAAGAAAACCCCCCAGTTAGGTGGTGTTCTTGAGTTGGTTCCTGGCTTGTATTCCTTTCATCCCATAAGGGTCCTTCTAATTGGATTCCCCTAGCACTCAGTTTATTAGGTGATTTTACTTATCGTGGACAAGCTAGTCAAGCACAAGGTCAAGTGCTAGTCAAGAAATCAATGATGTAGACAACCAAATTTGTTACAAAACAAGGGAAATGATACCCAAATGTTTATGATGAAGTGATTAATGACGTACATCAATAATATCAAGTATTCACCATCGCCGCTGATACCGTAGTGAAAAAAGTTATCAAATAGCAAATCCTCTAGGAAGGGAACTATGTGGAAATTAAGATTGCAGTTGTTGCCTCGCTGGGCCTAACTGTTGAAGGCTAAATCTTGTACTTTTTTATCTAGATAAAACTCCAAGGAAATTCTGAGGAATGCTTGAATGAGGAAACGTCACATAATCACCGTTGTTGCTAGGTACAAGCAATGAAGTTTAGACCTAGAGTTTTCACCCAAGAGATTGAGACCAGTATTAAAGGGCACCATGTAGTATCTAATCCAACCAACTATTGATGAATCTACATCTTTCATGAAAAGTGGATTATTTGTGCCCATGAACTTTCCATTCTTTTTAGTATGTGCACACACCTCACATGTAAATATACCTCCCCCCTACAAAGAAATATTTATTGATGGAGTCAATAGATGAAGATCTTCGTTTACCAATGGTTGCTTGACCTTTTATTCCATGAAATTAAGATATGGTTTAGAGTGCCATTCTAGTCCAATGATTGGGTGCTTGGCATAGAGTGAGTGGAGCCTAATAGGAATGTTGAATGCTCCCTCAGTGAAGGAGCTCTATTAGAGAAAACTGGGACTAGAAAGAGGGAATACCATTCAGGCCATGTAAGGCCAATACTGAGATTCCTCGATCTAGAACAAACTCCCAACATGTAAGAATATTCCTTGAAAACAAAAACAAAGTTATCATGTTATTTCTCCCCCACTTGCCAAGCCAATGTTCACATGCCTCCATGGCCTGACAACACCAAAAGTGAACCAAACGTCCATTTTGTCAACTTTATGCTATGAACCTCAAAAAATCAAACTCCACTAGGAGTTGTTAAAGTCTAAGTCATCTGTCCAGCTAATAAAAAAAATTAGTTAGCACCCCTATCATACAAAAGTTGATTATGGGGAAAAAGTCGCCATTGGGAAAGCTAATTAAGTATGAGGGCAGGTAGGCACCGACCATGGAATCAAGGTCCGGGTACTCTGACGCAAGCTTCCATGTCATAGACACCCAAGAGACACCACTCATATATATAATACTAACCTTTTGAATAATCAACAAGCGTTCTATGGTTCCTCATTCAAACCTAACGATAGAGGAAAATGAGCTTTTAGATGAGTAGCCACTATGAGGCGACACTAGCTCACCATGGAAAATCCATGACTAGACTTGAGGACAACAATTTCCCATGTCTTTGATACTGTCGAATGGCGGGTCATCACTAATGCCACCCATGTGTGAGACACTCTTGTTTCTCATTTACCGCCACCACCATAAGCAAAGGATGACACCTTCCTCTCAAACCTCTGCAAAAGACGAAGCCCCACCACTACCAATGACACCGAGAGGACACATGTTGGAAGCAAGGTTCAAAATATCGTATATCGGGTTCGTATTGGTTTGGCTTCAACATATTGGATGTCGGATATCGGGTGATATCGGATGATATGTAGATATGTCGGAGGAAATATATCTATATGTTTCCCAATATTCTTGTTCAAAAATGTCTTTTTTGTAAGAAAAAATGTATGGTGTCAACGCTCTAGCATAACAAATTTAAATTTTGAGTTTATGAGTTGTTAATTAATAAACTATTTAAGATAGAATCACAAAATCCTCACTTTAAGATTAAGAACAATATGTTATATATATGTTCTATGAAACGTTACGCATGACTTTGGAAATATGATGAAGTTGTAAATACATAATCTTTTTTCACCGCTTCTGATTAATAATTGTATTCAACAACATACTGGTCTATATCAGTGGGCATATTGGGTCAGATATCAGTCACATCGGTCAATATTTCGGTCTATATCGAATGTTATGCTTGAAAAATGATATTTACAAAATAATGTGTTATGTTTATATTGATAGAGCACCAAAAATGATATATGGGCCTATATATCGGTCATATCAGCCTAGATTTAAAAGCTTGGTCAGAAGAGGGACGACGTGGGGGGCGTGGTCAACACTTGCTTGTGTCTCCTAGAGGGGATACATGGGGTCAACTAGCTAAACAAAATTAGCCATAGGATGTTGTTAATACCCTTGCCCTATAGCATCTTAATTCTAATTCACATATTATTAAATTTTCATTTCGCTTTGTTTTCTTACTTATACAATTGATCTTTTTTCATGCAATATGTGGCTTAACTACTTGTCTTAACTCTTAAATTTACCAAAGCAAAAGATATCTAGGGAATAGTTCACCTTGTAGACACGACCAAAACCACCCTCGCCAAGTTTATTTCCTTCCGAGAAGTTGTTTGTGGCATCTATAACCTGAGAAAACTCAAACATTGAGAGCTCAGAGCGACCCTCTTCCATCCTCCAAAGCATTATAGCTTCCTCTGTGCTAGGCGGGAAAACTTCTTGCGATTGTGATCTTAGGATTCCTAGCCATGCATAAGTAACAATATTCAAGAGATGCTTAATTCAATCAAGAAGAGACAACATAAGATAGCTTCACGTAAGTTATTATAAAAACAAGTACTTAAACTTAGCAGTAGAGTTTCTCTGATATACAAAATCGGCATATTGAGTCTTTAAACTTATAGTGACGTGTTACTTAGCGTCATGTAGGCACAAGTTTGGCCATTTGAGATGATGTAGCTCTATAACAAACATTGTCGACAGTGCGAAATGGATACGTGTCGTAATGATGTCTAGCTAATTTAATTATCTTCCTCCTACAACTATTTTAAAGGTATCCAACTCTATGCCATATGTGTATAGTTAGCAATTGAACAGATGGAGAAGACAAAATATATAGTTGGACAAAGTTCCACATAATTTAAACATGATCCAGGTATTATTGACAATTAAATTAAAAGAATAAAACCCCAAACCATTATTGACATACTTTGATTAAACCAAAATTATTTAAATGTAATAATTTTAGGTCTTGTTGGTTTTATTTGACAAAACAATTAATTGTTTTAGTAGCCTCTAGAATCACCAAAGTTCCAAAGATTTCTGCTAAAATTTGAGTAAAAATTGGAAACTTTATACCACATGAAAGTGGTTGTTGGTTTGGATATGCATGAGGGGAAGACTGGTTAACTCTGGAATACCACTGAAGGATACACGTTCAAGGTAATTTATGAACATTTAGTGGCATACAAGCATTTAAGTGTAAAAACTCTTTGGTACTATGTCCAAACCATCAAAATGATTGGATGGTACATATATACCGAGTTTCACTAATCCACAACATGAATGTTCTTTCACCCTATTAGTCAAAGGGAGATGTAAAATACTATTACTTAAAAGAGACAATTGACTTGAATCAAGTGATCTGAAGTCCGAGAAAAACAATTTCAAGTTGAAGGACATACATAGTGGGATTTCAAATGGGATGGAACTATTTAGTTTCCTGATATTTTCTTAATTCGCATTCATAATTATCCTTTATATTGACATCCTACTACCCTCATTCTTATTCCAATCTATGCATAGAATTAATCTAAAACATGCATTCCAAAAATAATTTGAGGAATAGATTATTATCAGACTAACCATGCTTCCATCCCACTTATCTATTGGAATAAACTAATATATCTCACGGAATAGGAGATAGACTAACCCAGTACAAAACTGTAAAATTTAGAAATAATTACCATGAAGAAACCATGACTTTAATAAAGAACAGACTTGAAATTGTGGCAACTCAATTTTTCCCAATATTTTGGAATGCGCCTTCAAACGAGATTGTGATTTACAAAAGGCCAAACATGTGAAAAATCGATAACAATGGTCCATCATTTATATTAGGTGCTAATCAAACCTTAGAAGAATTTAGAGGCACACATGATATGTTGTTTATATGAAATAAATATTCAGAACTACTATAGACCAAGGAATTCCTTACTCTTATGCAGACGTCTTGATTGAGTCCAAATAATGGCAAGAAGGATGCAACACAATAGAAGTACAAGAGACACACTAACTGCAACTAACCATATCTTATTCTTGATACCTACATAGAAACAATAGATATCAATGCACAATTGAATACATTTAGGCATATCACCAATATGTAAACATCACACAACAAGTTTCAGCTAAAGGTTTGATACAGTTCTAACACCATTGCCCCTAATATTGGAGGTTCGAGAACTAATTGGTTTAGGAGAGGACGGGGTAGATGAAAGGGTACGGTGGGTACTGGAAAGGAATTTTTTTTGATATGTTTAAGGTGAGCCTGTCATATGCATAGAACGAATGGTGAATATATTACACTCCCCCTAGTTATAGGTTTGGGGGGGGGGGGTCCCTAAATTGTACTTGACAAGATATTTTGAGTTTTAAAGCCTAATTAACCCATAATGTTTCGGGCAAAGTCAGGATAACACCCTCTAGTATAAACAAGCTAAACCACATTCTTACATGTGTGAAACCATTCAAATGACACTCAAGATCCGTAAAAGACAATTTGTATAGTGCCATTGCATATGTGATCAAACATTGCTTGCTCATAGTTCTTACAAAACGAATACTTTATTTGATCTTCCAAGTTAGTCATGTCAGTTGTAGATAACCCGAAATTCACAAAAAAATATATGACCCAAAATTTTAGGTATAGCATATATTTCATATTTTCTTCCGAAAGATCAAGTATGATTCTTTTATTAGTTATGTTTGAGCCATCTTATGTTGGCTAGTTTCAAGTTGGCTATTTGCATCGACGATGGCCGCAAGTGAGTTCGTTGTGGCCGTGTGGACTTGATAATAAATCCCTGGTTTTGTAATAAAAAAGAAGGGAAAATTCAGTTTATAATTTTTGTTGTTGTACATAGTCAGTGTTCAACTAATTCTATCCTCTTCTAAAAAAATAATTTTATCCCCGCCTTGCAAAAAAAAAAACTAATTCTATCAGGGCAAAAAGAAAATCTAGGCAAAATTTTCAGCATGGCATAGAAGAAGGTAGCGGTGACACCACTAGTTCATGTACGAACTTTCTGAATATGAATATGACTCTGTCGTGTAACTCCATAGTCAAAGGTGCTTATATATGTATATATATATACCTCCTTTGCTCGGTGGACTCGCAGGGTTCGGTGGTGCAGGAGGCGCCGCCAGCCTCGACTTTGATGGCGCAGGTGATGGCGCCGGAGTTCCTTCAATACGAACCATGGCCTCGCCGATATAGAACGGGTACACCTCGAATCGTACGTTGCATCTCACCCCAGCCACCCTCTGTCCCTGTGCGCCAGGCACCCTCGTAAGGGCCATTTCGTCCATCACAAACCGGAGGCAATTTTTGCATCCGCCATACGTCAGGTCTGGCGTGCACTGCGCCAGGCTGTAAATCTTTGTTTGCGGATCGCTCCCATCGAACAGGGCCTCGCCGGTGGCTACCTTCTTTTGAGGGGCATCGCTCGCCGCCGCCGCATGCTCTGCAGTCTTGTTCATCAGCGTGTCCACGAGCACGTCGAAGCTGCTGGCCACTGCCGCAGGATTCACCGTGTTCGTGTTGTTGAGGACGACCTCCGGCTCGTTATACCAGGGCCAGAACGAGAAGGAGAGGAAATCCTGGTCGGAGAAGCGCACGGTGCAGCCGTCGTAGAAGAGTGTGGCGTCCTTGTCATCCGGGCAGAGCGTCGACGCCTCTACTGATGCGGAGGACAGGCACTCGTAGCAGGTGACGTTGTCCGGGGTGTCCCCGCGGCAGATGCCAAGGCCGTAAACCCTATCTGGGTCAGTGCCCTCCGTTCTTGTTGCGAAGCCGTTGCCGCCACTGAAGGTGGCCTCGTTGAAGAGGTATTTGGTGACACTCTGGACATTCTGTTGGTAGGTGCTATTGGCTTTGTACTTGCCGGTTTTGCCGCAGACAGTGGCGTATGTGTCACCAGTGGCCATGGGTGGCCGTAAGCTGGAGATGACGAGGAGGACGGTGAAGCACCATTGTAAAGGTTCCATGGTACTTGAGCGAGCTTAGGTGCGGATTAGCTAGAGCTCTCGGTGCGCTTCCCAAACTGTTTCGTAGGCTGGTAGATATAGCTGTTAAGTTGAGCGTGAAGCATTGCATTATGCCCTTGTACGTAGTGCCGCTGTCCCAATCAACCTGTGCAGAATGTTATTTTATGACTTAACTTTCCAGAGAGACCCGTGTCCCGCCGATCACGGCTAATTTTGTGGCCCGTCGTGTACGCCTGGGCTGGCGAAAGCATATGCATGGCTGATGGCTCGCGACCGATCGGCACGTTAGCATGCATGGATGACTTGGACTTTGGAAGCAGCCAGCAGAGTCTAGGTCGGATTTTGGGCCAGTGAACAAACTTTGAACAACGAGCGGATATAAACCCAGTCGCACAAGACAGTTGTCCAAGACTGAGATTGTCACATCCCCATTTTCCAAATACCGCATGCGTCCTCGGGCATGGTACATCTTTTTTTTCTATATATATCACCGGTCATAGTACATCTTATATTTAAATGGTTGCTTGGATGCCGAGAATTAGAGGTGAGCTTTCCGAAAACCCGTCGTTAGAGGATGTTTAGACAAACTAGTTTTGGTTAGGTTTTTTTTTTCTTTTTACGAGAAAACGTTCATTCTATTCATCAATTGTCAAGAAAGTAAAAAAAACACCAGAAGTAAAAATTACTTTCAGTTATGAAGACCACCTAGTGACGACTACAAACACTGGAGCGAGCTGAAAGGAGCGCCGCCGTTATTGCCCCTCCCTCGTCGGAGTCGGATAAACATTTTTGTGATAGTCGTGAAGTCATCATGCTAAGGCCTTATAGAACCAGCGCACCAGAACAGCAACCGCCGCCTATGAATAAAAGCGTAGATTGGAAGGATCCAACCTACAAACACACATACGTAGACGCATGAAGATTGGATCCAGACAGATTCATCGAAGACAAGCGACGACTAGATACCACGCGATTTGCCTGATATACACGTCCCACTATAGGAAAATCCGGTTTTCCCGTGTGTTAGCTTATAAGCCGAGTGCTATTTTTCGGGCACCCGGCTTATGCTCCTCTAAGCCGTGCCCTGCGAGAAAAATACCCGGTAAATACAAAGAACTCGGCTTATGGTCATCTATAAGCCGAGTGTTGCAAAAAAAAGCTCTCGGCTTATATGAACCACACGGTATCTACGGGAAAAAGCACCCGGCTTACAACACACACTCGGCAAAGACATCTGCCACATGTCTGCAATGAAAGTAGTTGACGATGCCGTCACGGAGCAGCCTATAAGCTGTGTGTCCCATGAAATCACTCGGCTTACATTGTTTATAAGTTGTGTGTCATGCGTAAGCACTCGGCTTACAGGACACATAAGCCGTGTGCCCGATGAAAGCACTAGGCTTACATTTTTGCGGATTTTTTGCAACCCGTAACATTTATGAGAAATTGGTTTAAGATGGTTTTCATTGCATTTATATTTACTACTTAATTAGTATTATTATTCTCACCTATTTTCTGTCGACTAGTTTTTATGGGTCTTATTCGTGAAACTCCCAATTTAACGTCACTTTAATATTTTGATGACTCTTTCGACCCCCTAGCATATCCATATTATGATGACATGCAAACCTTGTACGTAGTGCCGCTGTCCCAATCAAACCTGTGCAGAATGCTATTTTACGACTTAAATTTCCAGAAAGACCTGTGTCCCGCCGTTCACGGCTAATTTTGTGGCCCGTCCTGTACATCTGGGCTGGCGAAAGCATATGTATGGCTGATGGCTCGCGACCGGGGTATGCGCGAAGTCTTTCCCTCCTACCGATCTACGCCCTAACTCACTAAAATCTCGCGGACAAACTCAACGAACTCGCAACACAAAAAGATACGAGGTTTATACTGGTCCGGGCCACTGTTGTGGTGTAATACCCTACTTCAGTGTGATGGTGGATTGCCTCTAGGGCTGATGATAAACAGTACAAGGGAAGAACAACCTCGTGAGGTTAAGATGTTCTTGTGCTTGCGGACTTGTGTGTATCTCTGGATCCGATGAAATGAGATCAGATCAGATCTCTCCTCTACTATGGTGGCTAGCTCTACTTATATATGCCCTGATCCTCTTCCCAAATGTTAAGCGGGAAGGGAGCCAACAATGGTGGGTAAATTTGAAGGGGGACAACTAGTACAAGCTATCCTGACAAAAGTGATCTTCGTCTGTGAAAAGCTCTGGTGGTGACGCCGTCTTGGGCTCCACGATGATCTCTGTCATGCCGTCCTTTAGTCTTGGTCTCGTTGCACTAATATAGTAACCTTTGCCTGATGCCTCGGTACTTTTCGCCTGTCCTGGCCTCCTTAGCACCAAAGAGAAAATAAGGACGCTGCGCACGCTGACGCCAGCTTGGTGTCGATTGTCATGGCTCACGTCACGAGAGCCTCGTGAGGTTCGCCTCGCCTTGATATCTCCGCTCCTCGTGAGCCTGCCTGATTAGGCCACTCGGGAGGAGGTCTCGTGTCGTTCGTCTCGCGAGGCTTGGCCCCTCGCGAGGGTCTTGGGTGCCTTGTTGGTGAAGATGGGTCGTACAGCCTGCTGGCTCCGCCACGCCGCGGGCCGCAGGCAGGCAAGTCTGGGGACCCTGTTCCTAGGACGCCGACTGTAGCCCCGGGCCCAAGGTGCGCTGGGGCTTGGCTTCGCGGCGAAGCCAAGGGCCAAGTACGGAGCGCCGCGGGCCCCAAAAGCCTGCGGCCTCGATTAGCGCGTGGCGGTTGATTGGACGTGGGCGTCTCCGCTTCCCCATGCTGCCTCGGCAACTGCCCGACTTGACAAGTCCCTGCGACATGCAAGGAAAGTCATCATTACCTGCGATCGTGGGAGACGCCGGTTGGCCTTCTTCCGCTATAAATAGAGAGGGGGGCCGGAGCCCCCGTCACCCATCTCTGCCTCGCTTGCTTGCTTCTTCCTCCCCGCTCCACTGCTGACAACAATGGCGCCTATCGGAAGGTTTTCCGCCGAAGAAAAAGGAAAGGCTCCCCGTGATGACCCGGGGCCACTCCCGCCGAAGAAGAGGTCGATTCATCGTCGTGATGAAGCGGCGATGCAGGTGGTGACGAGGCCTTGGGGCGAGCGGCCTCCTTCGGGGTACCCGCTACCCTTGTACGTCCGAGCCAAGGGCCCGGGAGGACGAAGTGACGAGCAGCGCCGCCCATGCCGCATCCGGGGTCGCCACGCCACGGCGATGCGTACCGTCACCCATGGGGTCCATGCCGCGGACTCCTCGCGCGAGTTGGTGCTGTGGGCGCCGATGCCTCCAAGCTCCTGGATCCGCTTCCTGCGGTTCTTCTCCGACGTGATGCCGCCGAGGGGACCTCTCAAGCTCTGGCTGCAGCACGCCGACTGCAGTGCTCCGGCGACCGGAGCGGAGATCGAAGAGGTCCCCACCGGTAAGATCTTCATGACCCGCAGCTGGGGGAAGATCGCACGGGTCTGCCGTGCGAGGGGCGCCCTCGCGATCCACTTCGAGTACGATGGAGCTTTCACGCTTTTCTTCAAGGTCTTCGACGCCGAGGGCCGCTGCCTGGAGTGCTGCTCCAGAGAGGAGCACCAAACTGACGCACGCTCCGCTCGCGGCTACTCCAGCAGCAGCAACCCTTGGGAGTCCGACAGCTCTCCTGAGCCTTACGAGACTCCGGAGATGAGCGATGACAGCTACGTGCCCCCGAGCTCTCGCCGCGCTCGGGGCAGAGCTGCGGCGCCCGGCCGTCGCCGCTGCTGATCTGGATGGGGTTGGCGTCGGTCCCGCGTGGCCCACTATTGATGATGGTGTCCGCCACGAATAGGATTCCCCTTAACATCAGCTTTTATTTCCTGCGAAGAATCATGAATCACCCCGCGGGGGCATGTAAGAATCTACAATGCCTTTGTACTTATCTTCCTTGTTATGAAAATCTAGCGAATGCGTGTCCCGCTAAGGCTCGGTCCCCCCTTTCTTTCCCCGCGATAGCCTGTTGCTCTACGCTGATGGGTCTCGGTCCCAAGGTGGCTACAGCCGTCGCTGGTATGCTAGGTCGCGATGCCGTGGTCAAGGCCAGGAGGTGCGCGGCCCGAGGTCCAGTAAGTGCCCCTGAGGCGCGATGCTCAGGAGGTCCCCCTTAGCGCCCAAGTGGCCATGGTAAGGAAAGAAAGGAAGATGACTTGGCCGCAACAGGGTTGCGGCATGGTGTGAGCGACCATTAGGCCCAAATATTTAGCCGATCCGAGGGCGAGACTTATCTTGCTGACTTCGCGGTGATTCCTGATGTTGCGCTAGGGCTGCGTGCCAACTTATGCGGCATAGCTAGGCCGATCCGTACGAGTTTTCCTTCTCCCGAGCTCTTCTTAGTGCTGTACGTCCTCAGGTCCCGGCCCTCGAACGAGCTCAACCGCCACTGGTATGCCAGGTCGCGATGCTGTGGTAAAGGCCAGGGGGTGAGGGCTGGAGAGCCAGTAAGAGCTCCTGAGTCGCGATGCTCAGGAGCCCGACAAACCCTTAAGGTTCGAACAATGGGGTGCGCGCGAAGTCTTTCCCTCCTACCGATCTACGCCCTAACTCACAAAGATCTCGCGGACGAACTCGACGAACTCGCAACACAGAAAGACACGATGTTTATACTGTTGGGCCACCGTTGTGGTGTAATACCCTACTCCAATGTGGTGGTGGTGGATTGCCTCTGGGGCTGATGATGAACAGTACAAGGGAAGAACAGCCTCCTGGGGTTGAGGTGTTCTTGTGCTTGCGGACTTGTGTGTATCTCTGGATTCGATGAGATGAGATGAGATCAGATCCCCCTCTACTATGGTGGCTAGCTCTACTAATATAGGCCCTGGTCCTCTTCCCAAATGTTGAGCAGGAAGGGAGCCAACAACGGCGGGGAAATTTGAAGGGGGACAGCTAGTACAAGCTATCCTGCCAAAAGTGGTCTTCGCCTGCGAAAAGCTCTGGTGGTGACGCCGTCTTGGACTCCATGATGACCTCCGTCTTGCCGTCCTTCTGGTCTTGGTCTCATTGCACTAATATAGTAACCATTGCCTGATGCCTCGGTACTCTTTGCCTGCGCTGGCCTCCTTAGCACCAAAGAGAAAATAAGGATGTTGCGCGCGCTGGCGCCCGCCTGGTGTCGATCGTCATGACTCACGTCATGAGAGCCTCGTGAGGTTTGCCTCGCCTTGATATCTTCGCTCCTCGTGAGCCTGTCTGACTAGGCCACTTGAGAGGATGTCTCGTGTCGTCTGCCTCGTGAGGCTTGACCCCTCGCGAGGGTCTTGGGTGTCTTGTTGGTGAAGATGGGCCGTACGGCCTGCTGGTTCCGCCACGCCGCGGGCCAAAGACAGGCAAGTTTGAGGACCCCGTTCCCAGGACGCCGACACCAGTGAACAAACTTCGAACAACGAGCGGATATAAACCCAGTCGCACAAGACAATAGTCCAAGACTAAGATTGTCACATCCCTATTTTCCAAATACCGCATGCGTCCTGGGGCATGGTAGAGAGACCGTTTATTCTATATTTGGATGAAATTTAATTCGCTTTTGATCAATTTTCAGCCAATTAAAGAATGACGTACGTCACATGTCTCGTGTCTCCCCTTCCCCTGTACTTTCTGTCCCGCAAATCACTTCTAACAGGTCCACATATCAAACTATAAATGGGTCCACTCTCCAAACTATTCAAACTCGTATAGAAAGCAGCTAAAAGGGTTAAAAGCTAACAAAATATGGACTAAGCTAACTACAGGAGGATGAAAAGGACCAAAACTGATGATGTCTAACCACACAGCCGAACAACAGAAAAAAAAATAACAGTTGCTGTTGTTGTGAATAAACTATACAAAGAGCTAAAACTATAGTAATAATACCATTGCTAATTACAGTGTAAAACCACAGAAAATGCACAGTAATTCCACTAAAAATACATTGTAATTCCACTAAAAATGCCACTTGAAAATATAGAGCAAAAATCCACTAAAAGTACACTGTAAATCCACTAAGACTAGTAGAACGCCCGTGCGTTGCCACGGACTTTAAAAAAATTATGATGCTACCTACGGAGCTAAAATAACCGAGGACAATGCACGTCTCAGCTAACACACATCTTACAACCTCGGTTCTGAGCTAACACGTTCTTCAACCAAACTTGGAAGCCAGGTACTCAATGAATGAAAAATAAAGAGCACTCGGTTGATAGATCATCATATAGGCACATGACTGTGTGGGACAAAGTATAGAGAGCTACAAATTCTAAAGTACTATTAATGTTTGGTCATCCAACTTAAACTTCATACAAGAGGGATGGGAACTTGATACTCTCGGGTACCTGTCGGTGTCAAAACCGGCGGATCTCGGGTAGGGGTTCCGAACTATGCGTCTAAGGCTGATGGTAACAGGAGGCGGGGGACACAATGTTTATCCAGGTTCGGGCCCTCTCGATGGAGGTAATACCCTACTTTTTGCTTGATTGATCTTGATGATATGAGTATTACAAGAGTTGATCTAGCACGAAATCATAGAGGCTAAACCCTAGAAGCTAGCCTATGATTATGATTGTTGTTCTCCTACAGACTAAACCCTCCGGTTTATATAGACATTGGAGGGGTCTAGGGTTACACAGAGTCAGTTACAAGGGAGGAGATCTACATACCCGAATTGCCAAGCTTGCCTTCCACGCAAAGGAGAGTCCCACCCAGACACGGAACGAAGTCTTCAATCTTGTATCTTCATAGTCCAACAGTCCGGCCAAAGTATATAGTCCGGTTGTCCGAGGACCCCCTAATCCAGGACTCCCTCAGTAGCCCCTGAACCAGGCTTCAATGACGATGAGTCCGGCGCGCAGATTGTCTTCGGCATTGTAAGGCGGGTTCCTTCTCCGAATACTCCATAGAAGATTTTGAACGCAAGGATTGTGTCCGGCTCTATAAAACAAATTCCACATACCACCGTAGAGAGTATAATATTACACAAATTTAATCTGCTAACAACTTTTCATAACGTGACATCTGCCGTGGTCCGGTCATTACGAACCGTTTTTTCCCAGCCTGCCACTACACGTGTTGCGAGGTGGTTTTATTGGCATATCTCGTTGAAGCAGAGATCGTGTTCCCCTTATCACGGGATTCTCATCAATACGGGTGTGAGTAACCCAATCGTGCTTGTTAGTATGACTCCTTGATTTTAGGCAAGTTCCAAACGGCCACGTGGAGGACGCTTGATATTCACCCTCTTTATAAAGGGGCCAAGGCCTGTCCTTTTCTTCTCGCGCTCGATCCTTCCTCCCCCCCCACCTCGAGTTCCAACACCCAAGGATCAGGCTAAGCGCTTCGGACCTTCAACCATGTCCGGATCCAACCTTCAAGGTCGGTGGATGGCCTCCTCTATCACAGAGGAGGACATCAAGAAGCTAAGGGAAGCCAGGTATCTGACCGCCGAAATCTCGCACAGGCTGCCTGCTCAAGGGCAGGTTATCCCCACTCCCGAACCCAACGAGAATGTCGTATTTGTTTCCCACTTCCTCCGAGGGCTAGGCTTTAGTCTTGATCCCTTTGTAAGAGGGCTTATGTTCTATTACGGGCTCGATTTCCACGATCTAGCTCCAGATTCCATCCTTCACATCTTGTTGTTTATCGTCATGTGTGGGGCCTTCCTCCGCATCACCCCACACTTCGACTTATGGCTCAAGACCTTCAATGTGAAGCCAAAGACGATCGATGGGCGTCACGCAGAATGCGGAGGTGGCATAATAAGCAAAGGCGCCGATGCTCTATGGCCAAAGGGTTCCTTCTAGGAGGTGTCCAACTTATGGCAGCGGGAGTGGTTTTACATCACAGCTCCCCAAAGTACAAAGTGGGCAGCTGCCCCCGCCTTCCGCTCAGGTCCCCCGCCGCAACTGGCGTCATGGGTCAACAAGGGGCTGGACTGGGGGCCAGTTAATGACGTGCTGACATTACAAAGTCACATCCGAGATCTCCTCAAGAGGGATGTCAGTCTTGTCAGGGTAATGCAAGTTATGCTAGTTCGCCGGGTCCTGCCATGCCAACGTCGATCTCTCCGTATGTGGGAGCTCAACCCGAAAGGACCGCGAACTATTCAGTAATTCTTCGGCGTGACGCTCGAAGAGATGTATGGATTGTTCTTCGGATCACGAATAAAGTGTCCGGACACCACTGAGGATGCGGGTCTCAATTGCAACCGTTTAGATACCCACGTAAGTAATTCTGCGGCCGAACATGTTGTCTTTTATTTGTCATAACATCATTATGAAAAAATCGCTCTCGGCCAGGACTGGATAAGAAAGGTGGAGAGGATCAGGTGTTTGGCCCCCCTTCCCGAAGGCTCACCGGATCCTGTACTAGCCAGGATGCTTGAGCACGCACCTTATCAAGTGCCGTCAGGGGAAGATAAAGGGAGGAATAAAGAAGCCGAAAGCAGGCTTCACACATTACTCATCCAAACCGGGGGAATTAGTGTCTCCACGAAGGAGGAGAATCGGGGAGAAGAATCTAGAATCCCCTCTCCCCAAGGAAGGAAAAGGACCGCCTCTGAAGACTTGGAAACGAAGGTTTCCAAACGAGGGAGGAAACCTTCGCCAGGGGGCCCTGCCCCAGAGGGCGTCCGTACCGCACAGTGCCCGCAAGGGGGCCAGCCCTCCACCGAGCTGTAAGTGAACAAGAGTACTTTGGTAAATATAGCATCCTTTATCTCCGAGGACAATAACCGAGACATATATCTTGCAGTCCGGCTAGTAGCCCTTCTCGACAGAGTTCGTCTTCGGGGGATCTTCTTCCGGAGATGATGGAGAGTGAAATTCCTTCCCCTGTCTCCCTGCCTCCTGGGGCGGACGACCCTGAGGTGTCATCACGGAGGATTTCTCCTGATCCTCCAAGGCCAGAAGGTAACCCTTCGGCCACCCGAAGCACGGAGTATTCGGCTCCTAAGGAGAGCAACAGAAAGAGTCTGGGATTGTCCCGTGCACAACCGGACACACTGATGGGTCTTTTGGAGCAAGCGGCTATCTCAGAGGCGCATCGTACTTTAATGGGTACGGTGGTTGAGAGGATTTCATCTGCCAAAAGTGGGTTGCATGAGGCTTTTACAAGCCTGCTAAGAGGCTTTGAGGTACGCAAAGTAATATATAAATTTTTTTATGGTACCGCACACGCTAGGTGTGCTCTATACAGATAGTAGCCCCTGAGACTCTGGTTGCTGTCCAGAGGCGGAAAACAGAGGATCATAGTCCCAGGTAATGATCTCACTGCTTTCATGTGTAGGCGGCTGAGGGTCCGGTGGCTGGCCGGACTGAGACGGCAACTTGACGCGGCAGATGCCGACATTGCGCTTGTGAACAAGTGGCTTGACGAGGCACAGGGTATGTATTTTCGGGTGGTCAACAAATATTAAGAGGAGCATGGTGCTAGTATCTATAATATGTTGTGACTGCAGATGGAGCTGCCGCCGTGGAGACCCTTCGGGCGGAACTTGCCCGAGCCAAGGAACAAGCCAGGAGAAGTGATGCGGCCGCGCTAAAGGCGGCCGAAGACTTAAGAGCCGGACAGACTGCTCATCGCCAGAGCGAAGATAAAATAGCCAAGATGGCTGTTGAGATGAAAGATGTCGCCGGCCAATATGAGCTTCTTGAAAAGGAAAGCCAAGCGAAAGCGGCTGACCTGAAGAAAGCCATGGAAGCAGCCAAGGAAACCCGCTCTCAAATCAGAGCGGCGAAGGAGGAGCTCCGTCAAGCCGGAGATATCACGGCTGGGAAGCCCTTTTTGTTGCGGACGAAGTTCGGAGATCCGAAGTATGCCCCTCCGTATCAATTATGGAGTGCTGCAGACACGTACTTGGACTTGGCAATGAGTGCTGCTGATGCGACTGAGTTTTTCAAAGATCAGAAAGATCATGAAGTGGAAAGATTGTTCTGGTCGCAGTTCAGTGCTCCAACGCGTCTGCTGCTGTCAAATGAACAAATGGCCGAGTGGGCCGAGCTCCATAGGTTGTCCGGACTTGCCATGAGGTCTGTCGTGGATCATCTTTGGCCGAAGGGACCAAGGCCTAATAATTATTTTGGTTTAGTGCAACGATTCCTTGGTGTTGTGCCGCATATCGACGCTGTAAAGAGGTCCGCGTGCATAGAGGGTGCGCGGATGGCTCTTGCCCGTGTTAAGACATACTAGGCAGAGATGGAGGCCACCGCTATTGCAACCTGGGATCCGGCCGTAGGCCAGGTCTTGGCTGAGCACTATTTTGAATAAGTCCTAGAAGGCGCTCGTTTAATAGAGGCTCAGTGCTCGAAGAGTATCATGTTCGAGTGACATGTATCCCAATTGTAAAAACAATGCTATTTGGATTATAAAGGTTGTGTTTATACTTTTGCCTGAAAGTATTATGATGCCTCCTGTGCGGCCGTTTATGTATGTATATAACCCGAAAGTTTGCAGTCGTTGGCTTCAGTCCCCATGCACATAATGCGGGGGTGTTCGGAAAAGCACGTATTCGCACTTGACCCAACGTCTTGGTCCATTAAGGAGGTAATAGTGCGGCGAACAAGGCAATCGGACTATATAACTTTAACACTTTCACTTAGCCATAGGAGTTTGATGGTGGGGCTACTATATAGCCCCTGGTACTTCCGCGCTCATCCGAGTACGGTGCGCGTACATACATGACCGAGAAACCGGTCATTCGTTAATGCGGAGGAATCACAAAGATTCCGCTGAGTCATCGAGTGATTGACTAGTCTCGCGCTTTATCATGACAGTTAGTTTTCGGCTTTCTCTACTGAGGTGCTCATCCAGATGAACCAGGGCACAATCGCAGTAGTTCTCCCGGTGCCACCTTAGCCGATAGAGCGGAACGTAAGGTAGCAAAACACGGGAGCCGGGAAAACCCAACTATTGACCAAAGACATGATTCAGAGCTGATGCATATAAGGCCAAACTCGCGACGCCGAACACTCCCTAAGGTATTCGGACTTTACAACATATATTGGGCCGAGTAACACCCTCGATTATGAGCCCTGAATTTCCAGGTACTTGCATTAGTCTGACGTGACGAAATGCCAATAACGCCAGCATCCCTTTTGGTTGTGTTGAGTATCCGGAGGGAGTGAAGCAACAAGAGATAGTAAAAAAAGGTTTACACAAGGTCTTAATCTAAAAAGAAGCCTTTGAGCGGGGCCCTGCTGCATGTCTGCGCATGTGTCTCCATTGTGCCGTATTCTGGAAGGGTGTAGCACGATGATCATCTATAAAAGAGAAAAAACATAGGTGAAAGTCTTCGTGCGAAAAATTGGTTATGCTTAATGAACCATTAAAATGCAATCTAAAATAGGGTCAAGCCGAACTGTAGCCCTTTTTACATGCGGGGAGCCCCTAGCACCACCTATGAGGGTATATCCATCGACCCAATCTCAGGTTTATCTGAGCTGTTACAGCTAGTGGTGCGCCGGACTCGTCTAACCGTGTCCGCGGTGTCGAAGGTTAATTCTTCGCTTCGGAAGTTGTTGGGAGAACCGAATACAACCTCTAGTACTAGAGAGCCCATGCATCGGGCCTTTGGGCCTGGTATTACTCCTTTAAAGGTAGTATTGCTTTGGCTGATTCTTGTCGGGTCTATCCCCATTTTGCGGACGGTGTCCTGTATATCAGATTAATACTACTACCGCCATCCATAAGGACTCGGGTGAGATGGTATCCGTCAATTATTGGTTCTAGCACCAAGGCAGCTGATCCTTCATGCCAGATACTAGTCAGGTGATCCCTGCGATCAAAAGTGATCGGGCAGGCCGACCAAGGGTTGAACTTGGGGGTGACGGGCTCCACGGCGTATACATCTCGGGGTGCGCGCTGGTGCCTCCTCTTCGTATGTGAGTTGCGTAAATCATGTTCATTGTTTTGACCTCTGGTGGAAAAATTTTCTGTCCCCCAGTGTTTGGCTGACGAGGCTCATCCTCGTCTTCGCTTGGTGTCTCCCTCCCCTTGTGTTCGGCATTTAGCCTGCCGGCCTGCTTGAAGACCCACCATTCTCTGTTGGTGTGATTTGCAAGTTTGTCGGAGGTGCCATGAATCTGACATAATCTGTCTAGAATCTTATTTAGGCTGGACAGTCCATCTCTGCTGCCTTTAAATGGCTTTTTCCGTTGACCGGGTCGAGAGCCCCTGAATCCGGCGTTTACCGCCGTGTCATCTGGGCTGTCTTTGTTGTTTTGACGCTTGCTTTATTGCGTCACGGTTTCCCGTTGCCATCCCTGACTCCGAATGTGCCTGGGTTGCTGGTGCCGCTACGGGCCAGCCAACTGTCTTTGCCCGCGCAAAAGTGGGTCATAAGGCTTGTTAGGGCTGTCACTGTCCTTGGTTTTTTTGGCCGAGGTGTCTAGCGAGCCATTCGTCCCGGACACTGTGCTTGAAAGCCGCTAAGCCTTCGGCATCCGGGCAGTCGATGATTTGATTCTTCTTCGTGAGAAATCTGTTCCAAATCTTTCGGGCTGACTCTCCGGGCTGTTGAATTATGTGACTTAAATCCTCTGCGTTCGGAGGTCGGACATAGGTCCCTTGAAAATTGGCCCTAAAAGCATCCTCAAGCTCTTCCCAGCTTCCAATTGAGTTTTCGCGGAGGCTTTTCAGCCAGTGCCGAGCTGGTCCTTTCAACTTGAGGGGCAGGTATTTGATGGTGTGGAGATCATCTCCGCAAGCCATGTGGATGTGAAGGATAAAGTCCTCAATCCAGACCCAGGGTCTGTCATTCCGTCATATGCCTCCATGTTCACGGGTTTGAATCCCTCTGGAAATTCATTGTCCAGCACCTCATCGGTGAAGCATAGGGGGTGCGTGGCACCCCTGTATTTGGATGTGTCATGGCATTCTTCGGACGGTTGTAGCGTTTGGTTTTGATTCCGAGCTGTTATTCGGTCAGTATAGTCGTTTGGGCAGCCATGATTTGCCGGAGCGCGCTTCCTAGATCCGTAGATGGACCTGGCCATACCGGCTTTTTTGTGCAGGTCTTCATGTAAATCGTGTGCTAACTTGTGTGCGACGTCATTAGCCGCCCTGTCGTGGCCACGGGGTGGTCGATCCGGCTGATCGGCCGTTTTATTTTTTGGCTGAATGAGCTCTAAAGCCTCGTCGTCGAATTCAGGTAGCTTCTTGCGCTTTGGATAGCTCTTTCTGTGGCGACGGTCGCCGTACTTTTCTTCAGTGTCAAGCACTTTGTTCCATCTGCTGTTGACCGTATTATGCGCGGCCATAAGCCTTTGCTTCTGCTTCTTTAGGCTCCTCGCGGTGGCGATAAGCCTTCTATGGAGGTTCTCTTGTTCCAAGTGCCTTTCCGGGATGATGTGTGCATCGTCGTCCGAACTGTTCTCCTCTCCGGAGACAGGTTGATGAGCTTTACCCTCGGCGTCGCCGTGATCAGACAGTGGCTCTGTACTATGTTCGTTGTCCGCTGGCTCATCCTGCTCCATCGCTGGGTCCATGTGGTCGTCGTTTCCTTTGGAGTCGACCGGGGTATTATTCTTTCTTGCGCTGTTATCGTTGTTTTTGCTAAGGCGGGATTTGGAGCAGCGCCTATGTCGTCGCTTTGGTTGCTTCTCGAGGGGACTATCCTTCGCTGCATCCTCCCGTTCCTCGTCGTTGTTTTCTTTGGGTGTATCCACCATGTATATATCGTGTGATGAAGTGGGTATCCAGCGCCTTGTGGGCGGTGGTTCCTGTTTCTCTCCTGCATCATCGTCCATACCATCGATGTCTTCGGAGTCGAAATCAAGCATGTCGGTTAAGTCGTCGACAGTGGCTATTAAGTGGGTGGTGGGTGGGGAACAAATTCCTTCGTCGTCCGCTTCCCACTCGAGCCGGACATAGTTCGGCCGAGGGTCTCCTGACAAGGAGAGAGACCTCAATGAATCTAGCACATCGCCCAAGGGCGAGTGCTGAAAAATATCCGCGGAGGTAAACTCCATGATTGGTGCCCAATCAGATTGGATAGGCACAGATGCACGCGGTTCAGAGCCTGTGGCTGGGGACGAATCCAAGGGTCCGGTAACACAGGTCTCATAGGAGGTGAAGTCAGTATTCGGCTCTATCGCCGCTGAGTGTGCGGCCTCCATGGCGGGGTCGATCCACCCGTCCTCGGATGGCACGATCTGCTCTGGATTGAGGGCCGGAGTAACCGCCGGTGCGATCTCCCGAACACCGTCCGATGGCAAAGCTAAGTCATGCTCGTCGTGACTGTGCGGCGCGCCTGACATGAGCTCGAATCCGTCGAAGATCAAGTCTCTGCGGATATCGGTAGTGTAGTTCAAGCTTCCAAATCTGACCTGATGTCCAAGGGTGTAGCTATCGATCTGCTCTAGATGGCCAAGCGAGTTGGCCCGTAGTACGAAGCCGCCGAATACGAAGATCTGTCCGAGGAGAAAAACCTCACCCTGGATCGCATTGTTGCCGATAATCGAAGGAGCCATCAAGCCTTTACGTGACGGCACAGTGGAACTCTCAATGAAAGCACCAATGTTGGTGTCAAAACCGGCGGATCTCGGGTAGGGGGTCCCGAACTGTGCGTCTAAGGCTGATGGTAACAGGAGGCGGGAGACACAATGTTAACAAGGTTCGGGCCCTCTCGATGGAGGTAATACCCTACTTCCTGCTTGATTGGTCTTGATGATATGAGTATTACAAGAGTTGATCTACTACGAGATCGTAGAGGCTAAACCCTATAAGCTAGCCTATGATTATGATTGTTGTTCTCCTACGGACTAAACCCTCCGGTTTATATAGACACCGGAGGGGTCTAGGGTTACACAGAGTCGGTTACAAGGGAGGAGATCTACATATCCGAATTGCCAAGCTTGCCTTCCACGCAAAGGAGAGTCCCACCCGGACACGGGATGAAGTCTTCAATCTTGTATCTTCATAGTCCAATAGTCCGGCTGTCCGAGGACCCCCTAATCCAGGACTCCCTCAGTATCCACGCACCCTGTATGCACCAAAACAATTAGTAATTCAAAAAAAGTTGAAACAAATTTAGATCTTTTTTGGAATCAAACCTGATCACGTATTGCACTCGTTACAAGCCTTGCAAACCGCCATAGTTACTCGGCGATGGTGTGCAGTGTAGGGCGAGGTCCCATTGCGCAGGTACCGGCAGTGGCAGGAGGCCCCCGTAGGGCGGCGCATGCTACCTCTTGAGCACTGCGTTGGTTTTCCCTTGAAGAGGAAAGGGTGATGCAGTAAAGCCGCGTAAGTATTTCCCTCAGTTTTTGAGAACCAAGGTATCAATCCAGTAGGAGGCCACGCGAGAGTCCCTCGCACCTATACAAACAAATAAATCCTCGCAACCAACGCGATAAGGGGTTGTCAATCCCTACACGGTCACTTACGAGAGTGAGATATGATAGATATGATAAGATAATATTTTTGGTATTTTTATGATAAAGATGCAAAGTAAAATAGAAAGCAATAAAAATAACTAAGTATTGGAAGATTGATATAATGGAGAATAGACCCAGGGGCCATAGGTTTCACTAGTGGCTTCTCTCATGAGCATAAGTATTTACGGTGGGTGAACAAATTACTATTGAGCAATTGACAGAATTGAGCATAGTTATGAGAGTATCTATGATCATGTATATAGGCATCACGTCTGAGACAAGTAGACCGACTCCTGCCTGCATCTACTACTATTACTCCACACATCGACCGCTATCCAGCATGCATCTAGAGTATTAAGTTCATAAGAACAGAGTAACGCTTTAAGCAAGATGACATGATGTAGAGGGATAAACTCATGCAATATGATATAAACCCCATCTTGTTATCCTCGATGGCAACAATACAATACGTGCCTTGCTGCCCCTACTGTCACTGGGAAAGGACACTTCAAGATTGAACCCAAAGCTAAGCACTTCTCCCATTGCAAGAAAGATCAATCTAGTAGGCCAAACCAAACTGATAATTCGAACAGACATGCAAAGATAACCAATCATACATAAAAGAATTCAGAGAAGATTCAAATATTGTTCATAGATAAACTTGATCATAAACCCACAATTCATCGGTCTCAACAAACACACCGCAAAAGAAGATTACATCGAATAGATCTCCATGAGAGAGGGGGAGAACATTGTATTGAGATCCAAAAAGAGAGAAGAAGCCATCTAGCTAATAACTATGGACCCGTAGGTCTGAAGTAAACTACTCACACTTCATCGGAGGGGCTGTGGTGTTGATGTAGAAGCCTCCATGATCGATGCCCCCTCCGGCGGAGCTCCGGAACATGCCCCAAGATGGAATCTCATGGATACAAAAAGTTACGGCGGTGGAATTAGGGTTTTGGCTCCGTATCTGGTAATTTGGGGGTACGTAGGTATATATAGGAGGAAGGAGTACGTCGGTGGAGCAACAGGGGGCCCACGAGGGGGGAGGGCGCGCTTGGGAGGGGGGGTGGATGGACGTAGGGTCCAAGTCTCCTGGATCATGTTCGTTCCGAAAATCATGTTCCCGAAGGTTTCATTCCGTTTGGACTCCGTTTGATATTCTTTTCTTGCGAAACCCTAAAATAGGCAAAAAACAGCAATTCTGGGCTGGGCCTCCGGTTAATAGGTTAGTCCCAAAAATAATATAAAGTGTATAATAAATCCCAATAATGTTTAAAACGGGATATAACATAGCATGGAGCAATCAAAAATTATAGATACGTTGGAGACGTATCAAGCATCCCTAAGCTTAATTCCTGCTCGTCCTCGAGTAGGTAAATGATAAAAACAGAATTTTTGATGTGGAATTCTACTTCACATAATTTCAATATAATTCTCTTAATTGTGGTATAAATATTCAGATCCGAAAGATTCAAGACAAAAGTTTAATATTGACATAGAAATAATAATACTTCAAGCATACTAACTAAGCAATTATGTCTTCTCAAAATAACATGGCCAAATAAAGTTATCCCTACAAGATCATATAGTCTGGCTATGCTCCCTCTTCACCACACAAAGTATTTAAATCATGCACAACCCCGATGACAAGCCAAGCAATTGTTTCATACTTTTGGTGTTCTCAAACTTTTTCAATCTTCACGCAATACATGAGCGTGAGCCATGGACATAGCACTATAGGTGGAATAGAATGGTGGTTGTGGAGAAGACAAAAGGAAGGAGAAGATGGTCTCACATCAACTAGGCGTATCAACGGGCTATGGAGATGCCCATCAATAGATATTAATGTGAGTGAGTAGGGATTGCCATGCAATGGATGCACTAGAGCTAAAAGTATATGAAAGCTCAACAAAAAGAAACTAAGTGGGTGTGCATCCAACTCACTTGATCACGAAGACATAGGGCATTTTGAGGAAGCCCATCATTGGAATATACAAGCCAAGTTCTATAATGAAAAATTCCCACTAGTATATGAAAGTGATAACATAGGAGACTCTCTATCATGAAGATCATGGTGCTTCTTTGAAGCACAAGTGTGGTAAAAGGATAGTAGCATTGTCCCTTCTCTCATTTTTTTATTTGGGCATTTTCTCTTTTTTATGGCCTCTTTTTTTTAAAATTTTTCATCCGGAGTCTCATCCCGACTTGTGGGGGAATCATAGTCTCCATCATCCTTTCCTCACTTGGGACAATGCTCTAAAAACTGATGATCATCACACTTTTATTAACTTACAACTCAATACTTAGAACAACATATGACTCTATGTGAATGCCTCCGGCGGTGTACCGGGATATGCAATGAATCAAGAGTGACATGCATGAAAGAATTATGAACGGTGGCTTTGCCACAAATACAATGTCAACTACATGATCATGCAAAGCAATATGACAATGATGGAGCGTGTCATAGTAAACGGAACGGTGGAAAGTTGCATGGCAATATATCTCAGAATGGCTATGGAAATGCCATGATAGGTAGGTATGGTGGCTGTTTTGAGGAAGGTATATGGTGGGTGTATGATACCGGCGAAAGGTGCGCGGTATTAGAGAGGCTAGCAATGGTGGAAGGGTAAGAGTGCGTATGATCCATGGACTCAACATTAGTCATAAAGAACTCTACTTATTGCAAAAATCTACAAGTTATCAAAGCAAAGTATTACGTGCATGCTCCTAGCGGGATAGATTGGTAGGAAAAGACCATCGCTCATCCCCGACCGCCACTCATAAGGAAGACAATCAATAAATACATCATGCTCCGACTTCTTAACATAACGGTTCACCATACGTGCATGCTACAGGAATCACAAACTTTAACACAAGTATTTCTCAAATTCACAACTACTCAACTAGCACGACTCTAATATCACCATCTTAATATCTCAAAACAATTATCAAGTTTCAAACTTCTCATAGTATTCAACACACTCATAAGAAAATTTTATTTATTAATCTTGAATGCCTCAAATAATTAAAGCAAATTACCATGTTGTTTTGTAGGACTCTCAAAATAATGTAAGTGAAGCATGAGAGAACAATGGTTTCTATAAAAGAAATCTACCAACATGCTCTAAAAGATATAAGTGAAGCACTAGAGCAAAAACTATATAAATCAAAAGATATAAGTGAAGCACATAGAGTATTCTAACAATCTCCGAATCATGAGTGTCTCTCTCAAAAAGGTGTGTGCGGCAAGGATGATTGTGGAAAACTAACAAATAAAGACTCAAATAATGCATGACGCTCCAAGCAAAACATATATCATGTGGTAAATAAAAATATAGCTCCAAGTAAAGTTACCGATAGATGTAGACGAAAGAGGGGTGCCTTCCGGGGTATTGCTACCTCTTGAGCACTGCGTTGGTTTTCCCCAAAGAGGAAGGGATGATGCAGCAAAGTAGCATAAGTATTTCCCTCAGTTTTTGAGAACCAAGGTATCAATCCAGTAGGAGGCTACATGCAAGTCCCTCGTACCTACACAAAACAAATAAATCCTCTCAACCAACGTGAATAGGGGTTGTCAATCCCTACACAGCCACTTACGAGAGTGAGATCTGATAGATATGATAAGATAATATTTTTGGTATTTTTGTGATAAGGATGCAAAGTAAAATAAAGGCAAAGTAAAAGGCAAAGGAAATAACTACGTAGTAGGAGATTAATATGATAAAGATAGACCCGGGGGCCATAGGTTTCACTAGTGGCTTCTCTCGAGAGCATAAGTATTCTACGGTGGGTGAACAAATTACTCTTGAGCAATTGAAAGAATTAAGCATAGTTATGAGAATATCTAGGTATGATCATGTATATAGGCATCACGTCCGAGACAAGTAGACCGACTCCTGCCTGCATCTACTACTATTACTCCACTCATCGACCGCTATCCAGCATGCATCTAGAGTATTAAGTTAAAAACAAAGTAACGCCTTAAGCAAGATGACATGATGTAGAGGGATAGACTCATGCAATATGATGAAAACCCCATCTTGTTATCCTCGATGGCAACAATACAATACGTGCCTTGCTGCCCCTACTGTCACTGGGAAAGGACATCGCAAGATTGAACCCAAAGCTAAGCACTTCTCCCATTGCAAGAAAGATCAATCTAGTAGGCCAAACCAAACTGATAATTTGAAGAGACTTGCAAAGATAACCAATCATACATAAAAGAATTCAGAGAAGATTCAAATATTGTTCATAGATAGACTTGATCATAAACCCACAATTCATCGGTCTCAACAAACAAACCGCAAAAAGAAGATTACATCGAATAGTTCTCCATAAGACAGGGGGAGAACATTGTATTGAGATCCAAAAAGAGAGAACAAGCCATCTAGCTACTAACTATGGACCCGTAGGTCTGAGGTAAACTACTCACACTTCATCGGAGAGGCTATGGTGTTGATGTAGAAGCCCTCAGTGATCGATGCCCCCTCCGGCAGAGCTCCGGAACAGTCCCCAAGATGGGATCTCGTGGATACAGAAAGTTGCGGCGGTGGAATTAGGTTTTTGGCTCCGTATCTGATCGTTTGGGGGTACGTAGGTATATATAGGAGGAAGGAGTGTGTCGGTGGAGCAACAGGGGGCCCACGAGGGTGGAGGGCGCGCCTAGTGGGGGTGGGCGCGCCCCCCTACCCCATGGCCTCCTCTTTTGTGTCTTGACGTAGGGTCCAAGTCTCCTAGGTCTTGTTTGTTGAGAAATCACGTTCCCGAAGGTTTCATTCCGTTTGGACTCCGTTTGATATTCCTTTTCTTCGAAACCCTAAAATAGGCAAAAAAAACAACAATTCTGGGCTGGGCCTCCGGTTAATAGGTTAGTCCCAAAAATAATATAAAAGTGGAAAATAAAGCCCAATAATGTCCAAAAAAGTAGATAATATAGCATGGAGCAATCAAAAATTATAGGTACGTTGGAGACGTATCAAGCATCCCCAAGATTAATTCCTGCTCGTCCTCGAGTAGGTAAATGATAAAAATAGAATTTTTGATGCGGAGTGCTACTTGGCATAAGTTTAATGTAATTCTTCTTAATTGTGGTATGAATATTCATATCCGAAAGATTCAAGACAAAAGTTTAATATTGACATAAAAATAATAATACTTCAAGCATACTAACAAAGCAATTATGTCTTCTCAAAATAACATGGCCAAAGAAAGTTATCCCTACAAAATCATATAGTCTGGCTATGCTCCATCTTCACCACACAAAATATTTAAATTATGCACAACCCCGATGACAAGCCAAGCAATTGTTTCATACTTTTGACATTCTCAAAACTTTTTCAATTTTCACACAATACATGAGCGTGAGCCATGGATATAGCACTATAGGTGGAATAGAATGGTGGTTGTGGAGAAGACAAAAAAGGAGAAGATAGTCTCACATCAACTAGGCATATCAATGGGCTATGGAGATGCCCATCAATAGATATCAATGTGAGTGAGTAGGGATTGCCATGCAACGGATGCACTAGGGCTATAAGTATATGAAAGCACAGAAAGAAACTAAGTGGGTGTGCATCCAACTTGGTTGCTCATGAAGACCTAGGGCATTTTGAGGAAGCCCATCATTGGAATATACAAGCCAAGTTCTAAAATGAAAAATTCCCACTAGTATATGAAAGTGATAACATGAGAGACTCTCTACTATGAATATCATGGTGATACTTTGAAGCACAAGTGTGGTAAAAGGATAGTAACATTGTCCCTTCTCTCTTTTTCTCTCATTTTTTATTTGGGCCTTTTCTTCTTTTTTTATGGCCTCTTTTCTTTCTCTTTTTTGCGTCCGGAGTCTCATCCCGACTTGTGGGGGAATCTTAGTCTCCATCATCCTTTCCTCACTTGGACAATGCTCTAATAATGATGATCATCACACTTTTATTTTTCTTACAACTCAACAATTACAACTCTATACTTAGAACAAGATATGACTCTATATGAATGCCTCCGGCGGTGTACTGGGATATGCAATGATGCATGAGTGACACGTATGAAAGAATTATGAATGGTGGCTTTGCCGCAAATACGATGTCAACTACATGATCATGCTAAGAAATATGACAATGATGGAGTGTGTCATGATAAACGGAACAGTGGAAAGTTGCATGGCAATATATCTCGGAATGGCTATGGAAATGCCATAATAGGTAGGTATGGTGGCTGTTTTGAGGAAGGTATATGGTGGGTGTATGACACCGGCGAAAGGTGCGCGGTATTAGAGAGGCTAGCAAAGGTGGAAGGGTGAGAGTGCGTATAATCCATGGACTCAACATTAGTCATAAAGAACTCATATACTTATTGCAAAAATCTACAAGTTATCAAAGCAAAGTATTACGCGCATGCTCCTAGGGGGATATATTGGTAGGAAAAGACCATCGCTCGTCCCCGACCTCCACTCATAAGGAAGACAATCAAAAAATAAATCATGCTTCGACTTCATCACATAACGGTTCACCATACGTGCATGCTACGGGAATCACAAACCTTAACACAAGTATTTCTCAAATTCACAACTACTCAACTAGCACAACTTTAATATCACCATCTTTATATCTCAAAACAATTATCAAGCATCAAACTTCTCATAGTATTCAACACACTCATAAGAAAGTTTTATTATTATTCTTGTATACCAAGCATATTCAAATTTTAAGCAAATTACCATGCTATTTAAGACTCTCAAAATAATCTAAGTGAAGCATGAGAGATCAATAGTTTCTATAAAACAAATCCACCACCGTGCTCTAAAAGATAATCCCTCCGTTCCGAATTACTTGTCTTAGATTTGTCTAGATACGGAGGTATCTAGCACTAAAATGAGTCTAGATACATTCGTATCTAGACAAGTCCAAGACAAGTAATTCAGAACGGAGGGAGTATAAGTGAAGTACTAAAGCAAAACTACATAACTCAAAAGATATAAGCGAAGCACATATAGTATTCTAACAAATTCCAAATCATGTATGGCTCTCTCAAAAGGTGTGTACAACAAGGATGATTGTGGTAAACTAACAAATAAAGACTCAAATCATACAAGACGCTCCAAGCAAAACACATATCATGTGGTGAATAAAAATATAGCTCCAAGTAAAGTTACCGATAGAAGTAGACGAAAGAGGGGATGCCTTCCGGGGCATCCCCAAGCTTTGGCTTTTAGGTGTCCTTAGAGTATCTTGGGGGTGCCATGGGCATCCCCGAGCTTAGGCTCTTGCCACTCCTTGTTCCATAATCCATCAAATCTTTACCCAAAACTTGAAAACTTCACAACACAAAACTTAAAGTAGAAAATCTCATGAGCTCCGTTAGCCTAAGAAAATAAAAGACCACTTCAAGGTATTGTAATGAACTCATTCTTTATTTATATTGGTGTTATACCTACTGTATTCCAACTTCTCTATGGTTTATAAACTACTAGATGACTCGTTGCGCCAATGGCGCAAAGGGCGAGAGGGAGCCAAGTATTGTGAGAATATTTAGACACCCAAGTCGAAAAGCAAATGTGGCCAACACTCCAGAATCCTCTGCTTGGAAGCCACCTTTTCTCACCGGATCTAACATAGATACATGATTCTTCAAGGGCAAATTTCAGAGAAAATATAAAGCATGGAAGGCTTTACGTTGTACTATTGAGACCATACCACCATATCTTCATTTAGTTTCTTTAAAAATCGAAAGGTCTAAGAAGATGGTACATGTGAGAATCTGTGAATCCACAACAAAAAACTAAACTAACTTCCATACAAACATTTCAAGTTTGGAAGCCACAATGAAGCAGCCCAGATCTCTCGTTGTAGTAGGTTTACTTGCACATTAGGAATGCTAGTAGCTTATTCTTTATCTATTCTGAAAGAAAACAAAAAATCAGACATTAGAAACGTCCAAGTAGCACCAAAAGAATAAAACAGGGGAGGTTAGAAAGTACTCAAGCATCAGGATGGATGAGTAATTATCAAACAGAAACAAAAGGGAAAAAGAAAAGCAAGAAGCTCCTTCTCCCATTCTTTTTTTGTTCCCTTTCACTTATATACATCACAGCAACACACATGCACTTTAACTATAGAAAACATAATTCACCATTGAGGAACAAAGTTACATTAGAGCACCGCATTTTATAAGGACTATACATCTATATTGACCTTACTTGGGTATGACCTAAGTAGGCTTGACATTCACCATGCTTCATACACACAATGTGCTACATCTGAGATAGAACATGAAAATGCAAATGAATAAATTCTCCATTTTTTGGTGATCCATTAAGCATAAGCAAGCATTTATAGTTCAACTCCTGACATTCTGTACTGTTTGGAGGCATAAATAAGGAATAGAAAAATTAAGAAACAGTGAATTAATTAGTCTTTAACTAATATTTGAAGGTATAAATAATTAGGAAAATTGGTATCCAATTGCCGGTTTGAGTTTCAGACTTCAAGACCATAACTCCTGACAATCTGTACTGTTTAGAGGTATAAACAAGGAATAGAAAGATTAAGAAACAGTGACTTAATTAGTCTTTAACTAATATTTATAGAGGGAGTAGTATGGGAGGAGATTAGATGGCATATTTATCAATTCTAATAACATTATAGTTCAGGCATACCATGCAAGGAGATATTTAGACGACATCTTCATATAATATAGTATATCGAAGGCAACAGGAAAATAGAAAGTATTCATTGACCTTATGAAGGTTGTGCATAGCGGCTCACAACGTGCCTTCTTTGCCTTCAAAAACAAAGACACACATGTCACCTTTTTAATCCTTGCTGCCTGGACAAACTTTGTCCAATTAGCCGAACTTGCATCTGAACACATCTACATGTGGTTTCGAGCTTCATGTGGTCCACGGTTTTGAAACTCTTTGAGATTATTAAGTGTGCATGGGGATAGTAAAGAATGAACCTGTTCAAGAAGATATAAACCAAGGAACAGATTAATATTATCAACGTAGGAAATAAGTATTTTAAAAGTGAATAGATAAAAAAATAGACAACAATATTATGCTTCAGAAGTAATTGAGGCTATGATTTTTAATTCCGACAATCTATGTATCTTGTATACAGGGCACTAAGTCCATTCAGAACTACAATTTAGTTTAATATCAAAGCATACTTGAAGAGCCCTGCAGATGTTGATATTAGTTCATAATACTCATGTATCAACCGTACTAAAGTGTTATTTTGACCATCTGCAGCATATATGGAGAAAAGAAAAGATAAGCTAAATCCTTAGCATTACAATACCCCCAGGTCTGTATACTGTAAAAACAGGGTCTGCCTTAGCAAGTAGGATACAAACTAAACATTGATAATGAAGGCTTGATTTTGAAAAATACTACTCGAATTCATATGCATGATCTAGAAAAGTACAGTTTAGGATGACATATATTTTGCATCAACCAATAGTAATAGAAAGGAAATTATATATTTATATTACAATCTCGCTATCTCAACAAATCAAGAAATAAATACATTGTTAAAGTGCAATAATTACCACACGCTTATGTAAGATCAGCATGAAAGGAGAATGCTATCCTTAACACTCCCAGTAAAGACATTTAACTTTTATTACATGAAATGGAACAAATGTTACAGATAACCTAAGCATGATTGCAAGGATAGAACACGACCACTCCAGTAAACAGGAATAGAAGGAGATGATGCCTACTTTCACATGCTTGTCTATGTGTCTTACATGAATATTGTACAGGCCGAGGCCAGTATGTGCCATTCCATGCATATGTAGATGATTTACCTACATAAAGTATGAGATATCTTCAATCAAGTTCAATAAAAGAATAAATACACCAAAAATCTTTAACTTTTGAAGCTCAGACCATTCAGGAGGCCTCATTAATATCCCGACTCAAGCGTGTCAGGAAGATGAAGGCGGATAATGGATCTTGGTTCCAAATTTGTGGAGGCAACCCTATTGCATCATATTTTCTCTTCAGCTAAAGCTCGGTAAAAGCATCCATGCCCTCATTTGATAAAATAACCTAGTGTTTTTACCTCTCTGTTCTCTCAAGAATATTTCTCTCAACAAAATACATGCAGAAAAAATGCATATGAGAAACAACAGTACCTATAGAATCGGTTAGATAAGAATGGCTTGATAAGAATGCACTACAGCAAACATGAACGCCAACTCCAATAAGCGAAAACTGAACTTGCGACTTTGTGTTATCTATTTTCAGTTAACTATAAACTCTGTTGAAAGTGCTAGTGATCGACTAGAGGGGGGTGAATAGGCGATTTTTATGAAAGTCTTCAAAACATGGAAGTTTCGAAGACAAACGATAGAAATAAACCTATTACCATGCAGCGGAAGATAGACTACACTAGGCAAGCCATAGTCAAGTATTCAATGAAGTGAAAGCGCAATGACTAATAGTAGCTAGGCAGTAAGGATCAGGTAGGAAGATATTGTGAAGCCAATCAGAACAAGTAATCACTCAGTGAAGCCAAATGATGATGCAATCGTACAATGACTTCACAAGGACCAACAGTAAGTAAAGGGAAGGGAAGAATGAAACCAGTGACTCGTTGAAGATAATGATTTGTTGGACCAGTTCCAGTTGCTGTGACAACTGTACGTCTGGTCAGGGAGGCTGAGATTCAACTCAGAAGACCTCGTCTTCACCTTATTCCCCTTGAGCTAAGGACACCCAGTCCTCGCCCAATCACTCTGGTAAGTCTTCAAGGTAGACTTCCAAACCTTCACAGACTTCGTTCACCGGCGATCCACAATGACTCTTGGATGCTCAGAACGCGACGCCTAACCGGCTGGAGGATTCACAGTCCTCAAGTGTAATAACTCTTCAGATCACACAGACAGGAAGACTTAAGTGATGCCTAACACTCTTTGGCTCTGGGTGGTTAGGGCTTTATCCTCGCAAGGAATTCTCTCTCAAAGAATTCGAGGTGGGTTGCTCTCAAACGACAAAAGCCGTACTCTAACTCTGAGCAGCCAACCGTTTATGGTTGTAGGGGGTGGGCTATTTATAGCCACTAAGCAACCCGACCTGATTTGTCCGAAATGACCCTGGGTCACTAAGGAACTGACACGTGTTCCAACGGTCAGATTTCAAACACACACGACAACTTTACTTGGGCTACAAGCAAAGCTGACTTATCCAACTCTGGACAAGATTTGCTCTCATAGTCTTCACTCGAAGACATAGGATTTTGGTTAAGCATAACTTCAGTCATTCTGACTGGTACGGTGGTTCTCTTGGACCCCACTTAACAGTACGGTGGTTCCTATGACTCAACAAAGAAGAAAAAGAATGACGAAAGAACTAAGTCTTCGCGCTCCATAGTCTTCATGCGATGTCTTCTCTTGTCATAGTCTTCAATGTGAATGTCGTCACATACCACCTTTGACTTCAATGTCTTCTTACATTTTTAGGGGTCATCTCTGGTAGGAAAACCGAATCAATGAGGAACTTCTACCCGTGTTATCCTGCAATTCTCACAAACACATTAGTCCCTCAACTAGGTTTGTCATCAATTCTCCAAAACCAACTAGGGGTGGCACTAGATGCACTTACAATCTCCCCCTTTTTGGTGTTGATGACAAACTAGTTGAAGTTTTCAACGGGGAATAAATTATGTGAAATTGTAAAGGATAGGTTATTGTCTTCATAAGTGGCAAAGGCTCCCCCTGAAGATGTGCATATAAGTAATTTGCTTTTGGAATGCAAATGCACATGGCAGGTTGTACTTGTGGAGATCCTCTTCAACTTATGATGACAATTCATCATGCATGAAAAGTATGTGAAGATAATGACATGCATAATGAAAAATGGACGTCTGCAAATGATCTAAGTGCGGAATTTATCGTCGCACATGCGGAATTTATCATCGCATCACAGAATAGCAAATAAGTAGCAGACGACCATCGAGTTTAAGTGTTACAACTCAAAGAACCAAATGTATCAAAACGAGAGTTGTAAACACTAGGAAAAATATAAAACAATCGCCCTTATGGACCCGCTTGAAGCATGGCATGCGTTTAGTGAACAAAATGGCATGCATTTAGTGAACACACATTTGAGCTAAAGGCATTAATTTTTTGTTCTCAAAAAGTGAGAGCAACAACATCAAAGATTGATGCTCACTACAAAAAGAGTAGGACGCATCAGCTAGGAGGAAAAAGCACGGCTGCACTTTCATATCTTTAGGAACAACAATGAATTGGAAACTCATCAGCTTGTTGTGTACCTGGAAAGAAAACATGTAGTTCAAACTCAACTCATCATGTCTCTGTACATTGTAGTCCAACATCTAATCCAATAAAGGCAAGCACGTTAAAACGTAATAAATTGGGAAACCAACATAGTAAGGCTTTGCCAAGCATCCAAGATCAAACTTTATGCATACGCATAATAGCATGTAAAATGGATTTCCATTTAGATAAGTATATAATGAACAATTATCCTCTGATTTAGGTACTTTTTTCTATCTCACAAATAAAACTGTTTTGGTTGACCCATGATGTTCTAACAGTCGTCAGTGCCATCAACACAAGTTACTGGAACCAGGATATTAGGATGAGGAGATTAAAATAATAGGCAATCTTCAGAGTCAACTACAGTAACTATTCAAACATATATAGCTCTTCAAAAAAACTATTTAAATATATATCACTGTAATAAAGTGTCCATAGTTCTTGTATAAAATAAAGGAAATGTGGTAGTTAATCAGAGAGAGGGAGGGAACCTAAAAGGTATAATTGAACATTGATCACTTACCCAGAACTGAAGTGTAGTGTGGGCACTGAACCTGAGGCAAGGGTCAGATCAATGATTACGGAAGGGAAACACCTGCAATCTTAGTAGCCGAAATGATGGAAAGTGGCGGTCTGTCCTGGGGGAATGCTAGTTTGACCTCCATTGGGACCATTGCCAGCCAAAGAGTAGAAATCTGCCAATGGCAGATAAATATTGTGAGCTAGACGGATCGATGAGTAGAAATCTCGCGATAAGTATATAATGAACAATCATCCTCTGATAATTATATAATGTGTAAACTCAATGCTGGAACTAAATTATACAAAAAAATAAATCACATGACTTACATAGACTAATACTGTCCCGTTAGCCTTTTTGGATTTTCATCAAATGCTTTGTAGGCACAGAAAAAAACATGCACAAACAAAGATGAGATGCTCTGGGAGCAGGGGATTGGAAGAAAGGGAGACAAAAATTTGTAAGAAGAAAAGGATGATTGACCTGAAGCTGAGTTGCGATGGACGCTCAGAGAAGCAGCCGTGCCGCTGCAGGACGTCCTCCATGACGAGGGAGGACTGGACTGCTCCTTCTATCGTGCTCGACCTTCTCCCTCTCCCTCCAAACCACCGCGACAGAGCTGCTGGCCCCGCTGCTTCTTCTCCCCAACGCTGGCCTCTCCCTGGCTTCTGGCTCACTGCTCCTCCCCCACGCTGTCAGTCTCCCTGCACCTCAACCAGCCTTGAACGCCCCGTCTCCCCTCCTCACCCATGGGGACGACCAACGCTGGATCTGAAACCACCAAGAGCAATGATCTAGAGGGGCTAGAGTGGGAGGACGAGGAGGAAGAGGAGCGGCAGCGGCGGCGTGGAAGAGAGGGGATGAAGATGAGCAGAGGCGACGGCTAGGAGGAGGGAGGTCGAGGAGCACGGGGCAGAGGGGTAGGGTGGCGGCGGCAAGGGGGCTTGGGGGGACGCGGGTTCGGTCGCTCTCTCGCGGGGGCGGGCGACGGCTAGGGTTTCTCCATTGCTGAGGGTGAGTTTTATAGACCTATATGTGAAATGACTAAAATGCCCTCGGCGGGGCACAAAATTTGCAAGCAGTGGCATTCGTGATTTAAAGGCGACGTGGCCACCTTCCTCCTGTCTAGTGGTTCTCCAGGCTTTATAGGTTAAATTTTACTAGCCATAGATTCATCAAAATAAGCAAACAACACACGAAAAACAGAATCTGTCAAAAACAGAAGTCTGTAGTAATTTGTAGCTAGCGCAAGATCTGGAACCCAAAAAATTCTAAAATAAATTTCTGGACGTGAGGAATTTATCTATTAATCATCTGCAAAAATAATTAACTAAATAGCACTTTCCAAATAAAAATGGCAGCAGTTCTCGTGAGTGCTAAAGTTTCTGTTTTTTACAGCAAGTGTAACAAGACTTTCCCCAAGTCTTCCCAACGGTTCTACTTGGCACAAACACTAATTAAACACAAAAAACACAACCAAAACAAAGGCTAGATAAATTATTTATTACTAAACAGGAGCAAAAATCAAGGAATAAAAAATAAAATTGGGTTGCCTCCCAACATGCGCTATCGTTTAACGCCCCTAGCTAGGCATAAAGCAAGGATAGATCTAGGTATTGCCATCTTTGGTAGGCAATCCATAAGTGGCTCTCATAATAGATTCATAAGGTAATTTAATTTTCTTTCTAGGAAAGTGTTCCATGCCTTTCCTTAATGTAAATTGGAATCTAATATTTCCTTCCTTCGTATCAATAATTGCACCAATCGTTCTAAGGAAAGGTCTACCAAGAATAATAGGACATGAAGGATTGCAATCTATGTCAAGAACAATAAAATCTACGGGAATATAATTCCTATTTGCAAGAAGAGCATCATTGATTCTTCCCATAGGTTTCTTAATGGTGGAATTCGCAAGGTGCAAGTTTAGAGAGCAATCATCAAAATCACGAAAACCTAACAAATCACACAAAGTCTTTGGAATCGTGGAAACACTAGCACCCAAATCACATAAAGAATAGCATTCATGATCTTTAATTTTAATTTTAATAGTTTGTTCCCACTCATCATAAAGTTTTCTAGGGATAGAAACTTCCAATTCAAGTTTTTCTTCATAAGATTGCATCAAGGCATCAATGATATGTTTAGTAAACGCTTTATTTTCACTATAAGCGTGAGGAGAATTTAGCACGGATTGTAACAATGAAATACAATCAATCAAAGAGCAATTTTCATAGTTAAATTCCTTGAAATCCATAATATTGGGTTTAGCAACATCTAGGGTTTTAATTTCTTCAATCCCACTTTTATCAATTTCAGCATCAAGATCAACAAATTCTGAATTCTTGGAACGCCTTCTAGGTAAAGGTGGATCGTATTCAGTCCCATCATTATCAAGATTCATATTGCAAAACAAAGATTAAAAAGGGGACACGTCAATAACTTTTAGATCTTCATCATTATTTTCATAGAAATCCGGTTAAGCGGCCATCTTATTAACTAAGGTGGCTTGCTTATCCGAAATTTCAGCGGTCAACTTTTCAAGACGAGCAATTTGGGATCTCAAACCATCGAATTCTTTATACATATCATCAAGCTCTTTATTCATAAAAATCATAAAACTTTTTTGTTCCTTAAGCTCGTTTCTAAAGAAACTATTATGTTCAAATTGCAAAACCATAAAGTTCCTGACATTGCTTTCGAACTCTTCTAATCTTTTAAGGTGAAGATCTCCAAATTTAGGTAGAGCCATCGCGACAAGCAAGCAAACTAACACACAAGCAAACAAAAAGCAAGCGGGCAAAAAAGAGGCAAATAGAGAAAGAGAGGGAGGATAGAGAGAGAGGGGGGTGAATAAAACGGCAAGGGTGAAGTGGGGGAGAGGAAAACGAGAGGCAAATGGCAAATAATGTAATGCGGGAGATAAGGGTATGTGATGGGTACTTGGTATGTTGACTTTTGCATAGACCTCCCCGGCAACGGCGCCAGAAATCCTTCTTGCTACCTCTTGAGCACTGCGTTGGTTTTCCCCGAAGAGGAAGGGATGATGCAGCAAAGTAGCGTAAGTATTTCCCTCGGTTTTTGAGAACCAAGGTATCAATCCAGTAGGAGGCTACGTGCAAGTCCCTCGTACCTACACAAAACAAATAAATCCTCGCAACCAACGTGAATAGGGGTTGTCAATCCCTACACGGCCACTTACGAGAGTGAGATCTGATAGATATGATAAGATAATTTTTTTGGTATTTTTGTGATAAAGATGCAAAGTAAAATAAAGGCAAAGTAAAAGGCAAAGGAAATAACTAAGTAGTAGGAGATTAATATGATAAAGATAGACCCGGGGCCATAGGTTTCACTAGTGGCTTATCTCGAGAGCATAAGTATTCTACGGTGGGTGAACAAATTACTGTTGAGCAATTGACAGAATTGAGCATAGTTATGGGAATATCTAGGTATGATCATGTATATAGGCATCACGTCCGAGACAAGTAGACTGATTCCTGCCTGCATCTACTACTATTACTCCACTCATCGACCGCTATCCAGCATGCATCTAGAGTATTAAGTTAAAAACAGAGTAACGCCTTAAGTAAGATGACATGATGTAGAGGGATAGACCCATGCAATATGATGAAAACCCCATCTTGTTATCCTCGATGGCAACAATACAATACGTGCCTTGCTGCCCCTACTGTCACTGGGAAAGGACACCGCAAGATTGAACCCAAAGCTAAGCACTTCTCCCATTGCAAGAAAGATCAATCTAGTAGGCCACACCAAACTGATAATTCGAAGATACTTGCAAAGATAACCAATCATACATAAAAGAATTCAGAGAAGATTCAAATATTGTTCATAGATAGACTTGATCATAAACCCACAATTCATCGGTCTCAACAAACACACCGCAAAAAGAAGATTATATCAAATTGTTCTGCACAAGAGAGGGGAAGAACATTGTATTGAGATCAAAAAAGAGAGAATAAGCCATCTAGCTACTAACTATGGACCCGTAGGTCTGAGGTAAAGTACTAACACTTCATCGGAGAGGCTATGGTGTTGTTGTAGAAGCCCTCCGTGATCGATGCCCCCTCCGGCGGAGCTCCGGAACAGGCCCCAAGATGGGATCTCGTGGATACAGAGCGGCGGTGGAATTAGGTTTTTGGCTCTGTATCTGATCGTTTGGGGGTACGTAGGTATATATAGGAGGAAGGAGTACGTCGGTGGAGCAACAGGGGCTCACGAGGATGGAGGGCGCGCTTGGTGGGGGTGGGTGCGGCCCCTACCTCGTGGCCTCCTCTTTTATGTCTTGACGTAGGATCCAAGTCTTCCGGGTCTTGTTTGTTGAGAAAATCACGTTCCCGAAGGTTTCATTCCGTTTGGACTCCGTTTGATATTCCTTTTCTTGGAAACCCTAAAACAGACAAAAAACAGCAATTCTGGGCTGGGCCTCCGGTTAATAGGTTAGTCCCAAAAATAATATAAAAGTGGAAAATAAAGCCCAATAAAGTCCAAAACGGTAGATAATATAGCATGGAGCAATCAAAAATTATAGATACATTGGAGACGTATCATGCATCCCCAAGCTTTGGCTTTTAGGTGTCCTTAGATTATCTTGGGGGTGCCATGGGCATCCCCAAGCTTAGACTCTTGCCATTCCTTATTCCATAATCCATCAAATCTTTACCCAAAACTTGAAAACTTCACAACACAAAACTTAAAGTAGAAAATCTCGTGAGCTCCGCTAGCGAAAGAAAACAAAACACCACTTCAAGGTACTGTAATGAAATAATTATTTATTTATATTGGTGTTAAACCTACTGTATTCCAACTTCTCTATGGTTTATAAACTATTTTACTAGCCATAGATTCATCAAAATAAGCAAACAACACAAGAAAAACAGAATCTGTCAAAAACAGAAAAGTCTGTAGTAATCTGTAGCTAGCGCAAGATCTGGAACCCCAAAAATTCTAAAATAAATTGCTGGACGTGAGGAATTTATATATTAATCAGCTTCAAAAAGAATTAACTAAATATCACTTTCAAAATAAAAATGACAGCAGTTCTCATGAGCGCTAAAGTTTCTGTTTTTTACAGCAAGATTAAAAAGACTTTTCCCAAGTCTTCCCAACGGTTCTACTTGGCACGAACACTAATTAAACACAAAAAAATACAACCAAAACAGAGGTAGACAAATTATTTATTACTAAACAGGAGCAAAAAGCAAGGAATAGAAATAAAATTGGGTTGCCTCCCAACAAGCGCTATCGTTTAACGCCCCTAGCTAGGCATAAAAGCGAAGATAGATCTAAGTATTGCCGTAGTAATAGGATAAATCATTAGAACTCATTTCATATTCTCTACGTTCAGAAGAAAGTTTTCTTTGAGGCAAGCAAAAGTAATCAAAAGGGCTAAATTTAATGGGACAAAAGTCCCCAAGATCAACCTTAGGAGGTATAAGTTCCTCCTTCGGCCCTTCGTATTGCACAATTAATTCATCATTATAAGCATTCTTTTGACAAAACTTTGTGAGCCTATACTCGAGAGAATATCCTAACTCATTATTTTGAATACCCAAGTTATTACTAAGTTCAGAGATTCTATCAACTAGAACATTGGTAGGAACCCTTTTTCTAAGATTCTCATTGAAAGCAACAAAGTTTAGAGATTGAAAACGCATTATTTCTTCTTGATCAAAAAGGATAGCCTATATGGGAGGACGACCAGCGTCCACCCTATAATGCGCAAAGATTTCTTTGGACTCTTTTATTATGAATCTAAACTCATGAGCCAAAAAGATAGTAGCGGCACGCTTAACAGAATAATGCTCAATATTAGAAAATTCAAGGAAAATCCTTTGTATGCAAGGATGCAAGTGCATAAATTGTCTTTCAAGTTCAACTACAAGCATGGCGATAGGATCCGCAATGCTACTGGTTCTATGAAGAATAGAACTACCCATAGAAGTCAAAGCACCGGCACAAGTAAAGAAATCTTGGATAACTCCTTTTCCAATAATATTACCACTACCAATACGGAATTTCTTTGTATGTAAGATAGGGGGTTCTTCAGCAGGAGCATCAGAATTTTCCATAGTATTTTTATTGTCCATATCGACAATAATTTCCCCAATTTTAGACATAACGGCAAAAATGCAAGGGGAAGAAAGGTGCAAATAGAGAAAGAGAGGGAGGATAGAGAGAGAGGGTGAATAAAACGGCAAGGGTGAAGTGGGGGAGAGGAAAACGAGAGGCAAATGGCAAATAATGTAATGCGGGAGATAAGGATTTGTGATGGCTACTTGGTATGTTGACTTTTGCGTAGACTCCCCGGCAACGGCGCCAGAAATGACTCATTGTTGGGAGTCAAATCTTGACTTGTCTTACGCAAACCTCCCCGGCAACGGTGCCAGAAATCCTTCTTGCTACCTCTTGAGCACTGCGTTGGTTTTTCCTTGAAGAGGAAAGGGTGATGTAGTAAAGCAGCGTAAGTATTTCTCTTAGTTTTTGAGAACCAACGTATCAATCCAGTAGGAGGCCACGCGCGTGTCCCTCGCACCTACACAAACAAATAAATCCTCGCAACCAACACGATAAGGGGTTGTCAATCTCTACACAGTCACTTACGAGAGTGAGATCTGATAGATATGATAAGATAATATTTTTGGTATTTTTATGATAAAGATGCAAAGTAAAATAGAAAGCAATAAAAATAACTAAGTATTGGAAGATTGATATAATGGAGAATAGACCCAGGGGCCATAGGTTTCACTAGTGGCTTCTCTCATGAGCATAAGTATTTACGGTGGGTGAACAAATTACTGTTGAGAAATTGATAGAATTGAGCATAGTTATGAGAATATCTAGGTATGATCATGTATATAGGCATCACGTCCGAGACAAGTAGATCGACTCCTGCCTGCATCTACTACTATTACTCCACACATCGACCACTATCCAGCATGCATCTAGAGTATTAAGTTCATAAGAACAGAGTAACGCTTTAAGCAAGATAACATGATGTAGAGGGATAAACTCATGCAATATGAAATAAACCCCATCTTGTTATCCTTGATGGCAACAATACAATACGTGCCTTGCTGCCCCTACTGTCACTGGGAAAGGACACCGCAAGGTTGAACCCAAAGCTAAGCACTTCTCCCATTGCAAGAAAGATCAATCTAGTAGGCCAAGCCAAACTGATAATTCGAAGAGACTTGCCAAGGTAACCAATCATACATAAAAGAATTCAGAGAAGATTCAAATATTGTTCATAGATAAACTTGATCATAAACCCACAATTCATCGGTCTCAACAAACACACCGCAAAAGAAGATTACATCGAATAGATCTCCACGAGAGAGGGGGAGAACATTGTATTGAGATCCAAAAAGAGAGAAGAAGCCATCTAGCTAATAACTACGGACCCGTAGGTCTGAAGTAAACTACTCACACTTCATCGTAAGGGCTATGGTGTTGATGTAGAAGCCCTCCGTGATCGATGCCCCCTCCGACGGAGCTCCGGGACAGGCCCCGAGATGGGATCTCGTGGATACAGAAAGTTACGGCGGTGGAATTAGGGTTTTGGCTCCGTATCTGGTAGTTTCGGGGTACGTAGGTATATATAGGAGGAAGGAGTACGTCGTCGGAGCAACAGGGGGCCCACGAGGGTGGAGGGCGCGCCGAGGGGGGGGGGGTTGGCGCGCCCCCTACCTCGTGGCCTCCTTGTTGGTGCTTGACGTAGGGGCAAAGTCTCCTGGATCATGTTCGTTCCGAAAATCATGTTCCTGAAGGTTTCATTCCGTTTGGACTCCGTTTGATATTCTTTTCTTGCGAAACCCTAAAATAGGAAAAAAAACAGCAATTCTGGGCTGGGCCTTCGGTTAATAGGCTAGTCCCAAAAATAATATAAAAGTGTATAATAATGCCCAATAATGTTTAAAACAGGATATAACATAGCATGGAACAGTCAAAAATTATAGATACGTTGGACACGTATCAGCGCAGAGGTGGGCAGCCCGTAGCCGCCGAGCGGCGCGCGGAGCGAGGGGGGCGCCGTAGCCAGCGCCAACCGGATGATAAGGCACGCCGAGGAAAGCCTGGTGGCCTGCGGGGCGAGGTCCGAGAAGACCCGGCACAGGGGCCCTTGGGATGGGCATGTGGTAGGCATGCACCACACCCGTCCAAGGGTTCTGACCAGCCTCCCATGGCGGAGGCGGTTGCGGGTAGTGCCCCCCCTCTCGGCGCCCTAGTTCTGCTGCTATTGTCAGCGGCCACTGCCGCCGCGCCGGTTGCACTGGCCCCGCCTTGCTGCTGCTGCTGGAGAGGCATGGGCGGCAGCTGGAAGTACCCGGCAGGCGGCGGAGGGCGTGTTTGGGACGACGTGGCCGATGGAGCAGGGCCGCCGCGGGTGGTGCCGGCTGTGAGGGCGGTGTGTTCGACCCGTTGTTTCACCTTCGTCATCCGGCGCTCCTCGAGCTTGAGGTACGCGACGACGCGCTGAAAGGTGGGCTGCGGCAACAAAGTGAGGTTAGAAATGGCATTGCCGAAATCTTCGTTGAGGCTGGCGATGAGGGTGTTGAGAATAAGGTCGTCGGAGACTTTGGCGCCGATGTCACGAAATTCATCGGTGAGCATCTTGAGCCACATGCAGTACTCATCGATGGTGTTGTCCTGATGACAGGCGAAGAACTCCTGCTGCAAGAAAACAAGGCGCTGGAGTTTGTTGTCGGTGAAGAGCGCGTTGATTTTGGTCCACACGGCGCAAGCATCGTCGTCCTCGGCGACGACCGCATGGAAGATGCCCTTCGAGATGGTTTGATAGAACCATCGGAGGAGCGTGTCCTCAATGGCGGACCACTCCGGATCGCCCTTCATGAACTCGCCGTCCACGGAGCCATCGATGTGCTTGGTGATGTAGTACTCATGGAAGACAAGGTTGAAGTAGGTTTCCCACGCGTAGTAGGAGGAGCTGGAGTTGTCGAGACAGATGGGAACCCGGGCCTCGATGTTCAGGTCGCTGATGCTGACAGCAGAGGGTTCGGGACCAGCGAAGGGGTTGGAGCTGTGGGTGGAGGAGGATCCCGGCAAATCCATGGAGCGGCGGCTAGGGTTAGGGCAGCGGTTCGGGGGGTTTTGGTGGAGCGGCGGCGGGGTGGAGAAGGGGAAGCAGCGGCGGCAGAGAGGTGGTGCGACGGCTACGGGCTATAGCGGCGGCGGCGTCGTGACAGAAGGGCGGGCGGGCGATGACTGTAGGGGTAGCGGCGGCGGGGTGGAGGCGAAAGCGAGGGTGGGAGGCGCAACATGTTGGAAATATGCCCTAGAGGCAATAATAAAATGGTTATTATTATATTTCTTTGTTCATGATAATTGTCTATTGTTCATGCTATAATTGTGTTATCCAGAAATCGTAATACATGTGTGAATCCATAGACCACAACACGTCCCTAGTGAGCCTCTAGTTGACTAGCTCGTTGATCAAAAGATAGTCATGGTTTCCTGATTATGGACATTGGATGTCATTGATAACGGGATCACATCATTAGGAGAATGATGTGATGGACAAGACCCAATCCTAAGCATAGCTCAAAGATCGTGTAGTTCGTTTGCTGTAGCTTTTCCGAATGTCAAGTATCATTTCCTTAGACCATGAGATTGTGCAACTCCCGGATACCATAGGAGTGCTTTGGGTGTGCCAAACGTCACAACGTAACTGGGTGACTATAAAGGTACACTACAGGTATCTCCGAAAGTGTCTGTTGGGTTGGCAAGAATCGAGACTGGGATTTGTCACTCCGTATGACGGAGAGGTATCTCTAGGCCCACTCGGTAATGCATCATCATAATGATCTCAATGTGACCAAGTGGTTGATCACGGGATCATGCATTACGGTACGAGTAAAGTGACTTGCCGGCAACGAGATTGAACGAGGTATTGGGATACCGACGATCGAGTCTCGGGCAAGTAACGTACCGATTGACAAAGGGAATTGTATACGGATTGATTGAATCCTCGACATCGTGGTTCATCCGATGAGATCATCGTGGAGCATGTGGGAGCCAACATGGGTATCCAGATCCTGTTGTTGGTTATTGATCGGAGAGGCGTCTCGGTCATGTCTGCATGTCTCCCGAACCCGTAGGGTCTACACACTTAAGGTTCGGTGACGCTAGGGTTGTAGAGATATTAGTATGCAGTAACCCGAAAGTTGTTCGGAGTCCTGGATGAGATCCCGGACGTCACGAGGAGTTCCGGAATGGTCCGGAGGTAAAGATTTATATATAGGAAGTAAAGTTTCGGCCATCGGGAAGGTTTCGGGGGTCGCCGGTATTGTACCGGGACCACCGGAAGGGTCCCGGGGGTCCACCGGGTGGGGCCACCTATCCCGGAGGGCCTCATGGGCTGAAGTGGGAGGGGAACAAGCCCCTGGTGGGCTGGTGCGCCCCCCTTGGGCCTCCCCTGCGCCTAGGGTTGGGAAACCCTAGGGGTGGGGGCGTCCCCCACTTGGCTTGGGGGGGGAAGCCACCCCTTGGCTGCCGCCCCCCTTGGAGATCCATCTCCTAGGGCCGGCGCCCCCCCAAGGCCCCTATATAAAGAGGGGGGAGGGCAGCCGCACCCCCTTGCTCTTGGCGCCTCCCTCTCCCTCCGTTACACCTCTCCTCCCCGCTTGCGCTTGGCGAAGCCCTGCCGGGATCCTGCTGCATCCACCACCACGCCGTCATGCTGCTGGATCTTCATCAACCTCTCCTTCCCCCTTTCTGGATCAAGAAGGAGGAGACGTCATCCCAACCGTACGTGTGTTGAACGCGGAGGTGCTGTCCGTTCGGCACTTGGTCATCGGTGATTTGGATCACGACGAGTACGACTCCATCAACTCCGTTCTCTTGAACGCTTCCGCGCGCGATCTACAAGGGTATGTAGATGCACTCCTCTCTCCCTCGTTGCTAGATGACTCCATAGATTGATCTTGGTGATGCGTAGAAAATTGTAAAATTCTGCTACGTTCCCCAACAGTGGCATCATGAGCTAGGTCTATGCGTAGTTTCTATGCACGAGTAGAACACAAAGTAGTTGTGGGTGTTGATATTGTCAATTATCTTGCCGTTACTAGTCTTATCTTGATTCGGCGGCATTGTGGGATGAAGCGGCCCGGACCGACCTTACACGTACGCTTACGTGAGACTGGTTCCACCGATTGACATGCTCTAGTTGCATAAGGTGGCTGGCGGGTGTCTGTCTCTCCCACTTTAGTCGGATCGGATTCGATGAACAGGGTCCTTATGAAGGGTAAATATAAATTGGCAATTCACGTTGAGGTTCTGGCGTAGGTAAGAAACGTTCTTGCTAGAAACCTATAGCAGCCACGTAAAAACATGCAACAACAATTAGAGGACGTCTAACTTGTTTTTGCAGCAAGTGTTTTGTGATGTGATATGGCCAAAGGATGTGATGAATGATATATGTGATGTATGAGATGATCATGTTCTTGTAATGGGAATCACGACTTGCATGTCGATGAGTATGACAACCGGGAGGAGCCATAGGAGCTGTCTTAATTTATTTGTGACCTGCGTGTCAACATATAAGGTCATGTAATTACTTTACTTTATTGCTAAACCGTTAGCCATAGTAGTAGAAGTAATAGATGACGTGACAACTTCAAGAAGACACGATGATGGAGATCATGATGATGGAGATCATGGTGTCATGCCGGTGACAACGATGATCATGGAGCCCCGAAGATGGAGATCAAAAGGAGCAAATGATATTGGCCATATCATGTCACTATTTGATTGCATGTGATGTTTATCATGTTTTACATCTTATTTTCTTAGAACGACGGTATCTTAAATAAGATGATCCCTCGTAATAATTTCAAGAAAGTGTTCCCCCTAATTGTGCACCGTTGCGAAGGTTCGTTGTTTCAAAGCACCACATGATGATCGGGTGTGATAGATTCTAACGTTCGAATACAACGGGTGTAAGCCAGATTTACACACGCAATACACTTAGGTTGACTTGACGAGCCTAGCATGTACAGACATGGCCTCGGAACACAGAAGACCGAAAGGTCGAGCATGAGTCATATAGAAGATACGATCAACATGAAGATGTTCACCGATGTTGACTAGTCCGTCTCAAGAGATGATCGGACACGGCCTAGTTAACTTGGATCATGTTTCACTTAGATGACTGGAGGGATGTCTATCTGAGTGGGAGTTCATTGAGTAATTTGATTAGATGAACTTAATTATCATGAACTTAGTCCAAAATATTTACAATATGTCTTGTAGATCAAATGGCCCACGTTGTCCTCAACTTCAACGCATTCCTAGAGAAAACCAAGCTGAAAGACGATGGCAGCAACTATACGGACTGGGTCCGAAACCTGAGGATCATCCTCATAGCTGCCAAGAAAGATTATGTCCTAGAAGCACCGCTAGGTGACGCACCTGTCCCAGAGAACCAAGACGTTATGAACGCTTGGCAGTCACGTGCTGATGATTACTCCCTCGTTCAGTGCAGCATGCTTTACAGCTTAGAACCGGGGCTCCAAAAGCGTTTTGAGAGACACGGAGCATATGAGATGTTCGAAGAGCTGAAAATGGTTTTTCAAGCTCATGCCCGAGTCGAGAGATATGAAGTCTCCGACAAGTTCTTCAGCTATAAGATGGAGGAAAATAGTTCTGTCAGTGAGCACATACTCAGAATGTCTGGGTTGCATAACCGCTTGACTCAGCTGGGAGTTAATCTCCCGGATGACGCGGTCATTGATAGAATCCTTCAGTCGCTTCCACCGAGCTACAAGAGCTTTGTGATGAACTTCAATATGCAGGGGATGGAAAAGACCATTCCTGAGGTATATTCAATGCTGAAATCAGCGGAGGTAGAAATCAAAAAGGAACATCAAGTGTTGATGGTGAATAAAACCACTAAGTTCAAGAAAGGCAAGGGTAAAAAGAACTTCAAGAAGGACGGCAAGGGAGTTGCCGCGCCCGGTAAGCAAGCTGCCGAGAAGAAGGCAAAGAATGGACCCAAGCCCGAGACTGAGTGTTTTTATTGCAAGGGAAGTGGTCACTGGAAGCGGAACTGCCCCAAATACTTAGCGGACAAGAAGGCCGGCAACACTAAAGGTATATGTGATATACATGTAATTGATGTGTACCTTACCAGTACTCGTAGTAGCTCCTGGGTATTTGATACCGGTGCGGTTGCTCACATTTGTAACTCAAAGCAGGAGCTGTGGAATAAACGGAGACTGGCGAAGGACGAGGTGACGATGCGCATCGGGAATGGTTCCAAGGTCGATGTGATCGCCGTCGGCACGCTGCCTCTACATTTACCTACGGGATTAGTTTTAAACCTCAATAATTGTTATTTAGTGCCAGCTTTGAGCATGAACATTGTATCAAGATCTCGTTTAATTCGAGATGACTACTCATTTAAATCCGAGAATAATGGTTGTTCTATTTATATGAGTGATATGTTTTATGGTCATGCTCCATTGGTGAATTGTTTATTCTTAATGAATCTCGAGCGTAATGTTACACATATTCATAGTGTGAATACCAAAAGATGTAAGGTTGATAATGATAGTCCCACATACTTGTGGCACTGCCGCCTTGGTCACATAGGTGTCAAACGCATGAAGAAGCTCCTTGCAGATGGACTTTTGGAGTCTCTTGATTACGAATCATTTGACACGTGCGAACCATGCCTCATGGGTAAAATGACCAAGACTCCGTTCTTAGGAACAATGGAGCGAGCAACCAACTTATTGGAAATCATACATACTGATGTGTGCGGTCCAATGAGTGTTGAGGCTCGCGGTGGCTATCGTTATGTTCTCACCCTCACTGATGACTTGAGTAGATATGGGTATGTCTACTTAACGAAACACAAGTCTGAGACCTTTGAAAAGTTCAAGGAATTTCAGAGTGAGGTTGAGAATCAACGTGATAGGAAAATCAAGTTCTTACGATCAGATCATGGGGGAGAATACTTGAGTCACGAATTTGGCACACACTTAAGAAAATGTGGAATAGTTTCACAGCTCACGCCGCCTGGAACACCTCAGCGTAATGGTGTGTCCGAATGTCGTAATCGCACTCTATTAGATATGGTACGATCTATGATGTCTCTTACCGATTTACCGCTGTCATTTTGGGGTTATGCTTTAGAGACTGCCGCATTCACTGTAAATAGGGCTCCGTCGAAATCCGTTGAGACGACACCGTATGAATTATGGTTTGGGAAGAAACCTAAGCTGTCGTTTCTAAAAGTTTGGGGATGCGATGCTTATGTCAAGAAACTTCAACCTGAAAAGCTCGAACCCAAATCGGAAAAATGCGTCTTCATAGGATACCCTAAAGAAACTATTGGGTATACCTTCTACCTAAGATCCGAAGGCAAGATCTTTGTTGCCAAGAATGGGTCCTTTCTAGAGAAAGAGTTTCTCTCGAAAGAAATAAGTGGGAGGAAAGTAGAACTTGATGAAGTATTACCTCTTGAACCGGTAAGTGGCGCAGCTCAAGAAAATGTTCCTGAGGTGCCTGCACCGACTAGAGAGGAAGTTGATGATGATGATCATGAAACTTCAGATCAAGCTACTACTGAACTTCATAGGTCCACGAGGACACGTTTCGCACCAGAGTGGTACAGCAACCCTGTCTTGGAAATCATGTTGTTAGACAACGGTGAACCTTCGAACTATAAAGAAGTGATGGCGGGCCCGGATTCCGACAAATGGCTGGAAGCCATGAAATCCGAGATAGGATCCATGTATGAAAACGAAGTATGGACTTTGACTGACTTGCCCGTTGATCGGCGAGCCATAGAAAATAAATGGATCTTTAAGAAGAAGACAGACGCGGATAGTAACGTAACCATCTATAAAGCTCGGCTTGTCGCTAAGGGTTATCGACAAGTTCAAGGGGTTGACTACGATGAGACTTTCTCGCCCATAGCGAAGCTAAAGTCCGTCCGAATCATGTTAGCAATTGCCGCATTCTATTATTATGAGATATGGCAAATGGACGTCAAAACGGCATTCCTTAATGGTTTCCTTAAGGAAGAATTGTATATGATGCAGCCGGAAGGTTTTGTCGATCCTGAGAATGCTGACAAGGTGTGCAAGCTCCAACGCTCGATTTATGGGCTGGTGCAAGCATCTCGGAGTTGGAACATTCGTTTTGATGAGATGATCAAAGCGTTTGGGTTTACGCAGACTTATGGAGAAGCCTGCATTTACAAGAAAGTGAGTGAGAGCTCTGTAGCATTTCTCATATTGTATGTGGATGACATACTGTTGATGGGAAATGATATAGAATTCTTGGAAAGCATAAAGGCCTACTTGAACAAGTGTTTTTCAATGAAGGACCTTGGAAAAGCTGCTTATATATTAGGCATCAAGATCTATAGAGATAGATCGAGACGCGTCATTGGTCTTTCACAGAGTACGTACCTTGACAAGATATTGAAGAAGTTCAAAATAGATCAGTCAAAGAAGGGGTTCTTGCCTGTATTGCAAGGTACGAGATTGAGCACGGCTCAATGCCCGACCACGGCAGAAGATAGAGAAAGATGAGTGTCGTCCCCTATGCCTCGGCCATAGGGTCGATCATGTATGCTATGTTGTGTACCAGACCTGATGTAAACCTTGCCGTAAGTTTGGTGGGAAGGTACCAAAGTAATCTCGGCATGGAACACTGGACAGTGGTCAAGAATATCCTGAAGTACCTGAAAAGGACCAAGGATATGTTTCTCGTTTATGGAGGTGACGAAGAGCTCGTCGTAAAGGGTTACGTCGATGCTAGCTTCGACACAGATCTGGATGACTCTAAGTCACAAACCGGATACGTGTATATTTTGAATGGTGGGGCAGTAAGCTGGTGCAGTTGCAAGCAAAGCGTTGTGGTGGGATCTACATGTGAAGCGGAGTACATGGCAGCCTCGGAGGCAACACAAGAAGCAGTCTGGGTGAAGGAGTTCATTACCGACCTAGGAGTCATACCCAATGAGTCGGGCCCGATGACTCTCTTCTGTGACAACAATGGAGCTATTGCCCTTGCCAAGGAGCCCAGGTTTCACAGGAAGACCAGGCATATCAAGCGTCGCTTCAACTCCATTCATGAAAGTGTTCAAAATGGAGAGATAGAGATTTGTAAAGTACATGCGGACCTGAATGTGGCAGATCCGTTGACTAAACCTCTCCCTAGAGCAAAACATGATCAACACCAGAACTGCATGGGTGTTCGATTCATCACAATGTAACTAGACTATTGACTCTAGTGCAAGTGGGATACTGTTGGAAATATGCCCTAGAGGCAATAATAAAATGGTTATTATTATATTTCTTTGTTCATGATAATTGTCTATTGTTCATGCTATAATTGTGTTATCCGGAAATCGTAATACATGTGTGAATCCATAGACCACAACACGTCCCTAGTGAGCCTCTAGTTGACTAGCTCATTGATCAAAAGATAGTCATGGTTTCCTGACTATGGACATTGGATGTCATTGATAACGGGATCACATCATTAGGAGAATGATGTGATGGACAAGACCCAATCCTAAGCATAGCTCAAAGATCGTGTAGTTCGTTTGTTGTAGCTTTTCCGAATGTCAAGTATCATTTCCTTAGACCATGAGATTGTGCAACTCCCGGATACCGTAGGAGTGCTTTGGGTGTGCCAAACGTCACAACGTAACTAGGTGACTATAAAGGTACACTACAGGTATCTCCGAAAGTGTCTGTTGGGTTGGCACGAATCGAGACTGGGATTTGTCACTCCGTATGACGGAGAGGTATCTCTGGGCCCACTCGGTAATGCATCATCATAATGAGCTCAATGTGACCAAGTGGTTGATCATGGGATCATGCATTACGGTACAAGTAAAGTGACTTGCCGGCAATGAGATTGAACGAGGTATTGGGATACCGACGATCGAGTCTCGGGCAAGTAACGTACCTATTGACAAAGGGAATTGTATACGGATTGATTGAATCCTCGACATCGTGGTTCATCCGATGAGATCATCGTGGAGCATGTGGGAGCCAACATGGGTATCCAGATCCCGCTGTTGGTTATTGACCGGAGAGGCGTCTCGGTCATGTCTGCATTTCTCCCGAACCCGTAGGGTCTACACACTTAAGGTTCGGTGACGCTAGGGTTGTAGAGATATTAGTATGCAGTAACCCGAAAGTTTTTCGAAGTCCCGGATGAGATCCCGGACGTCACGAGGAGTTCCGGAATGGTCCGGAGGTAAAGATTTATATATAGGAAGTACAGTTTCGGCCATCGGGAAGGTTTCGGGGGTCGCCGGTATTGTACCGGGACCACCGAAAGGGTCTCGGGGGTCCACCGGGTGGGGCCACCTATCCCGGAGGGCCTCATGGGCTGAAGTGGGAGGGGAACCAGCCCCTGGTGGGCTGGTGCGCCCCCCCTTGGGCCTCCCCTGCGCCTAGGGTTGGGAAACCCTAGGGGTGGGGGCGCCCCCCACTTGGCTTGGGGGGGAAGCCACCCCTTGGCCGCCGCCCCCTTGGAGATCCATATCCTAGGGCCGGCCCCCCCCAAGCCCCCTATATAAAGAGGGGGGAGGGCAGCCGCACCCCCTTGCTCTTGGCGTCTCCCTCTCCCTCCGTTACACCTCTCCTCCCCGCTTGCGCTTGGCGAAGCCCTGCCGGGATCCTGCTGCATCCATCACCACGCCGTCGTGCTGCTGAATCTTCATCAACCTCTCCTTCCCCCTTGCTGGATCAAGAAGGAGGAGACGTCATCCCAACCGTACATGTGTTGAACGCGGAGGTGCTGTCCGTTCGGCACTTGGTCATCGGTGATTTGGATCATGACGAGTACGACTCCATCAACTCCGTTCTCTTGAACGCTTCCGCGCGCGATCTACAAGGGTATGTAGATGCACTCCTCTCTCCCTCGTTGCTAGATGACTCCATAGATTGATCTTGGTGATGCGTAGAAAATTTTAAAATTCTGCTACGTTCCCCAACACGACACGGGGCGGCGGCGGCGGGAGGGTGTGGCGGCGGCAGGGTGTGGCGGCGGCAGGGTGTGGCGGCGGCGGGGTGTGGAGGCGGTGGGGAGCGGCGGCAGCGGGGAGAGGGCGGCAGTGGCGCTGGTTGAAAGCTAGGGTAGGATCGAGAGGTCTGATACCATGTTAGAGAAGGGTTTGGCAATGCAACTCACGATGGTATTGATCGGGTGCAGATGCACGTATATATGTACAATATGGGCTTCAACCTCAACTATACAAAGACTGGGAGGTAGACCAAGATATACAAATATATATATGCAAAATATATGTTCACCATTCATGGGTAGAGCGTCAGTGTTTGAATATTTGCCCTATGCCCCTGTCTATTCTTGAGAGGGATCAGTTTTGCCTTTGTGATGGACATGTCGCTCTATTGGGTCAACAAATTACGCCAAAAACTTCCATGAACAATCCTGCTTGAGAAAGGCAAAGCACACCCTTCTACTCCCTTCATTCCTAAATGTAAGTTTTTTTAAAGATTTTAATAAAAATTATATACAAATGTATATAGACATATTTTAAGTGTAAATTCACTCATTTTACTTCGTATGTAGTCTGTATTGAAATCTCTAAAAAAACTTATATTTCGGAAGGGAGGGAGTAGCTGCTTAGAACATGTCATGGTCATTACCTTACAAGGAAAGCATATGAGTTGTGTTTTACAAATTTCTGTCTAGCCTGTAATCCTAAAACCAGAAAATCCTAACAGTTTGGTTGTGATAAAACGATGCCAGCCCTATTTACCTTGTAGATCATCTTCATCGATCGTGTTCCATACCATCAAACATGTGTGAGCACTAGAAGGCCACAAAATTATTGGGAAAAAAGCAAGTACTCTTTTTAGGGTGAGTACGTAGTTAAGATGAGCATAAAGTAACAATCCTAGGTTTTGCGAAGCCTAGTTGCTTTTTCCCACATCTCCATTACAGTATCCGGACAAGTTCTTTTGAGCCGATTGTACCCTCTGCTTGCCACCACATCATCTATTTTAGTAGATGATGATGATGCAATAAATCGAATGCAAGCATCTTGTAGCCGAGAACAAGTATGTTGATTGGCCAAAGCCAATGTAGTTGCAAGGGACTCGGCATCGAGGTCTTTGCAGAGGATGCTTTCACACATAAGCTTCAATCTTTCCATGCCATACCGGTCCGCAGCCATCAGCAGGTGCCTGGTCACCTCTTTCTTATCGTCTCCATCCAGCAAGTCATCATCGCCCATGACAGGCAACAAATTGTTATAGATGAAGTGGAGAAGAAACTTGAAGACAAGAGGTTGCATGTTGTTAATGACGATGCGGCTTGAATCCTTCTCCATCATCGGCCCATAGAGCATCGCCTTGAAAACCGGAGACCGCATCGCTAGCACGAGCTTGTGTGCTGGAAATTTCTCTCCTTGAACCTCGAATGTCACATCCACGCCCTCCTTTGCCTCTAGTAGCTCCCGAGTTGGTCCGTGATTTCCGACGTCGGTGACGCCTCCTCCTCCTCAATATGGGCCTCCTCCTCGATAACATATGGTTCCTTGATGACGGTCAAGGCGCATTTGATAGTGAGACGATCGTCAACAACATAGCCTGATGCTTCCATCTCGCCCCTGTTTAACTTGTGAGTGACAAAGTAGTCTGGATTGGGAAGATTGGCCGACAAGGCGGCCACCGACGAAGAAAACTGCTTGGTTGTCCAGTGGAACAAGCTGATTGTGGAGGATACCCACGCCGTCAATGCCATGTGGTCCAGCTCCTTCAGCTCCAGAGCGACCACTATGTCGTCCTTGCCATCTTCCATACACCCGTCCGGGTAATAGTGGAGGCACCACTCATGGCCGCCAACAGTGAACCATGACGACTCGATGTAGCAGCCGACGCCCATGCCCCTGTGAATGCTGTAATTGGAGATCTTGAACAAGTGCTCCCCCTGCTCCCACTCCGCTGTGCACGTCGATGCGCTCAGCAACATTGACATTACCAATTTCTTTTCTTGGTAAGGCCTCCTTTGGTTTGAAGGATTTTTGTAGGAATTTCATAGGATTGGATTTTTGTAGGAAAAATTCCTTTAGAGCCCTTTGGTTTGGAGGAATGGAATCCTATTTCTATGAAGGAATTCTTCCTATCCTTCACATTTCATAGGAAAATAAACATTAGTCTAGACTCAATGGAAAAAGTCCTATGAAGTGAATCAAATGACATCTACTTTCTTATTCCTATTCATAGGATTTGAGATGCATGTATCTCATTTCCTATGACTTCTCTATTCCTATGATTTTTTTATCCTATGAACCAAAGGAGGCCTAAGTGTATCTATCATGTCCTGGTAGTGGTGCGGATTGATTCTTGAGGTGATTTCTCTTCTTTCTTTTCACAACCCACCTCTTATACTTATACTAGTAGTACATCTCGATCTGTGTTGATCCAATCGAATTAGCAATGCAATCACATGATGTACTTTGATCCGGAGTCGGTGGCTGGCTCCGTAACCTAGTCCAACACGATCCTTTCCCCTCACAATGCTTATTTTCTGTTTTTTCTTTGAGACATCTTATTTTCCGATTGGGCCAGAAGCTGGGCTCTGCCATCTCAGCTATAGCATAGCAGACTAAAAGGCCCACAATGCTTAGGTGGCATTTGTTTGGGCTTCAGATTGTGATTCTCGGATTCTAGCCTCTTCAAAATCTGATTCTCAAACAAACAGTCAGATTCTTACCTCAGATTCGTAGAATCGATTCTACCAAATGCACTACGCACGCCCTGAAGCCGGAATCAGCGATTTCGTTGATTCCCGAGCTGCCACTTACCCCCTTTCAACAATAGGCCAACATCTCCCCGTTATTACGATGGAATTGCCACTCCGTCCCAACCCAACTAATGCCACCGACAGGGTTTCCTCTCGTTCGTTCCTCTCCTTCGTTCTCACACAGCGAACAGAAACAGAGAGGCGATGGCGGAGGGGAACTTTTGGTTCCTGGGTACATATGTACTCTATATGCAAAAAAAATAGTAATTCAACAAAAAGTCAAAAATTTCTAAAAATATTTTTGATAAAAACTTGACCTTCCATTGTACTAGTGAGAAAAGTGACAAAAACATAAAATTCCTCTTTGACTTCTTTTCAAAAAAGACAAATTTCCGGTCAAAATAGCGTGAATAGTGATCTATAGTAGCAAATAAATTTTGTCTTTTTCGCTGTGAAGTCAACATAGTTTTCTTTTTTCTGAAAATGTGTATACTAGTGCGCAAGTAAGTCAACTTTATTCTAGAAATAGTTCTTCACTATTTTGACTTTTTGTTTAACTATTAAAAATAAATCCCCATATAGGGTACATATGTACCTAGGAACCATTGGGTATTTCCCAGGCGATGGCTCTCTAGGTTTCGGCCACCGCCACCACCGCTAGCCCCGTCGCCACCTGGGCGTGCATATCAGGGGCCCTCCTCCCCCCACCATACACCGGCGACGAGATCCGCTGCGCTGCCGTCCCCTAGCTCCACCTAAGTCGTGCCGCCCCTGGTCTATGCCTGCACCGCCGCCGCTCATCCCCGCCTGCGCCACCGGCTCAAGTTGTCTGTGCACCTCGTCGGAGCTCCTGCTGCACCGCACCTTCGCCCACCTTGGCCCTCGACTCGAGCTACACCCGCTTGACTGCACCTTCGCTGCCCGGTTGATGCTAGGTTGTGAGCATGAAATGCTTGATCTTGAAGAGGATGAAACCAAGGAGGAAGAACTACATACTACCCAAGCCAAGAAGGCAAAGAAGGGGCCAGGGAAGATGGATGGAAGCTCTATGAAACTATGATGATTGGTTAGTATATATTTTGGATGATATGTGCACATATGTAAGACTATGATGGTTGGTCCATATATGGATGATATATTTCGTATGGAAGACTACGAGGGTTGATTCTTTTTTTGATGTTACGTTTCATATGCATGTTTCGGATGATATATTCATACCATTTGTCATTTCTCAAAAAATACATTCTCTATATTGTGTTTTTTGCACTAGTTCTCACTTTATCAAGTCAAAACAGAGCGCAGGGTAGTGGTTGGTATGGTGGCTGGATCCGGAGCTCCCGAGGTGCGGGTTGGGATCGGGGGAAACCCCTGTCGGCGTGTCCGACACCGGCGCGGTGACGCTTGTGGGCACCACCTGACCTTCCGGGAGGGCGTCGGGGGCTACCCTTCCTCTTGCCTCGTTGTGTACCGGGGGAAACCCTTGGCAACAGCGTCGTCATCGTCGCGATCCTTCTTGGAGGTGTTGATATGTGCCGGCGCTTCGGAGTCTTGGAGTCTAGTGGAAGATCCTGGTGGGCACAGTGGTCGCGAGGCTTCTTCTTTTTTTGTTGATCCGCCGTTGTCGGCATTTGTTTCTTTGTTCTTTCTCTGTCCTTTCTTTTGGGCGTGACTGTGCTGCTTCCGCCCCAGCACCTATCCCTGTATGGTTCGGTTGGTTGCTTTGTATACAAAGCGGAGGGAAACCCCTTTTTCGGCAAAAAACAGATAACTTGTGCTTTAATCTGCATATAAACACCATAGTCAGCAGTCGAGGGCGTTACTGACATTTCACAACACCCACAACTCCTAAAGCTGACAAACAACAGGGTAAACAAACAGCCAGAGTTTGATTCTCAGGAATCCATAGCAAAATGATTTTCAGAAATCTGTAGCCCAAACAAAGGGGGCCTTAAGGGTCGCCTTGCGCTTTTAGATGGAGCTCACGCCCTCAAGCAACACATGAGTTCATCAAAAGATTCATGGCTGACCTGGAAATCATCAAGGAAAATCAACCAGGGGCTAAGAGGGGGCCTCTGCAACAGCAAGCAACTGGGAGCACGAGGCCTAAAGCCCCACCAGCGGGGTATGCAAAAATTCATGTAGATGCCGGAGTGTCCAACTCCCATCGGCGCGGTACAGCTGCAGCAGTGGCAAGGGACCAGTGTGGGATCTATCTTGGCAGCTCGTCGCTTGTGATTGAAGGATTACACGACCCATCAGCCTTCGAGGCAATAGCCTGCCCCGAGGGACTTTCACTCGCTGAAGATTTGGTGCTTCAGAGTTGCGTCATTGCATGTGATGCTAAGCAGGTCATTCAGGACATCCAGAGTACCAGCAGAGGGCGGTATGGTCAGATCATCACCGAGATTAAAGCTAGAGCTGCAAATATCAACTGTAATTTTGTTTTTAAGGCCGGTCGGCTAATATCAACTGCGGATTAGCTAGAGCTCTCGGTGCGCTTCCCAAACTGTTTCGTAGGCTGGTAGATATAGCTGTTAAGTTGAGCGTGAAGCATTGGCATTATGCCCTTGTACGTAGTGCCGCTGTCCCAATCAACCTGTGCAGAATGTTATTTTATGACTTAACTTTCCAGAGAGACCCGTGTCCCGCCGATCACGGCTAATTTTGTGGCCCCTAGTGTAAGCCGGCGCTGGGGCAGGGCCAGTGAACAAACTTTGAACAACGAGCGGATATAAACCCAGTCGCACAAGACAGTTGTCCAAGACTGAGATTGTCACATCCCCATTTTCCAAATACCGCATGCGTCCTCGGGCATGGTACATCTTTTTTTTCTATATATATCACCGGTCATAGTACATCTTATATTTAAATGGTTGCTTGGATGCCGAGAATTAGAGGTGAGCTTTCCGAAAACCCGTCGTTAGAGGATGTTTAGACAAACTAGTTTTGGTTAGGTTTTTTTTTTCTTTTTACGAGAAAACGTTCATTCTATTCATCAATTGTCAAGAAAGTAAAAAAAACACCAGAAGTAAAAATTACTTTCAGTTATGAAGACCACCTAGTGACGACTACAAACACTGGAGCGAGCTGAAAGGAGCGCCGCCGTTATTGCCCCTCCCTCGTCGGAGTCGGATAAACATTTTTGTGATAGTCGTGAAGTCATCATGCTAAGGCCTTATAGAACCAGCGCACCAGAACAGCAACCGCCGCCTATGAATAAAAGCGTAGATTGGAAGGATCCAACCTACAAACACACATACGTAGACGCATGAAGATTGGATCCAGATAGATTCATCGAAGACAAGCGACGACTAGATACCACGCGATTTGCCTGATATACACGTCCCACTATAGGAAAATCCGGTTTTCCCGTGTGTTAGCCTATAGGCTGAGTGCTATTTTTCGGGCACCCGGCTTATGCTCCTCTAAGCCGTGCCCTGCGAGAAAAATACCCGGTAAATACAAAGAACTCGGCTTATGGTCATCTATAAGCCGAGTGTTGCAAAAAAAGCTCTCGGCTTATATGAACCACACGGTATCTACGGAAAAAAGCACCCGGCTTACAACACACACTCGGCAAAGATATCTGCCACATGTCTGCAATGAAAGTAGTTGACGGTGCCGTCACGGAGCAGCCTATAAGCCGTGTGTCCGATGAAATCACTCGGCTTACATTGTTTATAAGTTGTGTGTCATGCGTAAGCACTCGGCTTACAGGACACATAAGCCGTGTGCCCGATGAAAGCACTAGGCTTACATTTTTGCGGATTTTTTGCAACCCGTAACATTTATAAGATGGTTTTCATTGCATTTATATTTACTACTTAATTAGTATTATTATTCTCACCTATTTTCTGTCGACTAGTTTTCATGGGTCTTATTCGTGAAACTCCCAATTTAACATCACTTTAATATTTTGATGACTCTTTCGACCCCCTAGCATACCCATATTATGATGACATGCAAAAATCACTACTGAAAGTTCACTCTACGCCGAGTGCTTTGCTCTTCGTCTAGAGCCAAGACACGGGCACTCGGTAACACGAAGTAAGCCATGGTGCCGAGGTAATTCCCCCCTCCCCCGGGTGGTTGGGTCTGCCACTCCCTTGCCCGCAAAAGGCCTACGCATGTCGCAAAGACAGTACGTAGGATTTTACATGCCGCTTTTGGGCATGATTTCATGTGCCGCCTTGCAGATCTGCAATTTCCGGCGCCGAAACACTAGCGGTGCAATAAATGTCACAAATATTTTAGGCGGGTCCAAAAAATGCATGGGCCTGACACGTGTCATTCGATGAACTCCTTTGAGAGCACGAGAAGTTTCGAGGCCAACGGAGCAACAGGGCCCGCACTTCCTTCACAAACCCGACGCATTCCCTCTCAGTACCCAGAGACTACGTCGGAGATGGTGTAGTTTACAAGCAGCCTCAGGTGAGGCCTACTCGAAACACGCCCAAAATTTTACCACACCCTATGAGGGTCATATGATGACACCGTGCCAGCTCCCGAGGATTTCCGGCATCATACGATTTTTCGAGGATTTAAGTGGTTGGATCAGGCACGACGCTGAGGTAATTTTATCCCCCCGATGGTTGGGCCTGTCCCTCCCTTGTCTGCAAATGGCCTACCCATGTATGGGTGAAATGATGATACCATGCCAAGTTTTAACCTTTTAAGACTTCATTTGTAGTGCTTTTTTAATTTCAGGGTCATTTAACTCAAAAAAATAGCAATCCGCGTAGAGGGAAGTTTTTGGATACTTCTGCATCACAAAAAATTATGAAAAATTATTATCTGTCCTATATCACAAGTGCCCACGCCGAGTGGAAAAAATCATGATTTTATCGCGCTTCGAGTGTTCAATAATATTCACACCGCACCGTTAACGCAGAACGTTTACTATATCGTGTCATCGCCGTCCATAAGGGGGGGCACACCCCAGAGCCACGTGTTGCCTCTTCAGACATGCCACCACACCTTAAGGCATGTACAAGGGCCTCGTGCAACTCTCCGGTGGCATTGCTAACTGATACGTCTCCAACGTATCTATAATTTTTTATTGTTCCATGCTATTATATTATCAACCTTGCATGTTTTATATGCATTTATATGCTATTTTATATGATTTTTGGGACTAAGCTCTTAACCTGGAGCCCAGTGCCAGTTTCTGTTTTTTCCTTGTTTTAGAGAATTGCAGAAAAGGAAAATCAAATAGAGTCCAATTGACCTGAAACTTCACGGAACTTATTTTTGGACCAGAAAAAGCCCACGGAGTATCGGAGTTGAACCAGAAAAGTCCCGGGCTGCCCACGAGGGTGGGGGCGTACCCACCCCCTGGGCGCGCCCCCTGCCTCGTGGACAGCCTGGAGATCCACCGACGTACTTCTTCCTCTAATATATACCCATATACCCTAAAAAAATTCGAGGAGCAGAATAGATCGGGAGTTCCGCCGCCAGAAGCCTCCGTAGCCATCGAAAACCAATCTAGACCCGTTCCGGCACCCTGCCGGAGGGGGGAATCCCTCTCCGGTGTCCATCTTCATCATCCCGGTGCTCTCCATGACGAGGAGGAAGTAGTTCTCCCTCGGGGCTGAAGGTATGTACCAGTAGCTATGTGTTTGATCTCTCTCTCTCTCGTGTTCTTGAGGTGGTATGATCTTGATGTATCGCGAGCTTTGCTATTATAGTTGGATCTTATAATGTTTCTCCCCCTCTACTCTCTTGTAATGGATTGAGTTTTCCCTTTGAAGTTATCTTATCGGATTGAGTCTTTAAGGATTTTAGAGCACTTGATGTATGTCTTGCGTGGGATAACTGTGGTGACAATGGGTTATTCTATTGATTCACTTGATGTATGTTTTGGTGATCAACTTGCGGGTTCCGCCCATGAACCTATGCATAGGGGTTGGCACACGTTTTCATCTTGACTCTCCGGTAGAAACTTTAGGGCACTCTTTGAAGTACTTCTGTGTTGGTTGAATAGATGAATCTGAGATTGTGCGATGCATATCGTATAATCATACCCACAGATACTTGAGGTGACATTAGAGTATCTAGGTGACATTAGGGTTTTGGTTGATTTGTGTCTTAAGGTGTTATTCTAGCATGAACTCTAGGATAGATTGAACGGAAAGAATAGCTTCGTGTTATTTTACTACGGACTCTTGAATAGATCGATCAGAAAGGATAACTTTGAGGTGGTTTCGTACCCTACCATAATCTCTTCGTTTGTTCTCCGCTATTAGTAACTTTAGAGTGACTCTTTTTTGCATGTTGAGGGATAGTTATGTGATCCAATTATGATATTATTGTTGAGAGAACTTGCACTAGCACTACTAGGAAAAAACCTTATACACAGAAATTTAGCAATAGCACGTGTCAAAAATGGGCGCTAGTGCTAAATAGCAGTAGCGCGCGTGCGGAAACCGCGCTGCAGATACAACAGTAGCAGTAGCACGTGCACATGAAAAAGCGCTACCAGTAATATTCCCATTGCTAAAACGGTAGGCTACGCATAGCAGTAGCGGTCTTGGGAGAAGCGCGCTACCGCTAGGACATAAGTAGCAACGCGTTTCGGGCGGAGAGCGCTACTGCTAATGGAAATAAAATAAAATGAAAAACAAATGGAAAAGTAAATGAAAAAGAAACAAATATAAAAAGGAGAAAGGAAAAAATAAAATGTAGAGAAAAATAAATGAAAAGGCGAAAAAAGGAGAAAGGCGTAGCAGTAGCGTCTGTTCGTAGGAGGCGCTATAGCTAACGTAGCTGCAGCGCGTTTCCTAGACCCCTGCTGTAGAAACACAGAAATTACATAGCTATAGCAGTAGCGCGATTCGTGAAGATCGCTATAGCTAACTTAGCTATAGTGCGTTTCGTGAAAAGCGCTACCGCTAAGTTTGACTTAACCAAAAAACTGTTTCCTCCCTGCCACCACTTCTCCCCCAAATCCCTCGACCCACCCCGCCGCCGTCTGCCCGATTCGCCGTCGTCTCCTGCCGACGTCGACGCCCTCGGAGCCACCAGAGCCGAGCGCCGTCGAGGCCACCGGAGCCGCCCCCAACGCCACCGGAGCCGCGCGGCCTCATCAACGCCACCGGAGCCGCAGTCGACGTCACCGGAGCCGTAGTCGACGGCACCGGATCCTCCCTCGCCACAACTTCCTCCCTTGCCGTCACCGAAGACGCCCCTGCCTCCCTCGCCACCACTGCCTCCCGCGCCACCACCGGAGCCATCCTCTGTAAGCCCCCGCCCCTCCTCTCTCTCTCTAAATTAGTTAGGTTAATTTAGTTAGGAAAAGAACTTAGTTAGGTTAATTTAGTTAGGAAAAGAATTTAGATAGGGCTTTGACAGAGACGCCCCTGCCTCCCTCGCCACATCTGCCTCCCTCGCCGTAGGAAAAATTGTATATGCTTAAGGCTTTGACAGAGACGCCCCTGCCTCCCTCGCCACATCTGCCTCCATCTATATTTGGTTTTTGAATTGAGTTTTGGAGAGCATGAGATTTGAGTAGATTTTCTTGAAGTGTCAAACACTAGGAGATGCAAATTTGAAGTGGTCATGATATATGAAAAATCATCAATTGTGTTTGCTCATTGATCATAATCGACATTGAAGTGGTTCGATTGTGCCCAAGTGGCCTTTTGTTGTTTCCAGGGAATGAAGCTGAGTGGCCTATGTTTTGCCGGAATGTTGATTCATTTCCATTCCGGCAAAATTCAGGTTCTCGATTTGTCCACTTTTTAGCAAAGGTCATGCCGAAATTTTCCGTGAATTTTGGCATGACTTGTGCTACAAACTAGGATATATCGAGTGCCCGGGATTTGCCGCACCGGGAAGGAGTCAACGTTCCTGCAAAACAATAGGCCTTTTTTATGTCATTATTCATTTTATTAGGTCTAGAATTAATTGACTAGATGTAATCGTAGGAAACATGGCTAGCAACGATGAAGGACAGGGTTCTGGTGATTGCGACGACGTCTACCGGGCGGCAGCCAAATTTTTGAGCCTTGCCGATGAGACTGAGACCGGCGCTGAGATTGAGACCGGCGCCGAGACTGAGACCGGTATCGAGACCGACGCTCAGACTGAGGCCGGCGCCGAGACTAGCGGAGCCGGTGTAGAACCGAAAGCAAAGAGGCAACGGCTTCCTAACAAGCTCAGGACTACTAGACTGGTGGTCACGGAGGTGGATGACGGCAATTTTGAGCCAAAAGCGCCCCAGGAAGCGCGTGCGTGCTACGACAATCAAATAGGCTGCATCGTACGGACAACCGCCACCATCAACATGTTCGAAATATGCCCTAGAGGCAATAATAAAATGGTTATTATTATATTTCTTTGTTCATGATAATTGTCTATTGTTCATGCTATAATTGTGTTATCCGGAAATCGTAATACATGTGTGAATACATAGACCACAACACGTCCCTAGTGAGCCTCTAGTTGACTAGCTCGTTGATCAAAAGATAGTCATGGTTTCCTGACTATGGACATTGGATGTCATTGATAACGGGATCACATCATTAGGAGAATGATGTGATGGACAATACCCAATCCTAAGCATAGCTCAAAGATCGTGTAGTTTGTTTGCTGTAGCTTTTCCGAATGTCAAGTATCATTTCCTTAGACCATGAGATTGTGCAACTCCCGGATACCATAGGAGTGCCTTGGGTGTGCCAAATATCACAACGTAACCGGGTGACTATAAAGGTACACAACAGGTATCTCCGAAAGTGTCTGTTGGGTTGGCGCGAATCGAGACTGGGATTTGTCACTCCGTATGACGGAGAGGTATCTCTGGGCCCACTCGGTAATGCATCATCATAATGAGCTCAATGTGACCAAGTGGTTGATCACGGGATCATGCATTACGGTACGAGTAAAGTGACTTGCCGGTAATGAGATTGAACGAGGTATTGGGATGCCGACGATCGAGTCTCGGGCAAGTAATGTACCGATTGACAAAGGGAATTGTATACGGATTGATTGAATCCTCGACATCGTGGTTCATCCGATGAGATCATCGAGGAGCATGTGGGAGCCAACATGGGTATCCAGATCCCGCTGTTGGTTATTGAACGGAGAGTCGTCTCGGTCATGTCTGCGTGTCTTCCGAACCCGTAGGGTCTACACACTTAAGGTTCGGTGACGCTAGGGTTGTTGAGATATTAGTATACGGTAACCCTAAAGTTGTTCGGAGTCCCGGATGATATCCCGGATGTCACGAGGAGTTCCAGAATGGTCCGGAGGTGAAGATTTTATATAGGAAGTCAAGTTTCGACCATCGGGAAAGTTTCGGGGGTAATCGGTATTGTACCGGGACCACCGGAAGGGTCCCGGGGGTCCACCGGGTGGGGCCACCTATCCCAGAGGGCCCCATGGGCTGAAGTGGTAGGGGAACCAGCCCCTAGTGGGCTGGTGCGCCCCCCTTGGGCCTCCCCCTGCGCCTAGGGTTGGAAACCCTAGGGGTGGGGGGCGCCACACTTGCCTTGGGGGGCAAGCCACCCCCTTGGCCGCCGCCCCCCCTAAGAGATTGGATCTCCTAGGGCCGGCGCCCTCCCCTAGGGACTCTATATATAGTGGGGGGAGGGAGGGCAGCCGCACCCTAGCCCCTGGCCTCTCCCTCCCGTGACACTCCTCCGTCTCCCTGCGCTTGGCGAAGCCCTACCGAGATCACTGTTGCTTCCACCACCACGCCGTCGTGCTGCTGGATCCTCATCAACCTCTCCTTCCCCCTTGCTGGATCAAGTTGGAGGAGACGTCTTCCCAACCGTACGTGTGTTGAACGCGGAGGTGTCGTCCGTTCGACGCTAGGTCATCGGTGATTTGGATCACGTCGAGTACGACTCCATCAACCCTGTTCTCTTGAACGCTTCCGCGCGCGATCTACAAGGGTATGTAGATGCACTCCTCTCTCCCTCGTTGCTAGATGACTCCATAGATTGATCTTGGTGATGCGTAGAAAATTTTAAAATTCTGCTACGTTCCCCAACACAACGATGAGAAACTACAGAAGATAGATAACATGAGGACCTCCCTCCTAAAGAAATTTCACCAGATATTCTTGTTCCCGGGCCGGAATGAAAAGGATTATAAAGATCCAGATAAGGACCCGACAATGAAGAAGATAAACAAACATGCCATGACCAAGTTTAGCGACGCGTTGGCCGCCTGGAAAACAAGGGTGAAAGCAAGGATCATCGACAAGAAGGAACCCTACTCCGAGATTGTAAAGGATAATCCGACAATCACAGAAGAACAGTTTCAAATATTCAAGGCGGCTTGCGAGGCCGAAGCTGCCAAAAAAAGTCTAAGTACATGAAGGGGCTTCAACAGAGGAACATTGGGAGCCACCACCTTGGAAGCCGTGGTTACGGCGGGAAGAGGTCCAAATGGGCCAAGGAGGACGCGGAAGCCGCGAGTCTGGGCATCCCAGACCCCTTGGCAGAGTTCACCGTCCCGCAGGAGCGTGACGTCCTCAGGGCCCGGCACCGTTGGGACCCAATGAAGCAAGTTTTCGAGACGAACGCGGTCACGATAGAGTTCATCAGACTGCTGGTAATTTTAGTTTTTGATCAATTCGACTGCACGTTAGTCATATTTGTAAACGATCCTTGTGCCTTTTGCAGAGAGAGCAGCACAGGATTGCGGCCGAAAGCGACTCGCCGTCTGAGGCGTTGGCGAGGCCCAAGTGGGACACTCCATTCAACCGGGCGTTGAACATATTGAAACGACTCCCGGTGGATACTCGACCGTCGTATGGACGCGTGCACGGTGTCGGAGACGGCGCCACGTGGAAGAAGTACTACAGTGAGACCAAGGAGGAGAGAAAGGAAAGACGGAGGTTAACAGAAGAAAACATCGACAAGAAGGTTGAGATTGCGGTTGAGAAGAAATCATCTCAGACAGTCGCAACAGCGGTAGCTACCGCAAAACAGATGGTTGAAGATATGTCCACTTCCTTGGTTCTGGTCGTTTTCAATTGGACCAGGCAAAATCCAGAAAAAAATGCAGCAGACTTTCCCCTTGCTGACTTCTTGAGGAACAGCTCGACTAGCGTTGCACCAGCACCTGCAGCTACACCTGCTCCCGCACCGGACGTGCTCGGCGGTGCTTCGTCTTTGGCTGAGCTCGACGCCCTCATGGTATCTGTCACACCGGCCCCTTCAATAAATGTATAATCTCCCGTTTTCGTTGCCTTTCGGATGTCTCACGTCGCAGACTTTTCTTTGCAGGCCGACAAAACCCCATGCACCATATTGTACACCATCGGCGACCAGAAGGTGGACGTGGGGAAGGCGACAATAATGAAGCCGAAGGAACCATTGTTCCACAGCCGGCCAATCCCCTCGAGCGTCTTCAAGGTTTCCGTGGCCAGTGTCAAACCGGGCCACGAGAATTTGCCTCCTCTGTTACTAGGGGGATGACGACGAGACCCCGCGGCTGCTTGGTGATTGTAGCAATGGGTGGGTCATGTTGTGGCCAAAGAGTTTGCTTCGTCTGGAGGCGGCCGGGAGCACACCCACGAGCACGCAGCCTCAGCAAGGTATGAACATCAACACCCCACCTACCCAATTAGCGTCGGGTGTCGGGTTGGGTGATAGCGGACGGGGTAAGGAAGAGGCTCCATTAGTCGCTGATGACGCCGCCATGGATGAGGATGAGGATGACGATGGCATTCAACAGTATGTCTATACTGGCGCCTACTCAGGGTTTGGGTGTCATGAGTCGGTGCCTGAATTGCCGCCTCCAGAGGCTCAATGTATTATAGACGACTTTCCAGTAAAGAAGCCTAGGAAGAGAGCGAGGAAAGGCAAGAAAGCTGATTCTATGATCCAGCCGCCTCAGCAGCCTCGGGTTCAAGACCGTATAGATATCACCAGTGCAGATAAATTGCATATCCCCGGTCAACCAATCCTACCTGCAGCAGCACTAAAGGCCAGATTCGGCGATCTAAGGAGTCTTCATGATGATGTGCTGCGGATAGAGAAAGGCCTCATCACCTCGAAAGATCCAGGATACCCACTCTATGTGGTTAACGTTCCGCGGCAATTATCGTACGTTGACTTCTTCCCCGCGGATAAGTTCTTCCTTCGATTCGACTACATATTCGACATGTTTCACGTGAAGAAGCTGGATTTTACGTTTGTCCGCCTTTATGCCTTGCACATGAACTACATCATTGGGGTTGAGCAGATACCTTATATCTGTGTCGCTGACCCGTACTTCATGCATGAGAGCTTCTTGGGAGTCTTCGCAAAGCACCATGAATACACGAGGGACTACATAGTCAATTTCATGCTCGCCAATAAGGACAAGGAGGCGATTCTCATGCCTTATCATCCCTTGTAAGTCATCCACGCAGATATCCTTCCTTCGATTTCAATCATTCATTTGCACGGTGGAGGCTAATTAATTTGAGGTGCACTTATTTTGCACAGCGACGGGCGCGGCGTCCTCATCATCCTCTACCCCCGATACTCCGACGCTCTTTACTTGGACTCGTTGAAGAACATTAACAAAAAATATTACACCCACATCAAGGATGTTCTCGACAGTGCTATCTATCACTACGACGCACGGGGTGGTGAGGTCAAGGACAAGAAGAGAAGGGACGACAGGCCCGCCTTCGGCCATAAGACCGACTTTTGCTGCATCCAACAACCGAGTGATTCTCTTAATGATGGATTATGTGTCCTACACCACATGCTGGAGTACAGGCGGGATCACCAGAACCTTCGCATGTTAGCTAAATCTGGCGAAGCCCATATTCTGCAATGGGCAAAGAATGTAGGAGATATCAGGGATCATCGACTTCGAGCTGAGTTCTATCACATCCAGCGCAAACTTGCCCAAATCATCATGAAGGAGGTCGTCGAAAAAACAGGGATGTTCTACGAAGAAGGACAAATGTCGCGAGAAGACATCCGAACACGGGTAGCCTCTCATCGTCTCGACCTGAAGCCTTTCACTAGGCTCGGGGACTATCTCCCTGACTTGGATGGATGGCACGACATGTTGGAGTGATTGTCGATATATGACAATGTGTCCATTTAGTCCATACTTTCTGTATGATGAAACTTTGAGTTATGCACGACGAAACTTTATTTGTGATGTAATTAAACCGTCCTCCTCGACTAGCGACGATCACTCTAGTTAGGGCATTTTGGGTACGATCAACTTTGTCATTTATGCTTATGATATGTTGCTTCTATTTTTGCCAAGTCTGTCTCTTTCTGTTGCTCAACTATATATGTTGCATATCAGCAACTCATGTGACGATGCAGGTTCATAGATCATCGATGGCGAAGAAGTGCTACGCCAGGAGTATATATACGACGAGTGGCCGGAGTGTCAGGCCCAAGTGTACCTGTTTCCAGTTTCCGAGCGACAAGCAGTAGTTAGTTTAGGTTCACGCTAATGTGAGAGAGGGATACGAACTCATGTACTGCATTGTTCCGCTCTCACTCAAAGTGATAGCTCTTCTCACGTATATCATTGTTTAGATGGACAACAATGTAGTTGCAAGTAATCGAGACTTATATCGCTATTTTCGAGATGATGACGAGATACCACTTTGTGTTGGATGATGATTATGATGAGACTATTGGTATGTATATGCTATGATTACATTTGTGGCCTCGCAGTCATTTGTATGTGTATCATGATGACATTTGTATCTGCTAAAGATTCTTGTATAAAGCCTGTTCAAATACAAAACAAATATGCAGAAAAAAACAAAACCTACTAAAATTAGTAGTAGCGAGTGGAGAAAGTTAGCAGCAGCGCGACAATAGCAGTAGCGCGTCCAGCCCAAGCATGCTAGAGCTATTAGCAGTCGCGTCCAGCCCAACCACGCTAGAGCTATTAGCAGTAGCGAGTTTGCACGAAGCACGCTGCTGCTACACTTGTATACCAGTAGCGCGGGCGCCCACGTGCTGCTGCTAGGTGTTAGCTGTAGCGCCTTATTAGTAGCGCCGGTCCCCGCGCTACTAATGTACCTAAAACCCGCGCTGCTGCTAGGCTTTTCCCTAGTAGTGTAGTGAAAGTATGACCCTAGGCCTTGTTTCAACGCATTGCAATACCGTTTATGCTCACTTTTATCATTAGTTACCTTACTATTTTTATATTTTTAAATTACAAAAACCTATATCTACTATCCATATTGCACTTGTATCACCATCTCTTCGCCGAACTAGTGCACCTATACAATTTACCATTGTATTGGGTGTGTTGGGGACACAAGAGACTCTATTATTTGGTTGCAGGGTTGTTTGAGAGAGACCATCTTCATCCTACGCCTCCCACGGATTGATAAACCTTAGGTCATCCACTTGAGGGAAATTTTCTACTGTCCTACAAACCTCTACACTTGGAGGCCCAACAACGTCTACAAGAAGAAGGTTGTGTAGTAGACATCAAGCTCTTTTCTGGCGCCGCTGCCAGGGAGGTTAGTGCTTGAAGGTATATCTTTAGATCTTGCAATTGAATCTTTTTGTTTCTTGTTTTATCACTAGTTTAGTTTATAAAAGAAAACTACAAAAAAATGGAATTGAGTTTGTCTCATATGCTTCATCTTTTTAATATCTTTCGTGAGAATGATGGAAAGGAAAATTGTGCTCAAGTGCTAGGAGAAGAAATCTATAAAATGTTTGGCACTAGATCTCTGAATGATGAGCATAATTGCAATGTTGTTAGTATGAATTCTTTGAATAGCCATGATGCTAATGATATGCAAAGCCACAAGCTTGGGGAAGCTATGTTTGATGAAGATGATATTTTTTGTCCCCCAAGCTTTGATGAGCAAATTTACTATGATGAAAGCATGCCTCCTATCTATGATGACAATTGTGACGACATGTATGCTTTAAAGAATAATGATAACAATGAAACTTGTCATCTTGATTTCAATTTTCAATCCCATGATAGTTATTTTGTTGAGTTTTCTCCCACCACTATTCATGAGAAGAATTTTTCTTATGTGGAGAGTAGTAAAAATTCTATACTTGTAGATCATGAAAAGAATGCTTTAGGTGCTGGTTATATTGTTAAATTCATTCATGATGCCACTGAAAATTATTATGAGTGAGGATTATATGCTTGTAGGAATTGCAATAATATCAAGTTTACTCTCTATGTGTTGAAAATTTTGAAGTTTTGCTTGCTTTGCCCTCCTATGCTAGTTGATTATTGTTCCCATAAGTTGTTTGCTCACAAAATCCCTATGCATAGGAAGTGCGTTATACTTAAATGTACTAGTTATATTCTTCATGATTCTCTCTTTATG